>NW_008825409.1:776994-805324 GCF_000699105.1 Pygoscelis adeliae | reverse complement strand
GGCTTCAGGGAGACCTTATTGCAGCCTATCAGTACTTCAAGGGGGCTTATAAAAAAGATGGCGGCAAACTTTTTAGCAGGGCCTGTTGTGACAGGACTATTCTATGATTCTAAAGGGGGGGTAGATCTAGACTATATATAAGGAAGACATTTTTTACACTGAGGGTGGTGAAGCACTGGCACAGGTTGCCCAGAGAGGTGGTGGATGCCCCATCCCTGGAAACATTCCAGGTCAGGTTGGACGGGGCTCTGAGCAACCTGATCTAGTTGAAGATGTCCCTGCCCACGGCAGGGGGGTTGGACTAGATGACCTTTAGAGGTCCCTTCCAACCCAAACTATGATTCTATAATTTGGTCTGACTCCTGTAAAACATAAACAAAGAATTTTCTTCAGTAGTTTCTGTTCCAAGACCCTATTGCATTTCTTGTTTTATACTGGGAGAACTAAAGCTCAAGGAGAATCAAGTCTGATTTTTCATGCTTTTAGATATGCGTGTAATTCAAATTAGAATAAGTAAAATTTTACTTGCTCTTAACTGCTCATTGACTTATTTGTGGTGAAAAAATTTTATGTGTATTGAAGTATCAATGGGGTTTTTTTAGTAGTTTGCCTAAGGTGACACAGCATAGAAGGAGGTTAGGAGCAGAACTCAGTTCTTCTGGAGACCTCGTTTATTCCATGTAATTTCAAGGCTCTATGGGTGATAAATAATTTGGGCTCACCTGTGGTGTAACCTTTTTTAAATTAAAGGCTCAAGCTCTCAGAAAAACCTTATGTGTTTGAGTAAAAACTCCATTTGCTTTCATTCCGGTGAAGCACTATAATTTTTGGCCATCAGAGTTCTTTCCTCCAGCATGTGAAATACTTTTTTGAAGGAAACACTGAGCCCTGAAACAAGAGAAGATCTCACTGCTATTGTGTGTTCTTTATCAAGTAATTTTACATTTTGTCATAGTTTAACCTCAGTTTGCAACTGAGCACGACACAGCCGCTCGCTCACTCCCCGGCCCCGGTGGGATGGGGGAGAGAATTGGAAGAGCACAAGTGAGAAAAACTCGTGGGTTGAGATAAAAACAATTTAATAATTGAAATATAATAATAATGTAATAATACACAAAGGAAGTGATGCACAACGCAATTGCTCACCACCCGCCGACCAATGCCCAGCCAGTCCCCGAGCAGCGGCCCCCCCGGCCAGCTTCCCCCAGTTTATGTACTGAGCATGACGTCACATGGTATGGAATGTCCCTTTGGCCAGTTTGGGTCAGCTGTCCTGGCTGTGCCCCCTCCCAGCTTCTCGCTGGCAGGGCCCGAGAAGCTGAAAAGTCCTCGACTAGCGTAAGCACTACTTAACACACCGATGTTTTAGCTGTTGTTGTCAACATTATTCTCATCCTAAATCCGAAGCACAGCACTGTACCAGCTACTAGGAAGGAAATTAACTCTATCCCTGCCGAAACCAGGACACATTTCTAGTAACAAATATTAAAAATTGCAGAGTTGTAGAATAATTTGAGGTAGAAGGGATGTCTGGAGGCCATCTGGTCCAAGCTGCTCTCCCTCTCAGCACCCGCCCAAAACAGGGCTAACTTCAAAGTTGGAGCTAATTTCAGAGTTAGATCATGTTACTTGAGGTCATCTATAAAATGTGTACTATTTCCATTATCCTAACAGTTCATTGTGGTGGGATTTCTTATCTGACATCATCTGGGGCTTCTTAGGATTTAGTCCTCTCCTACTAAACCCAGTAATGGTGTGATCCACCTGTGTCAGTCCTTGATCACCTTGTCTACATTTTCCTGGATGCTAAGCTTTGATCAATATGCTTGTGTTTTGGGGGATAAACTTTGGGCAGGCAACAAAATAATAAGGAAATATTTGCCTTGTACAATGCCTAGCCCATTTGACTGTGTTACAAATAACAACCTCCAATCTTGTTTTACTATAGTGCAATCAAAAGCAGAATTTAGTATCCTATGTTCAAATAATGTTTAACTCCTATGTTTTATCCCTCAGGAAAAAAAGAGGTACAAGAAAAACAGATTCCAGGAATATTTCACACCCTTTTTCATAAGTTTTTTGACTTTCAGAGCTACTTTCACAACCTACTGTGTATGCATGGGAAATACATGTTTGTCACTTATGTAGGAACTCTGCAAGTTATACACATTCCTTTACCCTGGTTAACCTTTTTCCCCCTTCTGCATTATGTATTTCACACTTGTTTTACATGCACTCAAAATATAGATTTGGTGAAAATTACTACATTTGGAATCCATTTCTTACCTCACAGTTTACCACTCTACCAAATTTGAGCTTGAATCTTCTTCCCCAGTCTCTTTAGTGCGTTGTAGCTTTATTTAGTCCATGGTTCATTTATTGGGTGTAGAAATGGTATAAGGTTGTATCATTTTAGCAGACTCATCCCTACAGGAAGATGATGGGTCAGTAGAATCAGAACAACATATTGAACAGCAGTCACAGCAACTGTCTGTAGGTTTACTCGGGTCTTGTTCTAGTGTCATCCTTTGGACTGAACCCTCCTTAGCAGCGGGATGCATTAGGTGCACTCCTGGAGCACATCTTTTGACTTAGCTTCGTTGGTGAGGAATCCAGTTCATTAGCTCTGAAATTCCATTGTGATGTGAACCAAAGTGGGGACATCTGGGAGATCTGCTTTGAAAGTGCACTCCTGATCTGGACTAAGACACTATTGTAGACATGTTCTTAGTCATTTAACAGATATAACTTGGAAGGTCCTGAATACTTACCTATGAGGTAGCCTTAGGATAGGTCATGAAGTAAAGTAAGGTGATGCATGGAAGGAGTCATTTCCTAGAGTTACATTAGTGTAAGTGACATCAGAAGTAGGCTGCTTGGGATTACTGTTATGACAGATCAGAACTACTGGAAACCTGAGCTTTTGTGCTAAATAAAGCAGGTGAAGCAAATAATTCTTCGTTGTAATTGTGCCAAAGTTTTAGTTAAAATTAAAATGAAAGGAAGCTGTGTTAGAAATGCTCAATGAAACCATGGTATAGAAAACCTAGCTTTCAGACTTCTGCCAGATCAAGCCCACTGCAGCCACATGACATGTTTTCTAAACTCACTTAAATAAGCTTACAAAACATTGACAGGAGCTTTGTTCCAGCAGGCTTCATGCCTCATTGCATATCATCTGTTCTTCTGCAGCCAGCATAAACACATCTACAGTGTACAGTGTGCCTTGGTGAATCTGAGCACGGTGCCATGGTGTATCTGTGCCTGGTTTGGAACATGTTCCTACTGCTGAGTAAGCCTCCAGTGCACAGATCCAGCCCTTAGGATCGTGACACCATGACTGCAGGACGCTCGCATAAACCTACTTCAGTTCTTTGGTAATGCTGTTTATTAAGTGTACAGTCCTAATTTCTCATAATAATGCTTGTTAAAGTAATTTTTAATGACCCAGGGGTGGGCTTTTCTTTCCAATTTTTCCTTCTGTGACTTTTGCAAAATGACTTTTTAATGATTTCTAAGATATGCGGCTAAAATCACTATCAGGAGTTCATTCTCTCAGAAAACTCCTCCTTTGCCTGAACAGGAAATGCTGTACTTCCAGAGGATATGCTGCTTTCCTCAGGTGTAAAAATGCAAACAAATACCCTGCTTTTAAAGCATAAAATGGTCTCTACTTTGAAATGGAAAGAAAATAACAGGAGATAGGAAGAATAAGCAACTGAACATTGAATAGTTTATAAAGTGAATAAAATTAAAATTTAAATGCATACAGTTTTTCTGAGCTGAGTTGTTTCTGAGGGTGTGGTTTTGGTCTGAATTTTTAGTGATAAAATATTGAGTATGTATATTAATCAGTTTAGACAGGTTTCCTTCCTTTTCACTCACATACGCTAACTGGCTTTACCTGGTTTCACAGTTATACAAGAACATATTTTAGAATCACCTATTACTTATGTTGGAAATAAAAGGTTTAATATATTCTGAGGACTTTTTATGACACAATAATTCTGGTCCAGCTAATATAATGACATCTTTCAGTGGTAATGTTCTGACAAGTAACTTCACTGAAATCGATGTAATAATCTACTTCTTAAAAAAATATTAATATATCTGTTGACTCTTTGGGTACTGACTTGTGAGCCTTCATAATAACCCTATGCAATGGTATTAGGCTTTTTCAAAGAATTCCATGAACTATGCTATCTCTATTTACTCTTGCACTGAATTTGGCATTACGGTTGCATGTGGTGTAAGAAAAGATGGTACCTGTTTTCTCAGTAATGAAAGTATTGTATGAAAGTATTTAAAAAAAAAACTAGAATATATATTTTTTTTTACTAAGCACCAAAAATCAAGGATTTTTTTTCTCCTTTCAGAAGCAACAGGAAAAAAATCTGCAATTAAAATATGTTTCATCTCTGTTAAATCATATACATTGAAAGGAATGGAACATAAGCAAAAATATCTCCCCCCCTTATATGTAAGTTTTATATAGCATAATATACCTTGAGGAGCTCTGTGTAAAAAGGAAAGAAGCAATTGCAATACTGTCAATTAGATGGTGAAACAAGAGCTGAAAATGGAGACAGTGAGCAATGCTATGCAGAATTAGTAAGTTCAAGGAAAAGAGCATCCTTAAACTTTGGGCAAATGTGAATCCCTTCAGAAATTAAAGACCTGTGGCCTCTAAAACACAATTAGTGTGGGTATGTATTTCACTTGCTTCTGATTTATAGCAATGTAGCTACTTTCTGACTGTCTGGTTATTGTGTATGGTTTTATACCTGTAGTGTCTGAATAATTTATGATCCTTAATGGGAGTTTATCATCCCAATATTCCTCTGAGTGCGGAAGTGTAATTTTTACATTAAGGCAGAATCAAGGCACACATAAAGTAGGGTCATTCCCTGTGAATATAGAAAGCATATACGGTCAGGATTCAGAGTCAGAGACCCAAAAATTCTCTGTAGTGTTTCATTCTAACTATATCACTCATCCTTTCTCTTTTTTTTTCTTTTTTTTTCTTTACTCTCTCTCTTTTTTTTTTTTTTGAAATCTAATTTCCTTAGGAAACAAGACTCTCACGATCATTCTCTGGATGTATCTGAGAGTTCTCTTCTTAATAACTTTTAAACTAACTTCAGCCAAACTTGACGGGGGGTGTGTGTATTTCTAAAGCTATGGAGTTATAGTTACTGTCATAAGAATAGGCAACTAGGCTATGTTTGTGCCTTCACTGGGTGAAAAACAACCCAAAAACACCAGTCCGTATTGAACACTACACAATGCACACAAATAGTCACAGACTATTGTGCACAGACTGTTTTTTGTTTTCATAGTAAAATAGGAAAGCAAAATATTAATGCTCTTGTTTGCGGAAAAATGGGAAGGTTACAACACTGCAAATGGCTTTGAAAGCCTTTCTTTTGCCAGCATTATTGCATCCGTGGTTTATAACTGACTCAAGGCAGAGGTTTTCCAAGCAAAGAAAGCAAGAATGGGATCATGCATGTATTAAATGATCTGTGTTTTGGATATTGGTTGGGGTTTACGAGCAAATTTAAAACTCTAGTGATTTGCGTGTTCCTGAAACATTTCATGGCTTTGTCACCTTTCAACAGCTTGAATTAAAGGAAACATAGTACAGAAGATTGCATAGCAGTTATAAAGATGGGTAGAATTTGACCTGGTTTAGACACTTAATTTAGTTCTCCCAACTTGCCTCAGAGTTCTTCCATCTAAGTAATCACTGTAATTGGACAGTTGCTTATATGGGGCTTAAACCACTATCTAAAAGCATCCAAAAAAGAAAAGATTATAAGTGAGGTGAAATTTTACAAGAGAGAAGAAAAACACCAAGCTTACTGGGGCAGGTCCCGATTTCTGTCAAAGCATGGAGCAGTTGGGATTATGTTATGTGGTTTGTTTCATTGAAAGGCACGTGTGAAAGGCATCAAAGGGCATGGCAACCTCTATTGCAGTAAACAAAGTAGTTCTAGCATGTATCTCTCTAATTAGTGATTAATTAACAATAGAAGATTGGGTTGAGATTTTTTTAAACTGCTTCTCAAGTTTCAGGCTGAACAAGAAGATGACATTTATAATGAAGTCTGTGCTCTTGCATTAATGAGCGTGGAGGTGCTTTACAAGATTTCTGAATGTGGCTTCCATTAGCAGTGCTCCCAAGTAGAAATGAAAGGGTTTGGCTGTATGTATTATATCTACCAAGTTCACAGGCATTGTTTCTCTGGGATTGTATCCTCGCTGAGGACGAACCAGTGTGTGTGGAGAGGGCAGGGCATTATTTCACATAGCTTTGGCTGAATCCCTCTTGCAGAACCAGAAATTTCAATGTCTTCAAAAAAGAATTGGTGGCTTTTAAACAAACTCATGTCCTGGTCTGGTGAAACAAACAGTCCACATCACTAAATGCAGTATGGATTCACAAACCGTAACATGATCTTAGCGACACTAATTTCAGACTCATAATTCAAATTAACATTAGACAATCACTGTTCCTCTGAATGTGCTTTCATAAGAGGAGTTAGTCTTGATCTCCACCTATAGAAGAGTTTCCTTGATTTGTTGTGTCTGAAACAAACTCATCCTAATTTTCTCTTTCTGGACCATTTCCTCCTTTTCTGCACGCAGGAAGCAAGCACCGTTGTACTCAACGCTTGCACTTACGACTGGAAGAGCAGGTGAACAGAGCCCTGCAAAGCTGATGTAAATTCCAGCAGAAAAATCAGTTGCAGAGGGAATGTTGAGCAACACAATGGTGATGACTCTGTCCTCTCGATAGATCTGCCGCCTTCATTTATGCAAGACCAAGGCTTGATGTATGCTCCCCCATTAAAGTTTCCAATTGTCAGGTAGCATGCAGCCTCTGTGCCTTTGGACCAGCTGTCTGATAGACTGTACACATCAGGCTTGCACAGCTGTTCTGATAGGAGAGGAAGTAAATCAATTCCTAAATATGCCACCCCATAGGTTCTGTAATTGTGGCAGTCCCCGTTAAGTGTACTTTAAATAATACGTCAGCAGGGAAGATCAAAATGTAACAGGGTTTTGAGCTACTATTGGAGGTATTCCATTTTTACATAAGAATAGAGAATCACACCAATATGTGTTTAAATAAGTTGAAGCCTAATTATCTCAGACATTTTTAAACTGTCTGTTTTAAACTGTTCCTTCCTGGGATACCAATTTATATCATAGTCACCTGAAAATCATCTTTCTTTTCAAGATTCAAATTAGGAGCTATCAAGAAAGTTTGGTAATTGTCCACTCTGTTTAAATTTTATAAGGTTCTCTTCTATTTTTTTCATTATCCTGTTGCCTCTTTCTGTCACTTCTAGTTTCTTCCTCTTTAGAGAGCTGTTGGAGTGTCAAACCTCAGGTTAGCCCAGGAGCTGCCCTTTTGATACGAGGGCAGCTGGGGAAATCTAATTCCTCTAAAAGAAGCTGACGGTGGGTAAAGCTGTTCAGCCAGCTGAGCTGAGTACATTGAAAGATTTGTGGGGAACAGGAATTCCTCGACTCTGGGGAGCAGACCTGGGAATCTGGAGTAGTGCATGGATCTGGCTTCCCCAGCAGGATGCAGGGAGAAATCTTTGGGCTGTAGAGAGGACGGGCTGATGAAGAGGGACTGCAAGTCGTGTCTGCTGTATTCTCAAGTTACAGAGCTGCGACCATGGTCCTAGGACACTGCAGTGGGCTTCTTGATATAGACCTCCCCCACAGGCTTCCTTAGGATGAAGTAATTTCCAACCTGATCACTCATCTAACCAGATTCCTTTTGTTACTCACAGTTCCAGAAAATTTCTTAGCAAAACCATTTCCTGGGTTAGCTGGCTATGACTTCTCTTTCTTGTTGTGAGGTTCCTCACAGCGAATCTCTTATTGTAGGGATGTATTTTTTCAGATTTTTACTCCACTGAGAGTGCCCGCCCTTTCTCCTAGCTCTCTGTTACACGATGCCACACTTCTGCTGAAGCATCTAGCACCGGCCAGAGACACTGTTCTGAGCTGGACACGTTGCCCTGTCTGACTCAGTATTTCACTTCATGTGACACACCGAATGTTCAGGTTGATGCTGTAAGAAAAGCAAATGCAGTATTTCCCTCACTGCCCCTGGATGAGTCACTGTCCCTTGTCCAATCTTTAGGCTGTTATATACAAAATTACCTATAGGCAGATGGCTTTCATTTCACTAGTAGTTAGATGGGTAATTCTTACAGCCATTTTAGAGACTCCCATTTAAGTTTTTGAAACATCTGCAGGGGGTTCTTTCCAGGGTCACAATAGATTTCTTCAGTGTATGTCTTGTTGTGGGCACAGCTTAAAAATGAAAACAAACAATTACTCTGTTGAGATGAAGGATAAGTTTCTGTGCCTTTGAGCACGGTGCTATCTCTGTTGCTTGTCCTAGGCACCTCCCAGCTTTGCCAGAACAGGAACACTTTTGTGAGCAGGATGAAAAGAAATGAAATGTGTATTAAAGAAGTGCTAAAGATTCTATGATCCATCTTTGGGTTTTATGGTAGCATGTCGGCCTCACTTTAAGATGACTGCAGGAGCAGCGCTTCTTAATAAGGCCTATACTGAAGAGGAAAAAAAGTTACTGTTGGGTTTCTAATTTTAATGAATTAAGCCTCACTAAGATGATGAGCTCCCTTTGCAACTGTCTGTCTCTGAAAAATGACATGAGTAAGTGCTGAAGAGGAGTTGGGGGGGGGTGGTTTTGTTTTGGAAAACATTGCCACTGTTTTGATGGATTATTTTTTTCATGACTATCTCTTTTACTTTCTCTCCTGCTATGATTTTCTTTGAAAAGCAATATTATGTTTGCCTAGTGACAGTGAAGGATAAGTTGTTTGCAGCTGTTAAACAGGAAACTTCAATTTGGGTTTGACCTAGAAACATTTAATGGCAATGTCTTTCTCAGTGTCAGATAGGAAGGTTGGGGAAGTTGGAAGCAACCTGTGAGATATTAAAAAGGGGTCTGCTTCACACTGCATGGAAAAAAAAAAATCATATGAGGTAAAATAGATCTTTCATTACTTGTTAGAAAGCAATGGGGAAAAAATAAAAGAAACATTTTTTTTTCCTTTGACTGGTAGAGAGATTGATAAAAGCAAAATAACATGAAGTAGATTTTTATCTTAGATAACAGACGTTACTTTTTATTTTGAGTAGACTACCTAGAAACTACTGTACAGAAAACAAAAATATTTCCTGTCTGCAGAACAAGTTACAGGGGGTGGCAAATTCTCTGCTAGCATTTCCAATGAGACGGCTGAGGTTACCCCACCCTCTGTCTTATATCTGTGGGTTCAAAGATGCCAAAGTCTACCGGGAAGTTCTCTACCATATTGAATAAGTCTGTCAGGCCTTTGCTCAGACAAACATTGCTGGACATTAACACCCTCAATAATTACCTGTGACTATCCAGTTCTTGTTTTTGACCAAATACAGGGAGAAAGTTACAGATGAGGCACTTTGTGCCATGTTACATCATGACAGACTTGGGTTTGGCATAGAAATACATTTTGAAAATTTTGTTAATTTTTTTCTTTCCACCATGAAGTGCCATGGCATGCATGTATTAAAGTTGTGCCTGAACATGAAGAACACTAAATAGTCTGCTTTTCTTGCTTTGACTGTGGCATGATGCACAGCGGAATTGCTAGGACCCTCGACAGTGATAAAGGTGTGGATCTTGTGGACATAATGTTGCCTAGACATACTAGTTGTCCGCTCTAACTTCTGCATATAAGCTTTTGCAGTCTGCTGAGTACTTATTCCTCTTTAAACAGTAACCCTAAATAGCTGTTAGGTTCACTTTGTTGTAGTTAATAACCTATTTTTATACTGATATCTAATTACCTAGCATAAGGTGTTTGGTTTTTTTAAAAAAGAAAAATTTAATTTTCTGGCCATATAAATATCAATGTCTCTGGTTGTGTGGGTCCTGTATATTTGATTGTGAGAGTTCTAGGACTCATTACATCTTGATACCTTAAGGCATTCATATATTACTCTTTTTTCTTTCTCAAGGCTAGGCACTTTATACCCTTTTCACTATGCATAATTGATGGCTTGTGCCTATAGACATGGACTTATGTTGCATAGATATAGATATCATTACAGGTTTTTATATTTTGTATTCACTGAAAGGTTGTCTTAAAGTGCAGTAGCTGTTCAACTGATATTCTCAAAAGAATAGTCTCTCAGAAGAGGAATCTGATTTTTTTGCAATGCCATTGACTGTCCATGAATAATTTATGATTATGTCAGTCCATCTCTAGTATTACATGGAGGCTGCAGGGCTTGTGAAATGTATTTAATGATATTTTTAGCTAAGCAGCATTGAATGCCATTGCAGATTAAGTGATGGTTCTTGTTAACGTTTGCAAAGTTACTGTTGTTAACTTATGTTTGTACAACTTCCAGCCAGCCAGTATGTTTAACCCAGCTTGGTTATCTTACAGTTGGGACTTTTGGCAAACCACAACAATAACTAGGACAAGGAGGACTGCTAGATCTAGTGCAAGTAGGCTCGGATCCCACTGACACTTCTTTAAGTGGAATAACTCTAGGTTTTATTAGAGTTGCTCTCCACGTATCACATGACTGAGATCTGACTCCACTTCCCCCTGGCACTTTAGTCAAATAAACAGCAGTAATTGTAATGCAATTCAAGCTAGAATTTCACATCTGAATGGCACAAAGTCTGAAGAAAGGTAGTGATTAGAGGTAGTGTTTGCTTTATGGATTATTTATAGATTTTACTAGAATTCTGTGAACAATAAATGAAACATCTGTACCTTCAGGTAGAGCTTACATTATGAAGGCAAAATAAATCTTTTTTTTATTAGCTTTGAATCAAGCAAATATAAATAGGAGAGCTTTAAAATGTTAAAAAATAGAAAGGAATAGTGACATTCAAAATGGTAGTCGCTGACAAAGCTTGTATTGACAGTAAAATTAATGCTAGAAGAGCTTTGCAGTGTCTAAAGCAGTGATAGGGACTATTATGTGAACTTTTGAAAATAATTGAGAGATAAGTGATTATTAATGAAAATAAACTGAGTTTTCACTGCTGCTGAGGATTTAGAAGTATTTATCAGGAATAGGACAAGTCATCAAAAAAGATGCTGTACCTGCTGTTGACAAAGATCCATTCTGCAACTTCGCAGAGCATGCACGGGCATAAAGGGTTCTTGGGCAGGTAGCAGCAGAGAGGACAGTTTGTTTAATAAGACTGAGGAAGAAGCAGGGGATTTGACAGTCTCCAACATCCTGAATAAAGAATCTTCATTATGTTCATCATAACTGAGTCTTGTCCCTTCACTCTAAATAGTGCTGCAGCCTGCATGCATCTAATCACACAAGGAGACAGGAGGTTTCATCCTGCTCATTTCCTTCTTCACTCAAGTGTAATTTGGCCTGAGATTATGATAATTCACAATGCACTTTATTAGAAACGTTAAACACAAAACCAACAAATTCACATCCCTGTATACAGAAGCCATTAGCAACTGATTCTCCAGGAATCCATGAAAAGAAATAAACAGGAAAATAGCAGAAAATTCAGGAAGGTCTCTGAAATGAGAGAAGTCTGATACATGGAACAGTAAGGTGCAGATGCACTTAATATATGCCACGTGCACTGAAGGTGAAAATATTTGGAAGTCATTTGCCTTCACTAAAAGAATGAGATCTGAATAATGGTGACCTTCTTCTTGCAGAAGTTAATCTAATTCTGGAGACTGGAGGTAACCCATGAATGGGCATGCTTTTAAGGGAGCACACAGAGGCCTGGGGAGAATGTGGAAGTCCCTGAAGAAATGTATGTGATCAAGTAGGTATTTTGAGTTCAGTATGAGTAAGGAGAAACACATAACAAATTGTCTGGCTGCTATGACATTAAACAAGGACCTTTCAGATGAAAGCCCACTTTGATACCATCAGCCCACTTTGGGTTTAGCTTAGCTTTAACGTAACAGAAATGGAATATGCAGCACTGGTTTCGTGAAGATCACTCAGCTTTTAGAAGCCCTAGAAGATCTAAGTAAGAATCTGGGCCTTACGATATGATAAAATCAATGTTGAACCCTCAAGTCCTACAAAGTGTTCTTTACTACTAGCAGACAGATATCAATGGTGACAGCACAAACATGAAATCCTAAGACAAATATAAAATATCTAATCTTATGTAGGATTGCTTGTGACCGACCTGAAGGTACACATTCTTAAAATTACATTCCTATTAAAGATGACTCAGGGCAGGGAATCGGAGATGCCTGGGCCCCTGGTTCAGTGATGTTAAGTTAAACAAGTTGATTACCTTTAGCTCCTCAGTGCCTCTTCTGTATATTTAGCACTCACCAAAAAAAATAAGCTAATACATCCTAGTTTCAGCAGAATAATAAGCCTGGTAAGCTGTGGCATGTTGAGTGCATGAGGTTTTTTTCCCCTGTTAGAACAGTTGAAATATTCAACTATTATTTCCTGTAAAATATTAGGAGTAATTGTTAGTAGAAACAGAACATCAATACTAAAGATTAAAAATTGCCTGAGGTATAAGTAACTATTTATCTTGTTTTCCCCCTTAGTAGTTAGTGTAGTTAATTTTTCTTACAGTTGGATGTAAACATTATTTTACTTCTATCAGCGTGCACTTTTTAAACATCTTTTCCATCACAAATATGGATCAAATTAATCTATGATTTATGTATTTGATTGACCTGCCTGGGACTTGAGTATGCTTTCATTGCTTAAGTACAGGATTTGAATGGCTATATAAGATATGTGGGTTACTGTATTTAAGGAATTTCTGGTCCTCTTTAGGAAATCACTCGTTTTGCTACAGTGATGCCATTCTTGACACTGCTTTCAGGAGCACTAAACTCTTACAGACTTGGAAGAAATTCTTGGAAGAAATGATTAGCATCAAAAGGGATAGAAGAGGACCAAGCAGCACGTGACCAAGAAAACTTTTGGTGGAGAGGAAGCTGCTTGTGGGTCAGCAGTGTGCCCTGTCAGCAAGGAAGGCTAGCAAAATTCTGGGATGCATTAACAGGACTGCAGTTAGATCAAAGGAATTTATTATTCCTCTTTATTTGGCCTTTCTAGGCCACTTCTTGAACATTTTGTCCAGTTTTGGGCTGCTAATAAAAGAAAAATGATAAACCAGAACATGTTCAGTGAAGGGTCACCAAGATGGTTGGGGAGCTGGTGCATTTGCGCTGTGAGGAGAGGCTGATGGAATGGGGCTTGTTCAACTTGGGGAAGAGTGGAAAGCTAACAGTGGCTGCCAACTCCTACAAGGAGGTTAGCAAGAAGACGGAGCCCGGCTCTTCACTGAGGTGCATGGCAGGAGAATGAAAGGCAACAGTTGTAAACTGAAAAGGGAAGATTCAGACTGCTAGATATAGAGAGAAATTTTTTCACCCTGAGAACAGCTAAGCAGGGGAAAGAGATGCTGGGCAGTCTCCAACGTGGGAGGATTTCAAGACCTGCCTGGATAAAACCCTGAGCACCTTGGTCTGACCTCATGGTTGACCCTGCTTTAGGCAGGAAGTTGGACCAGAGACCTCCTGAGGTCCCTTCCAACTTGACTGGTCCTATGAGTCTGTAAATAGAAGAGTTCTGCAGGCAGTTTTAAAATCTCCTGTGAGCCATTTCTTGGCAATCCGAGTTCCCCTATCAATATTCTATTATTGCCGTGTTTAAGACAGACTAAAAATGTAGACAGCTAAACTGGTCTTTAAAATGTATACCTGAACAAAAACTATCTCCAGTATGGCCTGCCAGACCTTGGAACTGGATGTGCTGGAGGAATCGGGCCCTGTATTTTCTGGCTACTTCCTGAAGGCAATTTAGGCAGAAGTAGACAAAGTTTGGATCTGATTCATCTTCCTTGCTTGCTGTCCAGTCTTTTTGAGCCAGAAAGGGACTACACACGGTAATGTATATCAGTGATGCATCAGGTTAGCACACTAATGTGCCAGTCCTCACAGTGATCTGATGTCGCTAAACTAAGTGAGGACTTTTGAAT
This sequence comes from Pygoscelis adeliae, assembly GCF_000699105.1. Taxonomy (NCBI): domain Eukaryota; kingdom Metazoa; phylum Chordata; class Aves; order Sphenisciformes; family Spheniscidae; genus Pygoscelis; species Pygoscelis adeliae. Next base: position 791,259 of record NW_008825409.1, on the reverse strand, counting down.
GTGGCCAGTTTTGAAATATGAAGAGTATGATTAAACAGACCAGGTGTCAATTTTGGGACCACACTTCTCCAGCTGGCTAGTAATAGAGGAACGTATCATAATCCAAAATGAGGAACTTTGAGTTACACAATGAAGTTAAATGTTTGTGAAGAAGCAGTTAACTGACTTCTATCCCACCTCTACAGAATGTGCAATGCTACCTTGGAAGGCTGTTTGTTTCAGAGAAGCTTAATGCTAATTAAAAAAGACTCCATACTCCAGGCATGCACTTTTGGTAGTTCTCCGTAATCTTGGTATCCTGCTGTGCCCACACTTACAGCTCTGACCTCCTCTAACATTTGCTGTCTTGCTGATTGCATCTTCACGTTCACCTTTTTAAACACACTGGTTTTTTAGGACTGAAGTAATTTATTAGAAACAACTTGCAGTATTTGCATCCTATTAAGAAATACTCTGAACTCATTCTTTATGACTGGTAACAATAGTGACAGTCATTTTCATTTGCACGGAAACTAATTCCAAAGCTTCTAACAAATTGGTATGCAGTGACAGGTGAAGAACTGTAATTCCATTACTAAATTGCGGTCATTTCAAAGGGTCAAAATAAGCAGCTGTTTAATAACCTTGCTCTTGCAGAAAGTGATGTGGAAAGTTGAATGTGAGAGATTATAAGTTTTTCCTTTTTAATGCCTCTTAATAGAGAAAAATAATTTTCAACTGAATAATAGTTTTCAGCATCTTTAAGCAGTTATGATTCAGTCCTAGCAGGATATAAAAATGCAGGTGATGAGGAAAGATCCCCCATCACCATACTGCATAGGTATTTGCTGGAGGTATTAATGTATCTGTCTTGCAGTACACTTGGAAGAGAAGCTGCTCATCAACCTCAGGTGGCATAGCTTTTGTGTGTAGTGCCTTCAGTCATGTGTGGATGGACTCAGAGAATCTAAGTAGACTAACTGAGGAGACATGAAGATGACCTATTTACTTATAATCTTCACTCAGAAAAGAATTAAAAGCAGATGGTAAATCAGAAGTTTCTTTGTCTAGTCACTGGGAAATTATACTCAGGAATGATGTTTTAAAGATGCACTTGTAATCAGAAGGATGTTTCATTTCATCTGCTGAAAGGTTGATTACAAAGTGAGTACAGGGTTGGAAAGAAGAGGCAATCATCTTAAAACAGTGAGGAATACATCATCTCTGAGCCAGTTCAAGGCTTTGTGACAGTGTAGACAGAACTTGCTACTCCTGATGCTGTCAGGGGCAAGGTGTCAGCCGCAGCTGCTTAGGGGACCATTTCTTCCCCACAGCAGCTGCCATGTTCTCCAGCTCAGCCTCACCCTCTGTGGTAGCAGCAGGACTGAAGGGTTGTTCAAGGGGGAGAAGCTGCATGTGATACGGACGTTGCTGGATCCCTTCTCTAGCCATGGCCACCTTAGTAGTCTGCTGTCACAGGCATTTTTACTTATACCTACAGTAAGGTCCATGTCTCTTGGCTGGCTGTTGTGAAACCAGTGCTGACTGTGCATCATGGGAAAATCAGAGCAGAAAGTTTTCCCCTTGAGGATGTCTGGTTTTGATGACACTCCCTGTAAAACATTTTGGGGAAAATGAACTACTTTTTTTTTCTATTAGATTTCTCAGTTTTGATGCAGACTGGAAATGCCTCCAGGGAGTTCCAAAGTATGAAGAGGAACAATTGACTCAGTTTAGAAAGGAAATCATGTTGAGGTAGTCCAGCTTTCAGACACAGAGAAGCAGAGATTGTTAGTGGAGTTGGTGCTAAAGGAATGTAAATATTTTCATTTTTTCATATCTTCAGTGTAGAGGATGGTTTTCTTTTAGTCTTGATCATGAAAGCTTCAGGAACCTAATACAGTGCACAAAGTCTAAGAAAAACCCCTGTCAAGCAGCAGGAAACCCACAGAATTCTTACAAGATTATTTGTCTCCTAATTAGTGTTATTTCACAGAGCTTTCTTAATGCAGTTTGTACATTTAAAAGGATAGATAAACAGGCAATTTTACTTCGCTCCCTGTTGTATAGAACCCTGGACATTTTTTTGCTTCCCACATCAATAGACATTGTTCCAGCAGAATCATAGATCGTTTAGTTTTATGTGAGTTCAATTTCCTAGAGAACTAGAGAAGCCCCTAGTTCTGAAGATTAACTGTCTCTAGTTAGTCAAGGTTAGATTTGTTTAGTCACGATGCTAATGGTATGCTAGCTAGCTGATTTAACAAGCATCCTTTGTCTCAGACAATAAATGAAACCACTGGGTAAAATTTCAGGATAAGTAACAGTTTCTGTACATGGATGTCTGTGTGTGTATCTATTTAAATATCCATACACACTTTTGACTTATATAGTTGAAGAAATCCTTAGGGTGATACAGCTATTTCTCCATTCCCTCTCTTACTCTATTTCCTCCAAGGAAAGACTACTACTCTTCCTTTCTCCCAGCTGAACTTGATATAAAGAGCTAGAATTTAGGTTCTCATGAGGCTTTTAAGCATTTGTTTGGCTTTAACTGCTTATAACATCTGCATTTTCAAATACAGTATTTTAGAGAAACAATTTTGAATTAGAGCAAATGATAAGTTGTACGTTAGGAGGTAGCAGTTGGACAAATTAATCTGGTGCTTCTTACAGTTTTTGAAAGCAGAACACTTCACAGCTGCTCATGAATGCATCATGTTTCTATTTCAGGGTACACCTCCTGGCTAGGAAAAGAGCTGCAGAACGCAGAGTGTTCAAGTGCTTTGAGCTTTGCTAGGTCAGAGCTCTTTCAAACGATGAAGAGACCTAAGCAAGGGCCACGTGCATGGGCAAGGTGCATTCCTCACATCCCATTTACTTTTGAAGTAGCTTTGCTGAAAGAGAGTAAAATGTGCAGTTTGGTGTTCTTCCTCTTTCATATAAAAACAGATGGTGGATTTTTTTTTTTAAAGTGTTCCCTAAAGGTGTGGGTTTTATAGCTGAAGATGCATTAGACAGGCTCTCAGCTTAACAGAATAGTTTTTGTCTCTAACGTGTTCTTTTCAGGTGCATGCTGTACCTGACAGCGCGCTGAGGGTGGAGGCAGAAACCGGGGAGAGACACTGTTAATTGTGTTGCTCCACTGAACCTCTGTGGAGTTGTGTTGATTTTCCTATGGGGAGGATGTGGCATGGCACTTTAGAAAGAATTTTGTTTTTCTTTTCCCAAATTTCAACTGTAAAGAGTAGTCACAGGCATTAGAGCCATGTTCCACTTCAGCAGGGATGCAGCTCAGTCTCATTCTATATTTAGTCAATTCAGAAGGAAGAAACAGGACTCTCCTTGACTTTTATATATAGCTGGCATCCATAGATGTTCTAGCACAAGGTGCAGTTACTGCTCCTGGTAAGAATCTGACAGACCAGTGATCAGGCCAAGGATGAAAAATTTTGCATCTTGTGTTCCATCTACAATTTTGCTAGTGCTTTATTTACATGGATTCAGAATGTGATTGGAGAAATCAATGGAAGAAGGATATCAAGGTTTGCCAAACAGAAGATAACATCTTTGGCTTGGAAAGTCCTAGAGTTGCTAGAATCTGGGAGAAGTATGTTTGGCCTTTTCTTATGATTTTCTAGGCATCCACTGCTGACAGTGGTAGCAGGTTCTTACATCTTCATTTGACTTTAGTAGGTGTCGTGGTTTAACCTCAGTCAGCAACTGAGCACCACACAGCTGCTCACTCACTACCCCCCCTCCCCGGTGGGATGGAGGAGAGAATCAGAAGAGTAGAAGTGAGAAAACTTGTGGATTGAGATAAAAACAGTTTAATAATTGAAATAAAATATAATTATAATAATAATAATAATATACAAGTGATGCACAATGTAATTGCTCACCACCCACCGACTGATGCCCAGCCAGTCCCTGAGCAGCGGCCCCCCCCCGCCAGCTTTCCCCCAGTTTATGTGCTGAGCATGACGTCCCATGGTATGGAATATCCCTTTGGCCAGTTTGGGTCAGCTGTCCTGGCTGTGCCCCCTGCCAGCTTCTTGTGCACCTCCAGCCTTCTCAGTCGGTAGAGCATGGAAAGCTGAGAAGTCCTTGACTAGTGTAAGCACTACCTAGCAACAACTAAAACATTGGTGTGTTATCAACATTATTCTCATCCCAAATCCAAAACACAGCACTGTACCAGCTACTAGGAAGGAAATTAACTCTATCCCTGCTGAAACCAGGACAGTAAGATTATTTGTAAAACTGTTAATAATACCAAGCATAGAAGAACTGAGGCTCTTGTAGGTCATAAGTGCATGCTATTCAGACATATATAGCAGTGGATAACTCCAGCTGCAGCATTTGGAGAAAACAGTATGCTGGGATGAAGAAATTATGCCTTCATTGAAATACCTTGCACATTTTTCAGTAAGACAAAACTAACAGGAATAGCCAGAGAAGATTTTCCCTAAATGGTCCTTGATCAGACTGGGATGTCCAAGGACAATCAGACACTGAGCTGTTGACATTTCTATTAGGTGCAAGAATAGCCGTTTCGGATAATGCTTCTAAAGCAAGATAGAAAACCTTCATATCCTTAAGTGAGTAATTGGTTATATTCTTTCCCAAATATATAGGAAATTAAAAACAAATGGAGTGTCATTTAAATAGACTGACAAGAAGGGAACTATGATAGTGGTATGCATACTTTTAAAGAAATTGTTTAAATCTAAGAATTAAGATGGAACTGGAATTCATAACTAAATGAAGAAATGGATGTAATAGTGTATGTCAACATCTTACTGGAAAGACAATCAAAGAGACACTAAAACCAAATATACAAGAAAGTTAAGATGGAATAATAATACTATAAGTTAAAGGAGATAAGATTCAAATCACATTAGTCAACTCACCACTGCAATTTGTAACATGAAAATCAATACGGATTGAAATTCCAGGCGTGAACAGGAACAATATAATACTTGGGCTACACTGCTGACTGCTTGACCAGAATGGCAGAACCAGTGTAGTATTCTGAGAGAAGCAGAAAGCAGAGAAAATTAGTATGGGGTAACTTAAAGTTTTCCCATATGAATTGGGCAAATGTTATATCAGGACATGAAGCAAAGACATAATTCTTAGGTGCTATCAATGACTGTTTCATGTAGAGCAGCTGTTCAGAGTACTCACACAGGAAAATTCAGCCCTTGAATCAGTATTTAACAATGTAAGGAATGGCCTGGTGTGAAATCTTACAGCTGAAGCATCATTGTATCAGTGTTGTCACTAATACTGTATTAATATTTGGCATCCCTTCAAGAGCAACAGCTAGCAAAAGATCACCTGCTTCCATTCAAAAGTTGAGCTATGTAAAAATAAGAATGCATCATTAATAGAACCTAAAAGAAGCAACTGAGAAAGTTATCCTTACCTGTGGTGTGAAGATTAGCAAGGAACACCATCCTGGAAATAAAGCCCTAGAGGAAGGACCGAAAAAGGATAAAAATATGGCTAATCAGCAAAGTAATGGAGGTTACTAGAAGAAAGCATCCTTCAGGGAACTGAAACGGAATCAAATTAAGAAAAGAGAAAGGATCTTAAACTCTGGCCAGTTGCACAAAGGTACAATTAGGCAGACAAAAGAAGAGTTTGAAGAGCAAGTAGCTAAAGGAATCAGAAATAACTTTGATCCTTATCCATACCGAGGAGCAAGAAACCCTTCAGGGAAGGTTTAAAAGGCCAAGCATATAGAGGAAACACTTGTGGAAGGGGTAGAAGTATAAAAGAAGCAGAAGTACATTGCTGACAGGTCTAATCAGCTCTTTACGTTAGCATTCACTGCTGAAGAGACCAGGGAGAGTCCCACAGCAAAATGGTTTTTTTTGGGGAAGGGCACAACAGTGGCTTTGTGTGGAATTGAAATAAATGTCAGAGATTGTAGTAGAAATAGAGGAAATTAACAGTAACAGAGTACGAGGACTGGACAGTATTTACAAAGGGTCCCAAAAGAACTCAGGGATAAAATAGCTTAATAGCAGTAGTAGTGTGTAACATCCTGTTTTAAAACTCTGTTGGTATTTGAAAATGGGAGGATGGTGTGATGCCCATCTTTGAAGAAAGCTTTAGGTGGAACCTGGAAACAGCAGTCCCATAACTGAGATCCGTGCTGAGAAACTAGTAGAAATTATAACAAAGGATAGAGTTAGTGGACACCTGGATAAATACTATCTATATGGAAAGAATCAGTATGGCTACTGTAAAGAAATTTCTTTCTTCAAATCTCTTCTAGTTTAAGCGGTCAGCAAGTATGTGGAGACAAGTTACTCAACGAATATAGTCTGCTTTGACTCTAAGTCCCTCAATAGAGGTCTCTGAGAGAATTAAACTGCCATCTGAGAAGGATGTGGAATGACTTCCATATAAGAAACAACTGAGTAGGCTGGGACTTCTTTTCTTTGAAAAGGGGTGATTGAGGTGAGATCTGATAGAGATCTATGAAACTACAAGTGTGATTGGAGGGTGAATAATACTGATAGCTCCACATCTCTTTCAGTACAAGAACTAGAGGCCATTGAGTGATCCTGGTAGAAGCTTCCTCATAAGTTTGTTAATTTCATTTATACTTTATAAAATTGGAAGATGAACTCCAGCTAACATGATGTTGGAACTATTGATAAACAGAATGATGACTGATGTAAATGAAGACCACTAGTAACAAGATTTTTTTCCTTTTTCCTGTGGGAAATGGAATGAAAGCTCTGGGGTTTCATAATTTTTCTGTAATGAAGTAAAGCAGTGTTTCATTTATAATATGATAGGTCTGGTTCTGATTGTTAGTGCTCTTTCAAAAGATTTTATCTTAATTTCATTGTAGTAGAAACTCGATCAAAATCTAATTTCCAAATTTTCATCATTTATACAATTGGAATGTGATGAAAAGTATTTATATAATTTCTGATCTGTGAAACAGTTGACATTTTTGGTTTTTAAGGGCATTTTTAAGCAGAATAGAATTGTATGTGGTGCAACAAGGAAAACAAATTAATTCATTTTCAAAGAATTTTTAAGTATTGTTATGATTCAGGATAGCTTATTCTTGCTAAGAGAGGAGGACAAAATAGGTTCATTTAAAAGTGAGTAAAATCGGGAAAAGCAGTAACAGCTGCTGAAAAACATTGCGCAGAAACAAAAAGGAAATATAAAATATGAGCATTTGGATTTGGGTGTGGGCGGCTGTCAAGTGTCCTAGAAAAAATTACATGTTGACACTGAGTTGGGAAATTATAGTGGCTGAGAAAATTCTAATACCAGCAACTAATTGAAAAGAACCTTACGCTAAACCAGCCATGGTGAGAGAGAAACTGTGACTGCTATGTTATAAAGCAATGGAGTCGTCTGTGAGTATCATTTAGGGTTTGGTTTGGGGGGTGGCTTTTTTGGTGAAACCAAAGCTCTGTCATCAGAACACCCAGAAGCTATAGTATACAGACAACTCCACTTAGGAAGAATATAATTTTTGTTTCTGCAAGTTCATCACACAAAGTCTCTCTTGGGGCTACAGCACTGCTTTCTTTGTTGTAGTTGTGTTTTGATTCTCCTCAGTTATTAATGTGTTTTTTCACAAGGTCCTTTTCCTTTTCACGGATCCAAATTTCCATTTACTCATATCCGTATCTTAGGAGACCTGTAGTTCCCAGAAGGATTTATTTTTATAATGTTTCTCTCTGTGCTGTTTCATTGACATTTTTATGTCTAAGCAAAGTTTAATAATGGAAATTAGAGGAACCAGGGTACTGCAGTGTGGGAGGACGAGAGAGAAAAACTGTGTCCTGTTCTGAAAGGGAAAAAATACTTTGTTGCTGTTAAAAGGGGGTGGAGAAAGGATTTTTTTTTAAGTCAGTCCCTGTTCATATGCGTCCTTCTTTCCCTGGTATCCTAAAGAAGGTGTCTGTCTATGACCTACCATGTCGTGCCTTTGACAGTCAGTTGCTTCTTAAGAGTTGGCTTTCTGTGGCTTAGGCTGTCTTATGTAAAGATAAACTTGTTCTTCTCTATAGCTAAAATTTCTGTAACCAAATGAAAAAAAAAAGGGGGAGGAGAGAGAGGAAGAAGAAAGGAGTATGAAGAATCTGTCAGGATGCTTCTGGCAGGGAAGAGGTGATGGCTTAAAAGAAAAATTCCACTTCCCCTAGGCATATTCTGGGTAAGACCTTTGCTGGTGGTTTTCAGAGCTCCATTTCCCAGATTCCTATTGGTATGTAGTCACTTATGTGGTACGTAGTAACTTCATCTGTAGCCCTGGTCACTGCACAGAGAAATTTTTAAGGCAATTACAGAAACTCAAAACCCAGATGCAGCTACAAAGAATTCTCAATGCATTATTCTAAAGGGAGGAGAGGCTTAAATTATTAATTAGTTATTAGACATTAAAATACCTATTTAGAGCAAGACTCAGGTTTTGACTTCCCAATGGTGTCAACACTGGAAACTAGTGAAACTAGTCTAGAATCCCTCCCTCATACTAAACACTTCTGAAAACAAGAAACCGATGAAACAATTCTTCTATGTAAAAAAGTTACTTTGTTAAGTCTGTAAACATCAAACTAACAAAAGGAGTTTGAATAATTGATTTGAATCCTAATCTTTGCAAGGGAGTTCACCAAGCATTTAGTTGGTGCAGAATGCATTCCGTTGTCTCAGAATTTTTTATACTTCAAAATTTCAGCCATAGTCTAGTTCCCAAAAAACTGAATGTGATTAAGAAATTTTAAACAAATCTTCTTTGCAGCTGTAGGGAACTGAATAGGGAAAAAAAAAAAAAAAACAACCCAAACAAACCAAAAACAACCAACCCATACAAACTATAAAAAATCTCTCATAGTCTTTCTTTTACACTAGTGAGAGAATAAAGTTTTTTGTAAATGTTTTCTGAATGACTAATTAAGGGTCCCAAGAAACCCATTGGATAGGTGAGGAAAATATGTAGTTTCCCTAACTCCCCTAGCAAGGTACTGATGGGGATGGAGGAAAAAAAGGGCATCTAATTTCCACAGACTTGCTGAAATAAGGACTACTGCTCTAAGTCAAATGTTTGCTGAAGGCCCCTACATTTTTATCAGTGCATTTTTATTTTTTTTAATAAGTACTGCTCAGATAGGAGATAACCTGAAATACATTGATTACATGTCAGAAGCTAGGTTAATGGAGAAAGCAAAATTATGAATAATTTCCAAATTTACATGAGTAAACAGGTTCTCTAATGATTATTGATCCACTTTTCATTTGAACATGCAGGAGCAGTAATACTTTCTGTTTGTCAATGTTTGCACAAAGCTCATTTTTTCATGCTGAAATACAGACTTTGAATATCGAGGCTGATTCTGTTTTGCAAAATCTGATAGCAAAACTGTTCTTGTCACCGGTAGTGGAAAGCTTAGGATTCATAATCTAGTTCTCCAATAATGTAATGATGCTGGAGTTATTAGAGCTCTTTTATAACAACGAAGAGAGGGGGAGTTCATTCAGCCTTTTCTGAGATACTGAAATAACAAATACACCACTTATTTCAAAGTATGACTACAAAGAATCACAACTGGCATTCTTCAGAAATACACAGCATCTCTTTGTCTTTCACAGGGTTATCAATGTTTGTTATACTGTACTTCCTTTCTTGCAACATTACATGTTACTATGAGTGTACTTTAGTTCATTTTTTTTTTAATAACAGGTAATCAGTGGGTATTTGTTGCACTAAGCATCTGATTTACTGGATATGGGTATTGTCTTCCAGTCCTTTCAGACCTGTAATCTCCGCACATTAGTCTGTTTCTACAGCATTGCAAAACGTAAATCAGAAATCAGATACTCTAATACTATAATATGCTGTACTATCACCTCGTCAGTTTTCAATTCTGTGGCTTACTGTAAACCAAAATTAAATTTCTTGGACCAGAATGGATGAACTCGAAAATTATCCTGGCACTCCAAATCTGAAAATATTGTATTAGCAGATTGAGGTCAAGGATTAGCAACATGAAGCACATTAACAGAATGCTAATTGAAGCAAACCTTTCCTCCTTTCCTATGACTTTAATATCTTGGTCACTCTGCAGTCATTTGGCAGGCCTGGGTCATCCCAGTGTAACACAACGGAGACACAAAAAGCACTGCTTTATACTCATTATTGGAAACAAGCTATATATAAGCTTTGGACTTAAAAAGCTTGCAGGGAAGATGTGGCAATGATGTCTCATGTAGTTCAGAAAATTTTATTAGTAAGTAATAATAACTGGAACAGTAACCAAAGGACACCATTGTGCTAGGCATCACACACAATGAACAAAAAAGATCCTGACGTTTTCCAAGACCCTGAGGGCTGGTTGCTGGGTCTGCTGTTTAGGCTGTGCTTCTGGCTGCTCTTCCAGTTGACGCAAGGGTGCAGGAGCGGACATGTGTATGCAGTGTACTGTGAACTGTGCAATTTCCATTCTCAGTGATGTACGGAAACGTGGTTGGACCTTCAGCTCCTGACATCCGCACCATGCTCAGGGAGAGCCACGCTAGTGAACAAGCTTTAGGGTGTTCAGCGCTTCCTGTTGCCAGTGCTGTTGGACTGGATGGAGGGGAGCTTGGAGCCTAGACGAAGGCTGAGTGTTTTGACCTACTTTCCTGCCCTGGGCCTGAGCTGCACCTGGGCACATGGATCAACACATGGAGAGAGATTGGGCATGTCTGGGCTGGAGCACAGGCTTGAGTACATAGTACAAACCCACAGTATAAACCCATAGTATATGGCTTCAAACCATAGTATGAAGCCAATGGTATAGACTCTTATATAGGCTATTCTCAGACAAAAGCAAAACGTTGTTAGGCTTAGTCTGATGATATAAAATTCTTTTGGAAGAATGCTATAGTTTGTTATTGAAAAAAAAAATTAACAAATCATATTCATGTTGTCTGTTTTCCCATAGAGATGAATCTCACCACCACGTTCATTATCTTCTCCCAGAAACATCTCATTTTGTTTTCTGTTGCCTTGTATTCTTAGGACAACCTCACTACATCTCTGCTTTCACTTCACTTTCCAAATACTCCCTCTGTTGCATCAACCGTGAACATAAAAAGAACTTTAATACTATAGAGTTGCATTTAAATAAAAAAAAAAGGGGGGGGGGAGGAAATAAGACATTTGGAGCACCAAGACAAATGAGTGCTTAGCTGAACATTCCTACGATCATATTTCTTGAATGCACTGCTCTGCCTTGTCTGCACATGAAAAAAAAAAAAATATACTTTTCTGGTTTTTCAAGCATTCTGCTTTAAGTGACAATGAAATGTTTAAGCAGTGAGACTGAGTGAGGTGAGTTAATTTCTGACATACCTTGCTGATCACCTCTGTTCCTAGGGCTGGGAGACACCCCAAGGAATGTGGGAAGGAAATGGTCCCTAAGCCCGTTCTCTAAAATACCAGCAAACATCATTACAGATATGGTGCAATAGCTGCAAGGATTCAGCAGCAGCAGCTGCTATGATCTGCCTGTGTCTTGTGGAGTCATTGGGGAAATTTGTTCATCCATTTCTCTCTGCTTCAAGTCTTGCATGGTACAATCGTAAATTGCCTCCCCTTCAGTCCTGTCCCTAGGTCTTTTGAAAGAAGTCTTTGAAAGGCAATGTTCTGCAGGAAGTTTTCATTTCAGAGTAACTATTAGGAGGTCTGCAGTGTATATGGAGGCTTTCAGAAAGAATTAAGGAACAAGTACAAAACATTTAAGAGGTTCAAACAAATAAGGTTTCATCCCCCTTTGGCTATAGTTCAGATGCACGCATTGCTTGCAAACCATGGCTTGTGTATCAGCCTAGAGGCTGGTGTCACTTCCTGCCTGTGTATGGAAAACAAATTCAACAGGCTGAGCTAACCTGGTCTACAAAAATCAGTATGCATCTTTTGACACATGGTAGGACATCAGCTGAATCTCTGGCTCTCACATGGGGTAATGGGTATTAATCTGCCAGAAAATGGAAATGTGGTGACTAGTAAGTTTGTATAAGTATGGGAAAGATGAGCTGAAGAATGGGAAATATCTTGAGTTTTAAACATTGACTTGTTCTTAGAAGTTCTGCTGTTCTGTTTAAGAATTACATCTCAGACAGTTTGCCTGAACAGCACTTTTGTTTCTCAGTGATTTGCTGAAAAGGGGAAAAAAGTATTGCAAGTTTTATATAAATTGGAAAAATAGATTTATGCATAAACATTATTTATGCATAAGTATTATTGAGCTTGTATTTCAAGAAGGGTCCTTTTTGTCCTCTTTCAAAAGATGAAGGATTTTTATAGGATGTTTTCAGCTCCATTTCTAGATGAAACCAGTTCATAAACAAAGGTCAAGCAAAGCGTCTAAATCTTTTGGCATTTTCCTACTGCTGAGATGATGTACTCTTTTAAATCTTTCCATGAGTCAGACTTAATGAACAAATCTGGTGAGTTCATTGGCATACGTTCACCAGCAAAAATTCTCAATGATAAAGGCTGGTTATTCCGCTTGTCAAATAATTCAGTGAATACACTATGGGAGAAAAGGTTTTCCTCTCCAGGGCTTCTAAGGAAGCGAAAATGTTTCTCTCTTCATCTTTGTTTAACTTTTCATTCAGCTAATGAAATAATTGAGAGTCAGGCCTTAAAAGTATGATTGCTTTATTAATAATGGATGGGCACCATTAGAAAGGGCTAATCAACCTGTTAGACTATTCTTTAATAATGCGTGCAACATAATGTTAACATCGTAAAGCTCTCTTTTGAAGGGATATTTCCCCCAGTGGTTGCATTTTCATTATTACTGATTCATCTAATGCAAGTAGTAATTTAAATCCACTTCTCAACTTCTCACTGCTATCAACTGAAATACATTGGACTGGATTTTCAGCAGGTGTAAGGTGGTATAGCTTTATTTAAGTGAATTTAAATACACTAATTTCTATTACCCAGAATCTTAAACTGCACTTTAGGCCAGTTCTCAGCTGGACTCAGGATCACTTGCCTGCCCCTCACTGTCTTCAGTGTACTCCTCATGTCCTCTGTGCCCACCTCCTCTCCTCCATTGCCTGCCGTGAAGGGGCACTGCCTTTGTGTTGCACAAACCACTGGTATAGCTTTAATGTTTTTATCTCCAGCCTTCATTTTGGTTTATGTAATTAAGCTAAGCGTGGTGCCAGCTGAAATTCAGTTATATTAGTAGCCTGAGACTGGCTTTTCAAAATAATTTTTCCTGTATGTTCTTGTCATGGTTTAACCTCAGTCAGTCAGCAACTGAGCACCACACAGCCGCTCGCTCACTTCTCCCCCACCCCCGGTGGGATGGGGGAGAGAATTGGAAGAGTAGAAGTGAGAATAACTTGTGGGTTGAGATAAAAACAGTTTAATAATTGAAATAAAATAGTAATATACAAAGCAAGTGATGCACAATGCAGTTGCTCACCACCCATCGACCAATGCGAAGCCAGTCCCCAAGCAGTGGCCCTCCCGGCCAACTCCCCCCAGTTCATATATTGAGCATGACGTCATATGGTGTGGAATGTCCCTTGGGCCAGTTTGGGTCAGCTGTCCTGGCTGTGTCCCCCTCCCAGCTTCTTGTGCACCTCCAGCCTTCTCAGTCAGTAGAGCATGGGAAGCTGAGAAGACCTTGACTAGCGTAAGCACTACTTAGCAACAACTAAAACATTGGTGTGTTATCAACGTTGTTCTCATCCCAAATCCAAAACACAGCACTGTACCAGCTACTAGGAAGGAAATTAACTCTACCCCTGCTGAAACCAGGACAGTTCTTGCGTTTCAGCCTCTAGCATACAGCAGCAGTTTCAAAGTACCATATATATTCAACAGTTTGGAGAGGGAACATTAGCAAAACTGAACGGGGCTTTACGGTGTGTTTCTTAACTATAGCGAGGGCTTGTGGGGATTAACGGCACAGACTCTGGCAAGCAGCAACCAAAGACCTTTATTATGGTGTAACTTTTCCTTTTATACAAAACTCAAGTGTTCACGCACTATTGGCAGCTTACTGATAGGGCACAGCCTTTTGATCACCCGTAGCTACACACAAGCACATAGGCTATTCTTTGAAAAACACAGCAGTTCTCTGACCATTAATATTGCTTTATTTTCCTTCCGTACTTTTCCACTTTCTCCTTCAAGTTCTTCTTACTTGTTGTTCTCCTCTCAAGGACACAAGGCTCGGTCATCAAACTCCGCAATGCTTGTCATCGAGCTGCCTATTCCCAGAAGGGCTGGAT
>NW_008825409.1:761775-776935 GCF_000699105.1 Pygoscelis adeliae | reverse complement strand
CTTAATGTCATTCTTTTCAATAAACAATGCATGTTATATACACGCGGTGTAGCAACAGCATAAGCTGGGGCATGTCTTTAAGTGGAAATATGTAAAATGGAAGGACAGGATGAAAGACAGTGTGGGCTGAAAGGTGCTTCGGTAATGGATGAGTGTTTTGTCAGTCTTGTTTTTTATTTGGAACAGTAGTTGAAATAGACCTTGTCAAGCTATATACTGCAAATGTGCTAGTAATCTGGTGATTTTCTGTTGTTTGTGCTCTAAAACGCACCCTACAGCTCTGGCAATACATCTCAGCAATAATAAAACCTCATTTTATTTTATATAAATATGTCTATAACATAGGTGTGATTAGACACACACATATAGTAATATGTGCAAGACATATGCACACATGTATACATTCACTGTATGTGTGTTTATATATATATCTTTCCAATAAATACAGTAATTACAAGAAACTCTGTAAATCCACTATGTTGAGTTTTGGCAAGATTTTCAGAACCATTTTCTTGGTATTTGTATGTTTCTTTGCGGTATTCTTTGGCCACTGGGAAGAAGCTGTTCCCTAGAGGTGTCTTTGCCAATGGACTAGTCTGTTTTCAGATCCTCTGAGTGCCCTGAGAAAGAACTGCAGGATCTCATAGCACTGTCCAGGAAAGGGAAGGAAGGACATCGTAAGGCAATGAATACTGCAGCTGGAGCTAAGTCAGCAATGACATTAACATGTACATCCTTGTGTGATGTCAGCCTTTACAGAGCCTGGGAGAAGCCCAAGCGTTGGACCCCATCCCTGTGTGCGGAGTGAACAGCAATGCAAAAAATGCCAAGTGCCTCCTATCAGGACGTCTTGTGTGTTGACATCTGCAAGAAGGGATTCCTTGTGAGCTCTTCAGATTACACACTGAAATCATCCCTCCTTTAATGTCGGCCACATCACTTCTCTGTTCTGTCCTCGGTGTCAACTTGAAGGTTTCCTTTCCCCTCAGATCAGAGCTGAAGTGAAGACTGAATACTGGAAACCTCAGATTTCCAATACAAGGGGTATTACACAAAAATGTTATTTAGCTAACAACAGTTATAAATCCCATGAAATAATAGGCTGGGCGAGCTCGTAATCTATCTACACACTCGCTCTGATGTTAAATGCTGGGAAAAACACTTGGCAGGCTGCAGAGGAAATCATGAATTCACACGAAAATGTGCTTTTTACAAAGTTTGCTTAAAATAAAACAATGAAGGAAAGCTTTTAATTTCTTTCTCAAAAAAATATATTTCTGCCTTTATTAACATTCCACTTTTGCCCTTGTCTTGTGGCTTAAACTTTTCTTAGGCTGTATAAGACAGTCTTTTGTTGAAGTAGATAGTGGAAACCTTTACATCAAAAGGTAGTATCGTAACAAGATACGGTGCTATATCTAGCCCTAATTCCTTTCTACTTACCCTTTCTTTCCCTCCTGTGTTTTCAGTTCTTTTTTCTGTTCTCTCAGAGTTCTCTCTCCTCTTCTACAGAGATTCTGCACTCGCTACTGCAAACAGTAGCAGTAGCATGAAAAATTGTTCTTTTCTCCCATTAACTGTTTTTAAGATATTGCTTGGATAGGTTTTCCCTGTAAGGTAACGCAGAACACAATTAACACTGCTAATAACTTATGTCATTTTAGAAAAACTGAAAAGACATCATCTGAGAGCATTCACTGCATTTCTCTCCTATTGTGAAATCCTACCACAGAACTGTGCAAACAGCAGCAAGTGTTTGCAGTTGCAGTTGAAAAGCAGGTTACAGGTGCAAATCCTGCCTGGCCTTCCTGCAACATGCTGTAAATATATATGCAGTGGGCTTTTTCCTTTTAGAGGTCTCTGCATATTGCTCAGCTGGGAGCAGCCGCCCCTACTGTAGGATGAAATGTCTTATGGACTGCTCCACTTCTCCATTTGTTCCTGTGTTTTCTGGGCAGAATATATCTCTGAGGCTTCAGCGTGAGACAGGGAGATAAGGAAGGATGGTGCAAGGGAGGGTTTCCGGGACCTGGGGGAAGATGTGTGCCTGGGGCTGTAACCAGAGCACCAGCCAGAACCACCCCTGCAACACCAACCAGGTAAGGTGGCCTGAGTCCTCCTGACTACCCAGTAAGGCCCCCTGGCAAGCAAAGCTAGTTGAAGAACTCTTGTAATGCTGTAGAAGAGCTGAAATAACACCTATGTTGTTAGTGAAAATTAATGGGTATAAGACGCATAAAGATATATTTGAATACTTTCCTGATTTTCTGTCTTCGTACAGTTTGAAAAGCAGTCCTCCAAAAAGGCTATGCAGAACCTTACACTGCTTAGGTGCACTTGACTGCTGCCCTCCCTAAGTACACATGTATAAAATTGGGAAAATCATCATATGGTTGTGTGTCCATTCATTCACCCTGCCATGGTGTCTCTGGCTTCAGTGCCTCTACAAAGACTCAAGTACAGGCAGAGAAGAGCAGCGGCAAAATATCACCTTCCCAGCTGTAGCCGAGTGGTAAATGATTCTCATCTTATTTCATACTTTTTCTTCCATACCCATCCTGCACGCACGCACACATGGCATAGAATCATAGAATCATTTATCATAGAATCATTAAGGTTGGAAGAGACCTCCAAGATCATCGAGTCCAACCGTCAACCCAACACCACCATGCCCACTAAACCATGTCCCTAAGTGCCTCATAAGGCATACACCAGCAGCCGCCAGGATCTGTCCCTCCAATTGTCTCTGCGATGGTTTTCCCTCATTTTAAGCAAGAGTTGCTCTTACTTTTCCAGATCTTACTTGTTATTGATTACATACTCCTTCTCAACTTACCTGGTCATCACATGCTTTTATATTGTATATAATTTTTCTCTCAACTTACAGTAAAATATCTATTAGCTATAATTGGAAAATTGAACCTCTTCCAGCTGCGGGTTGCTTATATAACCAAGATATATTTTGCATGTAAATGGAGAATTGAACATGTCAATTGAATTGAAAAGTGACTCTTAAAACTTTGTTTACCTTTTATTAAGTTTCATAATGATTATGCCCTATGCCTAAATTAAGTTTAGAAGCATTTAATTTTCATTTATCTTGTTAAGTAGTCTTATTTGGCTAAATAATGTCTTTTTGGCTTATTTGGTATTCCCAACGATACTTTCTCATGCAGAATATAATTACAAACTGAATAGAAGAAAATTTCAATTAGAGATGATTAACCTTCTTCACCTATTATGTACTACATTGAGCTAAATTCACATATTTTTGGTTCTTTTACCTTTAAGCAAAATAGACAACTTGTGACTATAATCATAAACTTCTGATTTTTATCATATTTGTTTAAATCAAGAATGGTGCTATGTAAGTTATTTGGCTTATCTTTCTGGCTTTTATGTTGGAGTAGCTATATACAAAATCTGTAGAGCTTTGCAGATTATCACTTGAGGGTGTGGAAATCTCTGATGATTAGTGCTTTATCACAGCCTCCATGGACTTCAAACAGGAATTAAAGCAGTCTCAGTACTGGCTCTGTGTCTACATTGTAGTCAGTGATGTCATCAGTTGATTAAAGTAGTAAGTTCCTCTAATGGAGACTTGAGCTCAGTTTTGGTTGCAATATTGAGATGAACCTGTGTCTCTGAATTGTGAGTACTTCCTGAGCTTGGTATCTGCATTTAGATTATGAAGGAAGAAGAGGCAACTGTAATAAAGTGTAATTTATTTTGTATCCAAACATGTCTCTTGCAGTTTGAGGTTAAATAGATTCAGCATCAGTTACAGATCCGAACTTTTAAATTTTGGCCTGTTTCTTGCCATGCAGCATGCAGAGATACCACCTAGGAGGTTAGGGAAGCTAAGGGCCAGGGCCCAGAGAGGAGATGAAATGACTTGTTGTTGTTGATGTTATTGTCATGAAAATTGCTTCCCACAGCTGAGGTTTGTAATTGCTTTTATACCTAGATTTTACCTTCTAATTAGGTTTCTATGTGTTCCTCTCTTTGTCTTAATCTAGTCTTCTCTTTTTATCTGTAGATATTAGAAAATATCATGTTACTTTATTATTTGTACTCTTACCTATAAAAGTAAGTCCACTTGATGTGAATGGTAGTTTGCACATGCATGTTTACATACTCTTCCAGTCAAAATGAAAAAGAAGGAAAATACGTTGAGATGAAGACAGTAGCTTAGGCAATTCTGAACCTGATATTTTAAGAGATCCATTCTGCTGTCTAAATGAGCATGAAGCTCTCAGATTTAAAAAAAAAAAAAAAAGCAATGTCTGAATATAGTCTCGCTTTATAGTAAAACAGAATCAAGTTTGCTTATTCTGAGAGTCTGACATTTTAAAAGACATCAGGAGTTCATTTTTATATGTTTCTGCATTATTCTTGCTGTGACTTGATTATTTTCCTTTGAAAATTTCAACGTGCCTATCTGTGCCAACTGGCTTTAGGATTTTAGATGAACTGATGTGCTGAATAGCTGACAGTAAGATCTCACAAGGGACATGCTTTGAAGCCATATTGATTGAAACATTTAAATCAAGATTGAACAAAATTGTGGTAAATATCCAGAGCAGAAGATTCTAAATTAGTTAGTTTCTCCTTCAGAGGAAGCTGTCAGTTTTAACCTACTAAAAATTGTAATTTTTATATGGCTTTATTTTCTTCTAAATTAAAACTAAGTGCTTCAGGAGAATTGATGTTAGTCTCTCTGAAGCTGGAACGTGTTTGCCAAAATGTAAAGCAGAGGGAAACACACTTTTGGAATATAGGAGGCATCCAGTATCTTATCACACTGGTATTTTATATATTTCATATAAACCACAGTTGTTAACTGAACATACATGACATCAGAGAGGTTATCTAATATCTTAGACTCCCAAAAGACAGCCCTGTGACGTTTCTGTGAATGAAACTATCGTGACTAGCCAAGGGGTGTACACTGTATACATATCTATTTATAATTCCTTCCATTAGGGGAGACTTTAGTTGCAAATATTTCCATAAGCCTTCCTTCCAGGCAGTGGCAGTAACACACAGGCACACTAGTCAGAGTGCACAGACACTTTGGGTTTTTTCCAGCTGGGGTAACATCTGACCACCAAAATGATTCATTTGAAAATGGTGTAGCTGATGCAGTCGCTATACTTGACCCTAAGTGTCCGTTTACTTAAGATGCTACAGCAGTATAGTGATATTTTCTTCTCACATCTTCAGGAAAGTCCTTTACATCTTCCCAATGACTTTTAAGATTGCCCGTATTCCTTTGGAGTGATTTTCTGTAGCCTTCACCATCTCCTTAAATGTTAATATTTTAATTTTTCCCTTGATAGCTGATCTTTAAATCTAGTAGAAGTTCACCTTATATATTTCCTCCTTTTTCTTCCAAAACTATTTTTAAACTATACTTTTACATCATCCTTTTTATTCCCTATTTCCATTTTTAGATTTTGTTTAATTCCCTAAAATGTCAGCTCTGTTCACCTGCCTCCTACAATACCTCTTGTTTTAATTTAAATCTTGACTCTCCAAGGGGCTACTATCTCTCTAGTTTTTTTTTCCTTTTTTGTATCCTGGGCTCCTTCTGTCTTGGAAGGAACTCATTTTCCAAGCTTTTCTATCAGCTGACTTCTACATGATCATTATTTTCATTGGGTTCTCGATGTATTTTTCAGGTTTCTAATGATAGTGCTTACGAAACTGAAACTACTTCAAACAAAGCATCTTCTGTCCTGTAGTATGTACTGAGGCTGAAATTCTTGTTACTCTATTACATTATTTATTATGCTCTATATCAACACATGTAGTCAGAGTAGCATGCACATGCAAGAGCAGCTAGAAAGGTGGGAAAAAAAAATTTCTCATAAATGAAAGTTCTCCAGAACCTGACAGTCAGCAGAAAACCCTGTATATCTATGCCAGGTCTTGCATCTGGCAAGTTTATGATCTCTGTGAATCTTTTATTTTGAGTGTGACAGAGTATATGAACTGCTGTAGTAAATGACACACTTTATAATCTCTAGGAATACTTAATTTCAGGGATCACAGATTTTAAAGGATCTATGAGGAAAGCAGCTGAGTTAGTATTTTACATAAGTCCCTCTTGCATCCATTACCACTGGGTCTTGTAATTTCTTTTAAATAATGGCTGTAACTCCTGAAGTCATTTGTTCATTGATCTTGACAGATATTGGTAAATTAAGGTTCTATTAGAAAAACAGCTTTCCTGGTACTTGCAATGTTTGCCAATTCCACCACTCTGAGCAGATAGCTTGTGAGTTCTGGGTAATCAGAAGATGACCGATGCAACAGTCACAGATTGAGTAACGATCACAGGCTGAGTCATCAAATCCAAACTGGAGTCTTTCAGAGCTCTTTCAAATTGTGCTGATCAGACCCTTTTCTTTTTTTTTTTTCTTTTTTTTTTTTTTTAACTCAATGAGACTGGTAGCTAATGTTCAACTTTTCAACAAGTTCTGGTCGTACAACTGAGGCATGTTATAATCTCTGTGAGAGAAAGATCTGATGTTCATGTGAGATAGCCAAACACTTTGATCTGACAAACTGTTGTTCACTGTGAATATTTAGGGATGCTTCTGTGTGGCGCTTATCAGTGTAACATTTGAGTGATACAGGTACGTTAATACTTTTATTTTTATTGTTTAGAGTAGAATAGGTAAGTGTTACTGTATTCATTTTTGAATGAAGAATTGAACCGTGTAGATGAAATGAGATGCTCCGGGGCTTACAAGAATCCCTTTGGTAGGGTTGGGAATCAAACCTCGCTCATTCCAAGTTCTCCTCCTCATGGGGCCCTGTTAAAACTATGTGAGCAGCACACAGGCATATGCCCAAAGGCAGTCAGCTGTAGGAACTGAGCCTGAGGAAGTAAGAGGAGGCTGTGACCATGAACACGTCTTCTCTTTTAATACAGCAGAGAAATTCCTCTCTGAATTCTTCCTGACAGGTGTCAGCAACAAGAATCAGCTACCCCATTTCAGATATTGTTTCTAAAAGAATGCAAATGCTTTGTCCAAACTCACTCACAAGTCTCTATTCATTCCCAGGTTTTAGGAGCTTTAAAAATCTGTTAGTCACCTTGGAAGAGTTTTTTCTTCCTACTTGATAAAATTTGTTGCCTGTTGGTTTTACTTAAAAAGAAAAATAACTCAAGCCAAGTGGTGCGTTACGGATGGCACAGCAATTCCTACAGCCCTGGTTTTAGCTGTGCAGCTCTTCCGCACAGGACAGTTCTCCCTTACCGGAGTTTCCTCACTCTGGTCCAGGCAGGTTCAAAAGTGGGCGAATTGTTCCTCCTTCTCTGGACACTGACTCTAGATTAGCAGTGCTTGTATGGAAGTCCATCTCCTGATAGAACCACCTGTTTCAGTTTCACAAGGTGAGCTTTATCAGTGAAGCTGATGCCTCATGTGGTCTACACAGAATCTGTCACTTCACTGCTGATCACGTTTGGAAGGACCAGCCTTCCCAAAGAAATCAGAGTCTCTGGAAGAAACTGGAGGCCCAGAGCAAAACACGATTGCTGACTAAATTTCTGCTTTTTCCAAGAGAGCCCCTGGGTTTTGCCCTGCCCAATGCAGTTGACCATCTAGTAGGGGATATTTGCCCATTTTCAGTAAGTGTATCACTGATACAGCCATATTAAGAAATTACTTTTATTCACAGAATTACAGCATATGCCCCAAATAACGCATGTCAGCACATACTTCAGATTATGCAAAATCATAATTAAAGTAAATTAGTCCTGTCTAGAGGGGAACTTTTTCTTTGTTCCATGGAAGAAAACAGAAAGCTCTGTCCTTCCCCAGTTGTTCTGGGGCTTATGTTTCTCCTCTTGCATTCACAGAGGAAATCTGTTTGTATTTATCAAATCTATCCTCTCCCTGTGTATCCCTTAGGAAACATTTTTTGAAGACTAGGAAAAAATAAAACTAAATATGGTACAATAATATCCCTTTTTAAGTTCCACACAGTACTTTTTATCTATTATCTAGCATATATTATTTTAAATACCAGAAAAATTATACCCTACGATGAGCTGTGCTGCACATTGAGTTTTAATCTCCTTCTCCCTAGCAACCATCAAAAGGAACAATAAGGGCAATAAATAGCCAAATAAGGCATCAAAAATGAATAAAAATAGTGTCTCTGCTGGGGGAAACAGGTCTTTAATCACTTTTGCTCTGATGTCCCTAAAATTGAAGGTTAGAACAATAAACACTTTGAAAGAGCAGTTTCAAAATAGCCTCAGAAATGATGTTAGTCTCTGGAACAATAGGTCTTTTCTAAAATAAACATGATAATACCCAGGGGATCCTGCTTACTTCAGGAAGTTCAAAAGACATCCATGCTCCAACACACAGAGAAAGGAGAAGCAGCAGCCTCAGGCTGTGTCTTCACTGAAAAAAAAGAGGTGTCTACACTGCATTAAATACATGAGATGGCAGTGATGCTGCTTTACTATGACAGTGGAGGCAAGAGTAAGGTAGTTTCAGCTTTGTCATAGGCAATTTGAGGTCATCCTCTAGCGGAGGTACAAAGCTGACTTTGGTGAGGTTCAATATTGTTTAAAGTTGAGGTTTTTAAGAGATTTAATGGCCATCCTGGGTTATTTCTTTCAA
This sequence comes from Pygoscelis adeliae, assembly GCF_000699105.1. Taxonomy (NCBI): domain Eukaryota; kingdom Metazoa; phylum Chordata; class Aves; order Sphenisciformes; family Spheniscidae; genus Pygoscelis; species Pygoscelis adeliae. Next base: position 768,284 of record NW_008825409.1, on the reverse strand, counting down.
TGCAAAATGGCAATGATTCCCCCATATCCATAGAAAGTCAAGCCTGAATATGTTGCATGCTGGCAAGCTGACTGCAACCCTATAGCCAGAAATTAAAACTGCAGCTGCTCTGACTTTCTGTGTTTAATGCAGATTGTGTTAAAATAAACAATGGTGTCTCTGTTCAGTGCAGGCTCGAAGGGTGGGATTTGTATTTGAAAGGGCTGCTTGTAGTTGAAGGTGTCTGCATTGGGTAAATGAATGGTAATTAGATAGTTCTCTGCTGTACTGCTCTTCACTTTCTCCTCTCTGCAAAGGAGCTGAAGCATGTTTCAGAGGTATACTTCAACACTACAGCTGTCTGTGGTTAGGGGAATTAAATCACATCCCCAGCAGCCCTTTTAGGTGGAAGCAGAAGAGAACCAGGACTGTGCCTGAATATGTTGAATTTTAGACTGAATTTTGCTAAATGTGAGAGCATTAGGAATTAACTAAGTGCTTCATATCACTCTTACTTGACTATTGAAGGCACCTAGGAAAACTAGTTGTCTAAGTTAGTTGGCTAGCATCACGTGGCCCAAACATATGCTACTTCTCCAAGCAAACTGTAGATTTACAGATGCCATTTTACCACTCTGAGTAACTGACCATGGTGCTGTGCCTCGTAACAGTTTCACTGTTCAGTCCCTCAGACTGCTGACATATTTTTTTCAGAAGGGCTCATCTAACATTTCACAGAAGTCAGTGGAAGCTTTGTCACTGACTTACAACAGGAGCTTTTCAAAATCCCACTCCCAAGAGCTCTGACTTATACCTGAAAGTGACACCTTGTGTCAGAAAGTGAAATTCAAAGATATGAGGGTGCAGTTTATTCTTCATTAATGATCCAAGGCTGCTCTCTGCCTAAATGCGCTATTCATTGTGTGGGTTTTGTCCTGGTCTATGGGTGGGAATTGATGCTGCACTTAACTGTGCAGGTTATCTGGGCCATCACTCCAATCTGAATCCACTGTGTCATTGTGCTTCCACTCACGCCAGGGAGGATTAAGTTTTCAAAAGCATAAAATGGGAGCTCGGTACTAGTTGCAGCTTGAATAATTTTTTTCCTTCTTTCAATAATTTTTATCTCCTGTTTTGCTGCTTTTTTATTTTTTAAATTTAAAAATAAATGAGTAGAGTAGATTAATGACAATACAGCCAAATGTTAATGAGGATTTCATGTTTATTAAGAAATACAGTGGACAGAAAATCACTACGGTTGCTTTCAAACCAAAAAATTCTGGTTTGAAAGATTGTGCAATTTGTAAGAGATTTCTTACCCTTAAAATACTGTTGAACTAAAAATATCTTTCAAGGAGAAATGTTTCACCAAAAGCAATTTTGTGTTATTGTTTTACTCTGTCTTGTTTTTTTAAAGAGATTTCAAGCTTTCCAGTAGGAGAAAAAGTATAAATAAAACTAAGAACTGTAATTTTTAGCTCATATTTTTATAGAATCTGCTCTCATTTGTTGTTCTGAACTCAAGACACTTCTTGTTTCTTAGTTTATAATTTAGTCTTGCAAGTTCACAGGAGAAAGCTGGCAAAGAGAGCTTTCTTAGACTGTTCTTTTGCCCATGTGGGTAACTTGATGAGTTAGCATGTGCATTTACATTAAGGGGTGTGAGCGTCAACATTTTCTGAGGAAAACCTGTGCAGTGCAGTAAAATGCACTGTTGGAAGATGTTTTCTTATCTATTATTACCCTAAATTTGCTTTTTATAATGATCATTCAATTATTACTAATTTTTATTACTAAGTGAAAATAATTTCTCTCCCATTTCATTGCTTATGACATTCCAATACTTCAAACTGATTTTCATATGCCCTTTCACCATAGCCTTAATTTAACCAGACATTAATCTTTTGATTGTTACCTATAAATCACAGTGTCCTGTTCTTCAGTAATTTGTTCTTCTTTTCTGTAAATTCCTTGTATTTGTTGTGATACAGACTTTTCGGAAACAGGAACACAATATTTTAGATGTCGTCTCATTGGTATATTCAATGGGATCTTTCTTATATCTCATTATGGTAAATAACACCATGTTCCTTGTTCTGCCATAAAATGTTATCTGTCCTGTATAGCTAAAATGCGTATTGGGTTTCTTGTTTTCTTTTTAGCATTGGATGCTTGGATATAAAATAGGTCCTGCTGACAGAATCCAGCATGGTCTTCAACTGGAAACCGTTATGATAGGGGAACTTCTCTTACCGCCACCAGTCGCTGACTGGTGAAGCAGACACACTACACTTGCTCTTGGAGAGCACGCTGTCCCTGTGCGTCATTTTGCCTCACTTGTATCTGTACAAATGACTGCAAAAGAGGAAGACCAGAGCCTGTATGTTAGCTGTATGTTTAGATAGCTGTAGACACTGTATCTTTAGATAGCTGTGCATGGAAATCATCAGTATCACCTATGTTTCAACTGAACATCATTGCTGATCCAAAGGCAAAATTTTGTTATATTTTCCTTCAAAGAAATTAATTAGAAACACGAGATATGTAAATGCATAATTGGTTTTACCAGCTGAAGATTGTGTTCTTAGGTACCTTTTTGAAACAATGAAATTACTATGTACAATATTTGCAATCAAATCTTTACAGCTACCTTTACAAAGAATAAGTTTGCTACAAGAGATGGAAAAAAAAGATGCAAATTTTTACTCAAATTTAGCCTTTCTTCTCTTTTGTGAACCATTTGCAGGCAGAACTGAGTTTCTATAAACTTGTCTTGTTGCTAAAGATTGTGTCAGAAGCCACTTCTGTTGTGTATGTACTATAGCTCTGCAGCAGCAATTTATGTTCAGAAAAAATGAAATTTTAAAGATTTTAGTGTGACTAATTCACTGTGGAAATATATAAATGCTTCTAAGTGCATCAGTGACCAAGCTCTTTGATGCACCCAGGGAACTTGTCACAAATGCCTTCTCTCTTGTTAGCCCTTCAGGCAATTCAGACTTCTCTTTCCCACCCAGAACACACTTCTGGCAGAAGCTATGCTCTCTCTTGGAAATTATCTTTCAGCAGTCACATCTCCTAGTCTTCACCTTTTCTTTTCCTCTTGTCTTTTTCAAAAGTCAGCTTTACCTCTGAGGAAATGATGTCCATCTGGCTAGCTAACCCCACCTAAAGCATTCACGCTTTATTCTCCTTTTCTCCCTCTAAGCATCGCTAATCTGTAGCACACGACTTCTTTGCATATGGGTTTGGAGATGTTTAAAAAGCTAGGAGGGAAAAGGATGATTACAGACAGGTACTGCTGAAGAAAAATGATTTGTCTACGTATGTTGCAGGAGAGCAGCCCCGACACCAGGCAGCAAAGTCGGACCTTTTGGGGAACTGGAGGAGTTTCCTTTCCACTAATGGATTCCTACAGTCCTGTTGAAATGGACAGTATGATGGAGCAATCAGGGCTGACAGACGCCCAGTGACTCCCAGAGCAGTGATTTTGTTTCATCTAAACAGATAAAAAGCAATACTGGCTGACACAGCAAGGTCTTTGGAGCCTTTCTTAGCAGGATACGTCTTTCTACACTTTGCTCCTAAGCGCTCAGTATCCCATGGCAACCTCTTTTCTTCAGGGAGCTTTAGATTTTGACATATCATTAATACATGAGTTCAGGAAGCAAAGCTGCAAAGCTGGAGATTGGTTCATGGATTTAGCTGAGATAAATAGCAAGGAAATTTAAAGGCAGGCCGAAACCAATTTTATGGTCCTTCCTTTGGGATTAATGCATAAATTTGTTTGCCTGGTAATGAAGAAAAGTTATCACTTGCAGGAGGTTGCAGGTGCAGGTGAAAATGGTAGAGAGAGGTGTTTTTAAAGAAAAAAGCTGCGAGATAACAGGGCCAAATATTTTTGAAAACTAGTGTATTTTACAACATCTGCTGCTAATTGAAAAAAGGGCCAGTGAAATTTATTCAGTACAGAAGTATTACACAATGTCTGACTGCAGAATAGATATTAATGAGAGGGCAGCAAGACCACTGGGGATAAAATAGGCTGAAGTATAAACTTCATATATTCATGTATACTTCAGTATATACCAGACTGAAACACCGTGTAACAGTTACAAAGTGTCCCAGTTCATCCCTTCAGTGTGTTGAGTCTTCAGCCACTGGAGGGTAGTTGTTCACTTTTTTGCCTCCCAGTCGTTCCTGCAGAGGCATTTGCAAGGTATGAGACTCTCGTCCACAAGCTGTGAAAGATGATACGGAAGCGATAAGAAGCAAATGCTACATGTGCTGACTGTACTATTCAGGATCATATTATCATTCGTTGACTAACCTCTACCTTTAATTTCTGTCAAGCTCAAAATAAGATGATTGTGCAACAAAGCCTAAGTCCCCCTTGCTCTGGAGTGCACACGGCCTTGCTTAGTAAGAAAGATACAAGTGTTTTAGCGTTGCCAAGTGCTTATTGCCTGCCTATGATAGGCTTAAATCAATATTTGGATTGTATAGAGAAGAAAGATGCACGGATGCAAGTATGGAACCAGATTCTTCCAGATTTATTTATGAGATGCAGGATCTTATTTGCCCAGATCTTATTTCCCCCAAGATGCTTGCTGGTTTAACTGAAGGCAATTTCTGAAGTAAGGGCCAGATCCACAAAGGAATACAGGGAGATAAAATACATTCATGAATTTTGTCCTTAGTGGTCTCTTGGTGCAAATTTGGCAGAATGTGGCTTCAAATTTAAAAAATAGTTGTTTATGGTTGTGGGTGGAAGGAACTCTGACAGGAAGGAACTCGGGGACTTCCAAAATTAATACCTTGTGGAATAATTTCCCATGGAATTGGTAGAAGCTCATTTATTCCAGAGTAGACATGAAAAGCAACATTTATACTTTATCTGGAGAAAACAGATGATAGGTTGTATAAATTCTCTACTCTTATGTCTTATTTTACCAGCACTGACACAGAGCAAGGTGTCTGAATGTGTTTTCGTAAGATGAGCTGCTTCTGTTCATACTTTATTGCAAATAGATGTCTGAAGTTTCTTGTCTAGTAATTCAAGCAGAAGGTCCTGCTTCATTTTTTGTGGTTAATAGTTTAAATGTAAAATGATGATCATTTGTATTGACGTGGTAACTTCAGTTAGGAGACAGCATTAGCAAAGACCATTCTGTCTGAATGCAGTTTAGCTACAGAACATCTGAGAAATGGTAAAATAGCATTTTAGATACTGAACTTTCTAAATTAGCTCTGACATTTTGCATTAGTTGTTCAGCCTTAGATTTTGTAAATACATCCAGAAGATTTTGGGAGAGAAATGTCATCATGTGTTCTGATCACTTGTCCAGTGTAATTTTCTTTAGGACAAAATAATGGTTTAGACAGTAGCACAGTTAATTTGTCCATGTCCAGCCTCAAATTTCAACTTTAAGAGATTAGCAAAAGATGACAGAGTGCTATTTGCTGGAGTGTTCAAGAAGCCTGTCAGCAAAAAAATAACAATAATGAAAAAAAAAGAAAAAGCAAGGAAAATCTGTATGGAAAGCTTTACCTAAGATGGCATATGTTTTTATCGAGCCTGAAAAAATTACGTGTCCAACCTTAGAGAAATGCCCCTAGCAGATATAATATCCCCTCTAGAGGCTGTGGAAATGCTGCGGTTCTTCAGAAAATGGCCATAGTACTTATACTGGGAAGTGCTGGGCACTCATGTAGCTGAAGAGTTACTGCTATTTTTTCTTCAATTCACCATATCTGCTTAACCATAACTCTGAGACACCATTAGAACATTGAACAAATTTTCTGCACAATGTCATCTATTTGTATGGCCACAGTCACACAGTGTTCCTTTTTCATCCCTCATACCCAAACTTTTACTGATTAAATGGTATGATACAGTGCTGTTAATTCTGGTAGTTTTACTGCAAGACATGTAGTCATACATTTTCCTTAAATCTATAGTTCTTGGGGGAAGCCAATAGTAGAAACTTGACAGACTTCATGATTGCAGAGGAAAGTGTGAGAATACGGTCTTGCTGTATTTTGGAGGTTCAAAGTCACATTTAAAACTTCCAATTTTGTGATTAGCCAGCCTGTGTTTGGCTAATAGTTATTGCCCTGTTTGGAGTTGATGATAGAAATGAGATCCTCAGCTGCAGGTTGGTGTTTGTAAATGCAACTTTGAGATAAACAAGAATAGCTACAGTAAGTTGTGATGTGGTGTCCTCAGAACATTAAAAGTGAATTACCTGTGGTGGCTACCATGATCCAACATGTATCCTTCTTGCCATGTTTTTCAAGGGGTGACGTGAATGGAAATAGATGCTCAGAATTCCTTCTGCTCTTTGGGAATGGCAGCTTTTCTGTGCACAGTCTGCACACCTGCGCCTGACCTAACGAGCTGTGGTGCACGGAGACTGTGCATTGTTAAATGGGGGAAGATTGGCTTAGATCTTGACTTAGAAAAATGTGCTCTGGTCATACTTTAATATGCCTTTAATATGTGTTTCTCAGGTATTTTATTCAGCAGG
>NW_008825409.1:760990-761761 GCF_000699105.1 Pygoscelis adeliae | reverse complement strand
CTATTGAAAGATATTTCAATGAAAAAAGGCCCAGAAAAATTGCAACAACAGAACAAAATGAGCATAAGTACGCTAGTTTTGGTTGTCAACCCATCAATCTGAATTGCCTGTACATTAGATGCTTTTTATAAGGGTAGTAATAAGCAACATCCTACAGACCTTGGTCGCATTAACATCAAACAATCATACAGCTACTGGGGAAAAGAGGGGGCAGCTGTGAGTGAGTAGTGTGTTTCATATCATGTCTTTTTAAGAGGCAGGTTCCACGTTGGAAACAGCAGAAACAACAACAACAAAAAAGGGCTTTCAGCTGTGACCGACCAGACTTGGGTGAACTGACTGGCTGCAGATGGCCTCATAAATAATAAAACAAATAAGTGATAAAAGCAGCTTCAAATATCCTTTCTGTACTAAGTGACATATACTTGAGTGGGTCTTGTTGTCTTTATGCATTTTAGTTTCCCAGCCACAATACATAGCAGAAACTCCCTTGTGATATGACTGGGAATTTTTAATTTTAAATTAATTTTAAAGGTACTGAAATACAAATACGTAAGAGGGGTGAGAATTGCTGATGTGTAGCGCATCCTTTTCTTCATCCCTCAGTGCTCCCTATCACTGGAGATTCTTAAATAAATTTTGTTGCGTGAATATTTTTAATTGATGCTATTTTTCCATTTGATTGAAAACTGCTTACAGGTTTACTTACTACAAGCAGAATAGCAGAGCTGAAGCTTGTTGCTCACACAGAAGTTGCAGCTGGAAGGAGCT
>NW_008825409.1:757401-760934 GCF_000699105.1 Pygoscelis adeliae | reverse complement strand
CTGATTCAGGTAGTCTTGCCTTGGCCCTACTTCATCACCATGACCCTAGGCCTCAGAAGCTGATTCATTTAGAGCAGTTAAGCAAGCATTTAACTGTTAATATCTGTTCTGTACCCCTTCTCCACTCCCACAGTTACTGAAGGTCCCTTCCCGTGTCCTTTCTGATACCCTACGAGGCAAAAGAGAGCATGTGCTGTGCGTGGTGTAGCACTTCATCAGCTGGGACTGAATGCCCAGCCAATGGATTCATGTTTTTGTAGCAGCCTGAGGCTTGCTGTCTCTCAGTTATTTGCAGATTAAAGCAGGACAGCAAAACAGAGTGCTAGGTGTAAAAGTTATCTGCGTTGGTTCTACAGGTCCTTCTGAGCTGTCCTCTGAACTGCTCAACTGTTACAGGAATTCGTAATACTCCTTGTCATCTGGTGCTCCTCTCCTTGCACTGGCTGGGCAGTGGCAAGTCCTCAGAGACGTTTGCTGTCTTTGAACACAGGATGTGTGGGGACTTTCTCCATGGGTGAATATACTTACGATCTCTATCTGTTTTTTTTAATCCCCAAGTCTGAAGTAAGCTCAGAAACTAGGCAACAAAATATTAAAAGTGTTCGACATACCTAAATATTTAAATTTAAGGTGGCTGCTATTTTGGGCCTTTAAGCATAGTGTGTTCTGCTCAGGCGAATAAGGAGTGTACTTACCGTGTGGCACAGATGAATGAATATTCCGATATTCATTCCGATGCAAGGTGTCCAAGCAGGGTTAATATCTTTCATTAGATCACTGATAAAGTCAGAAAGATGGACAGGTTTTTGGCAACATGGTCCTTTACCTATGTCATACATACAAATAAGTGTGCAATAAGGAGTGTATGTGGTGGGATGTGTTATGCTTTAGTTTTATCTTTGTATCCATTGATTTTAGTAGCCTGACATTCAGACAAGAATACAGTCCTATTTCTGTCTGACACAACCATATCTTCTAATAGCTTCATTTTTTCAATACCCTCTTCAATTTATATGGCCCCTACCTGGTTTTGCATGTAACAGCACCTCGGTGAAATTTTACAGGATTCTGATAGTTACGAAAGCATGCATACATTTTACAACTTGTTGACAGGACAGAAAGGTACAATTTTAGCTGCATCCTAGACTTGCAGAACCAGAAACCTAAACAGAATTAAAAAAGGAAGTCTATAGCTATTTTCTTAAATGCACAAGGTTGAAAAAACAGACTTGGGCTCAAGTGCTGATTTGGATGGGATACGTAGCATCTTCAGAAAGGCCCTGGCAGTTCAGCCATTCTCGTATTCCGATATTCTTCAGTGGTCAGTGTCAATCCTATGACGCAGAACAATGCAAATAGGACGTAAGAGGTAAATACAGAAGAGAAATAACAAGTGTCTTCATGTGTCTAGTCATTCCTCTGTCTCAAAGGTGTCACTGAGCAGGATAATCTTCATTATTTTTCATATTTCTGTAGCATTAGAACAATTGTCACATAAAATTTTTAAATTATACTCCATCTGATCCTGCATCTTTTTTTTGTTAAGTGATGTTCACTGACTCAAACTGTCTGTTAGTTTTGCGGCAGATATTTTTTATGCCTGATCTTTTCAACAACTTTCTCATTTACCTTCAACCTCTCACAAAGGTCTTTGAAGTGGTTGCAGTTAAACATGCTTATGATTTTTCGGAGTTCAGTAGAAAGAAGACAAGTAGCAGAATTAAAACAGTGATGAGAAATCAATATTATAGTGCTGGACTCCTGAAGATTTATGAACCAGGGAATCAGGAATTCTCTGAAGTGCTGTGCAGACACTGCACTCACTTAACGCACATATTTTGCCCTGTAGCTTCCTCAAAGAGCTGGACGGGAAGCAAAGCCCAAAGGTCACGTTCTATTGTTCTGCAGGCTGCGTGGTGTTCACCACTGCGCCAGGTCTTTGGCTGTGTTGTGTCAGCACTTCTTCATGTTTCGTTTACTTTCCCTGTCTCTCCTACCTCTGTGTGTGGTGGGAAATCTTTTGGAAAAAAACTAGCTTCTGCTTTCTTACTCTTGTACTTAAGTATGGCAGATGGCAGCTCTGTTTCAGAGCATGCTCTAGCAGACTTTGATTAACGCTTAGTAAGCATGGTCTTTCAGGCTTTGCTTCCAGTCATATGGCAGCTCCCCATCATTAACTGTTATTGTTTTCACTAAAGTCCTCTTGCTGAATTGGTCAAAGTAAATTCCATGGTGACAGACTTAAAAGTGAGGAGCGTATCTTTATTTCTTAAATAGAAAAACAGTAAGATCTTCGTATGTATCACAGATCCTTTAACACCTGCTCTCGTATTTTATCTATGATAATGACCTTTCTTTAACCAAACATCTTAATTTTTGAGACAAATAATTGCATAATCATTGGAAATTACTATCTTTCGTATCTTATTAAAATTTTTATCTTTTCATGATTACTTGTGTGAATCACATACTACAGGTTTAGAGGTAATGTTTTGCAGTCATAAAGAAGCACGCCAGACTTCTGGTCTACAGAGAAACTATCCCCAGACCTGCTACATTAGCATCCACTTCAGCTTTCACTCAGTGAGGCCAGATCTGCAGTTGTGCTGCAGTAACTGTCTGTACAACAGGACGAGGATCTGAAGTAAATGCTGCACAAATGATTGCTTGACTCAGCAAATTACTCAACGCATTAACCCTCCTTCCACAGATTTGACTTCCCTCCCAAACCTTTTGGTACAGTGGAATCACTGGAGTTAGACCTCTTGCTCAAACATGCCCAAGCGCTCAGTTTTCAGCACACTTTACTCTTAACCCAGTTCCAGTTTCTTTAGAAGTGCCCTTCAATACCCCACATCATTTATTTTCTGGATAGTTAGGAGATGGTATTGGTAGCCTTCTGAGCATCCCCCTTCAAGATCTGCATGGCGGTAGCTAGAATGTGTAACTTTATGAAAGTAAAAGGTACAGTGTAAGGCTGGAAGAAAATTGGGGAGCTTTAAAGGTTTCCCTGAGATTCACTGGACATCTAATATGAGCAAAAATAATGCCAGTAATATTACCCAGGAGGTCAGTTCACATCCTTCCTGTCTTAAAGACTCAACTGTTACTGATACTTCATAAAGCTATGTGTATCTCTGTGGAGTTTAATAGCCCTGGGTTTTATGGCTGATTTTTAGAGAAAAAGTAAAAGTCACTGGTTTTCTCTCCCTTCCTCCCTACCAGTTGCTGTATTGGTCTCCAATGCTGTCCTGGTTTCGGCTGGGATAGAGTTATTTTTCTTCCTAGTAGCTGGTACAGTGCTGTGTTTTGGATTTAGGATGAGAGCAATGTTGATAACACACCAATGTTTTAGTTGTTGCTAGGTAGTGCTTACGCTAGTCAAGGACTTTTCATCTTCCCATGCTCTACCGACTGAGCAGGCTGGAGGTGCACAAGAAGCTGGGAGGGGGCACAGCCAGGACAGCTGACCCAAACTGGCCAAAGGGACATTCCATACCATGTGACGTCATGCTCAGTATATAAACTGGGGG
>NW_008825409.1:756207-757217 GCF_000699105.1 Pygoscelis adeliae | reverse complement strand
TGGGGGAAAGCTGGCTGGGGGGGCCGCTGCTCGGGAACTGGCTGGGCATCAGTCGGCGGGTGGTGAGCAATTGCACTGTGCATCACTTGCTTTGTATATTCTTTTATCATTATTATTATTATTATCCCTTCCTTTTCTGTCCTATTAAACTGTCTTTATCTCAACCCATGAATTTTACTTTTTTTTTTTCTCCCCGATTCTTTCCCCCATCCCACTGGGTGGGAGGGGAGTGAGCGAACAGCTGTGTGGTGTTTAGCTGCGCCGGGTTAAACCACAACAAATGCTCTGTGGCACTGACTGTAAAGCTTAACGTTGATGGATTCATGTACAGTCCAAGATGTGATTTCCCACCCATTTTCACTAAAGGCATTCCCATTCAAAGGAACCAGCTGAGAGAAGTGTGCTTCTGGAGCTCCTTTGATTTACATGGCAGCTGCTGTGGTGAGATTGTCATCACAGAGGAGATATTTGTAGACTGTTGTAGGTCTGGCTTGGGGATCAGGACTTTACGTGGCGCACCTCATGCCAGGAGTGTGTTGAGTTTCAACAGTGGCATCTTTGCTGCTGAGGATTTTGCAAACTGCTCCCAGCCCTTCCCTTGGGATTCAATGCACAAGGATTGTGAGGTTCAATGGAAACCTCCAAAGTTTCTGGTTTTCCTACATGCAGGAGCAGACATTTCCTGTTTCCTAGTTGAGCAGAAGGTGTTAATGAGTCGGCTGATAGGGAGTCTCCTCTACTGGTAAAGTTGTGGGAGAGTCTAAGGATTTGGGACTAAAAACTGGTTGCAACCTAGTGAAGAGTGTGCCAAATGGAAGGAGAAAAACATAGGAGGTATGTTTAAAGCCGAAAGATAAACCAGAGCCCTAGTGACTTCCAATGCCATATGGTAGAGAGAAGTGAAAGGAGCACAGTATCTCAGGGAAAATCACCCAGTGAATCTCCTGACCCATAAATTAACCAGAGGCAGAGCTTGAGGATTGAGCTCTGGGATGAGCCCACCTCTGGCT
>NW_008825409.1:754262-756174 GCF_000699105.1 Pygoscelis adeliae | reverse complement strand
TCTCACCCTGGCTCTGGGCCGGAAGCAGGACTCGTTCTCCAGGGCCTGGGGGCTTTGCACAGCCGCAGTGTGAGAATCCCAGACATGGATCCATATAAAAGATCATAACACTCTGAAGATATTAAACCATAGCTGCTTGCGGAGGATTTTGTCATCATCAATACTAACAGTTATTTTGCTTTTTAAGGAAGTAAAAATCAAAGATTTCACAGTCCTGCAGAAGCTAATCATGACCTGCAAGAAAGCTCTGCTTGTGAAATCCTTTCGGGAATCATGATTCTAAAGCAGCGACTTGTATGAACAGTGCTATTGAGGAAACAACACTGCTTACCTGACTGAAATGGTTTGGCCTAGATGGGTATAGCACGTCATAAGTATTTACCAATGTTTACTTTTTTGAAGTATTTGAATAAATTTTAATGTATCTAATTTGACATGCTTAGTACTTGAGATATTGCTGTTTTCCCCTATTCTTAGAAAAGCAATCTATATAATATCCCTGATAATGGATTGTGTCTTAATAAACATACCCATCCATCTGCTTCTGGGACTAATCTTAAAAGTAATGGAGTATCAAATTCTGCTTTTAAGAGGATTTGTGCAAATACTTCCATCAAAGTCCAGGACTTAAGTCTGACAGTGTCATGTAACTAAAAGAATTAAACACAGAATAACCTGCCTTCTTTCTAGATTTTTTTTTTCCCTACTCATAAGCTATGCACTCATGTGCAAGCTAAAACAGCTTGTAAATATTTTACTGGGGAAAGACATAAGGCCAAACAGATTTCTTACTTAGTTCTGAAGCTCAGATTCCAGTTATGTTTATTGGGAATTTTAACTGCATATTCAGAGAGCACTGATCTCCAGGTCTCAGTTTTCTATTAGGAATAGGTCAGCTAAAATGGTTTAGATTACCCTGTCATGCCTATATCCATGAAACTTCACATGCATTTCAGATCAGAGTTTTGAAACCTGGAAGTGTTTAAATGATGTTACTTCCCTTGCTCATGGTGCTATCTGCATGTTTGCCTCCATGTTCGGGCAATGCCTTGGTGTTTCTGAAGCAAACTATTGCAGCTCTTCTTTCCATTAAAATGGTGTGGGTTTGGTTTTTATCCCAAAACTGTGGGTTGGTGCTAAACAGAAATTCTGCTTACTGGTCAGTTCAAATGAAAATACAGCCATTTGGGTATAGCTTCAGAGTATGCCTCTTCTTACTCTAAGCTTAAATAAGTTAAGATAGTTAGACCAGAGTGCCAGTCGCTTGAATTAATACAGACTGTGAGATGTAATGAAACTATACCACAAGTAACTTCATATGTGAAGCAATGTTTCTAATGCTGTCCTTTTATTGTATTTCTCATATAATGACAACACAGGCTCACTCTAAGAAGATGTCAGTTTGGATGAAATGGGATATTTCTAAACTGTCCTGTAAAGATATTATGCAAATAATTAAGCAAAGCTAGATGTCAGGATGACAGATGCATTCACAGTGTAATCACTGTGTTGCCTTCTTGCTGAGAGCATTGTCACTGCTGACTTCCTTGCTGAACGTATGTATTCAGAATGTAATATTTTCTCATATTTGAGTGTTCCAAAAAATAAAGTGTTCCATTGAAGAGTGCAGATTATTATAGGCTCAAAACTGAGTTAAGATTACAGAGTAGGACTTTTATAGTTTATCAGCATGTGTGTGTGTTTGGGTGTCTTTCACAGAATCATAGAATCATTAAGGTTGGAAGAGACCTCCAAGATCATTGAGTCCAACCGTCAACCCAACACCACCATGCCCACTAAACCATGTCCCTAAGTGCCTCATCTGCCCGTCTTTTAAATACTTCCAGGGATGGTGACTCAACCACTTCCCTGGGCAGCCTGTTCCAATGTTTAACCACTCTTTCAGTAAAGA
>NW_008825409.1:748248-753831 GCF_000699105.1 Pygoscelis adeliae | reverse complement strand
CACCCCCAGGTCCTTTTCCGCCAGGCAGCTTTCCAGCCACTCTTCCCCAAGCCTGTAGCGCTGCATGGGGTTGTTGTGGCCGAAGTGCAGGACCCGGCACTTGGCCTTGTTGAATCTCATACAGTTGGCCTGGGTCCATCGATCCAGCCTGTCCAGGTCCCTCTGCAGAGCCTTCCTACCCTTGAGCAGATCAACACTGCTGCCCAACTTGGTGTCGTCTGCAAACTTACTAAGGTTTCAAAGACATAGAAGTCATGCATTACGTTTGTTGCTTATTAATAATTCCTGTGCTGGACAGAAGCCTTCATGTCACTTTATCTCACAGGATTTTTCCCCTTTCATCTCAACTGAATCCATACTGTTTTCATTGCTTGTGTACCATAGAAGAATCAAGACCTAACGAAGTCAAGGAGAGTACTTCCGAGAACTAGAATTGTGGAATTGGGTCAGTTTTGTTAATAGTTCAGGACAGTGATTTTTATGCCCTGATTGGCGTCGTGTTCATGGATCTCGAGGAGCTCTGGGCTTGGAAAGGACAATGAAAGCCCTTGTGTACTCCAGTGCCAGCAGCCTAATGGGCATGACTGAATGAATATGTAACGTGTTCAGTCAGTTGGCAGGTAATTGTCACCACTAGAAGAACCTAGTAAGGACTTGGAGCTCCTCTGCTGCACTCTGGTCAGACCCATTTGTCCCTTTCTTCCCTTTCAATTCAAGCCCTGATAATAACTTCTCAATTCCTAAAGAATCCTACTATCACCCCATTCATGGCAGGAGGCAATGTTCCTCAAAATGTGCCTTTCTTATGGTTGCTTTTCATCCTGCTGGGTTCAGGGAAATATCTCCACCAAGAATCACAATAGGAGGCTGTAGAAGAATAGACTGAGCAATGAGAAGTTTGCTGGGACCTTTCAATCAATAAAAGGTTGAGGATGCTGAATCAGGCAAGTTGTGAATTGAGGGTGCTTAATTAGGTGCTGGGCAACCATAAGCCATATATAAATTAATTCATATCTGAAAACAGCAAATTTAATTTTCGCTATCCGTGTATGTGGCACTTCAGCTTAGGAAAACGTATCTGCAGAATAAATTTAATTAAGAAAACTGTCTTCAGGAATTAGTCTCTCTTCTGTGTAGTATCACCAAAAAACCACCGTTTTTCCCTTGTTCTTTTAATTAAGCATATATACCTAGCAAGTGATCTGATTAGATGATATCCTCTTTTGGCTAGTTTGTAGCAGTTCAATATGTAATTCAGTATTACAATTCAGAATAGCACATAAATTTGAACTCTTGAAAATCAATAAATAACATAGTGCTTTAACATGATTCCTTAATGGTACACGCTATGCCTAGTGTTAATCATAACTGTCTCCGCTTTCTGCTAGGCTTTGCTGAGAATTTGAAATCAAATTCAAATTTGCAGTCCTTTCTCTTGCAATGATCCCCTGGAGGCATTTGGGATGCTCAATCCTAGGGCGAGAACCTGTCTCAAAAGTACTGTTCCTCCTGTGATGGTATTTCTCACTCTTTTTAAATCAGAGTAGATAACCTGCTCTTTCTCAAACATATCCAAAGACCATTCAAATGTTTTTGAAAACAACAGATGGACAGAGTATTAGTTGCCATATTTAATTTAATTTACAACCAAACAGAAAAACAGGTTATTGAAGTTCCTTTACATTATTTTTATTTCCTTGTTTCTGTTTGTTTATTTGTAATAAATGGGAATATGCATTATTTTTTTTAAATCTTTGGTTAAGACCAAAAGTTTTTTTGATTACTTCTTGGACCAGTTCCCAATGTCTCCTGGTTAACATTGTTCTACGATATCGGTAAAGCGTAGTTGGATGAGACAGAATTTGGGAGAAAACAGTTCTCAACTGAGCTTTCTTAGGAAGTGAGAATGATCATAATCTTACCGTACCTGCCTCCAGATAAGGGCACATGTCTTTGACACCACTTTTCCTAATGAATAAACAGTGAATTCTATTCTTAATAAATTATAATATAAAGAGAGAAAAACTCTTTCTAAACTGGACACCCCCCTGCACCGGGAAGAAGATAAGGTAATGTGTCAGATGTTAATCATACTATTTAATGCACTGTTGGGAACTGCTAGCAGCATATTTTGTGCTTTTTATTGTATATATTTGTGACTCAAGTTATTTGAAACTCTAAATATTTACTTAAATTACAAAAAAAAAAAAAAAACAAAGCAGCTTATAGTTGAAAATCTCTACTGGATCATACCTCAGGCAGTTCTTACTGTGAATAGTTAAGAATCATACCCTAAAAGAAAGACTGAAAGTTTGCTCTCATTTCTCTTTGTAGCTGAGTTTCCTCTTGGCCTAAAGTGCCTACTATAGGAAACTGAGATTCCAATTTTCTTTTTCTGTTCTGCTTGCAGGTGTAAGGAATAAAGTAGCAATTTAAATAAAATATGTGCTTGTGAACCCTATTCTTTCTGTATGAAAAGCTGGTTGTTACGATCCATAGATGAAATCAGAAATAAATGTGCTGACTGAACTCTGTTTAATATTTATGGTCACATACAAGAAAGCTCTAAAAAGAGTTGTGAATGAGAACAACAAAATAAGTAATTTAAAATCGTGTTTTAAACATTAGCTTTCAGGAAGACTCCAGGAGAGGTCTCCAAATGAACCGTGCTGCCATGGTTAAATCCTTCACCAAATTCAGCTGTGGCATAGGGATGGTGTCTATTTGTTTACTATAGGAAATAATGAGTATATGAATCTGAGAATTATGCTTGTTTGCCTTGTGGTATTAAAATCTGGATGCGTGCATTTGCATAGCACTGTATACAAGACAAGCAATACTAAATCATACCTACCACTGAATGAAAGGAAGTGAGAACAGGTGTGAGACACGTCCCTGAGAACTGACAGAAAATCAAAATTCACCTGGGAGAAGGGAGTGTATTTTTTGAAGCTTGGTAGAGCATGGAGCCAGGAGGTTCATCCTTCTTTAGGAAAATGGGAATGCTAGTGCTGTATTATAAAATAAAGCCACTGAGTAGCCAGCCCTGTGGACCAGATGCTGACTGCGATGGCTGTTCCCAAATTTTATATGATAGAACGGAAATTCTAGCACTGGAGTTGGTCGCTGGCAAGTATCTGGAAATTTCCAGACACTGCCTCGGGCAGATGCTGTCAGAGCACAAGCCAGTGCTTTTAAGTGTGCAGGAGGCCTGTGTGCAATGGTAGTATGCTAATACAGGGATCGCATCTCACTTTCAGCTGAAGACTGACAAAAACTACATCTCTTTGACAGCCGTCAGGATACAGGGAACTGAAGAAAGCACGGCAAAGAGCTTTGCATGGCAGGGACCGCTGGCAACATACAGAAAGGCTAAAGACATGCAGAGGCAGGCAGATCTTTTGTCTAAAATCAGGTCAAAGCTAGTGACTGTTTTATGATTCCTTGTATGTAAATCAATAAAACTGAATTTGGGCTGCTTGTTTCTGATGTGGTGCTAGTAATGGAAATCAAACTTTTTTCTAAATAAGCTGGATTTAATTCTCACTCTGCACTGAGCTAGGCATCAGAAGGTGGCTCTGTGATAGCTACAATAGCGTAGAGCAAGTTGGCTGTAGTCTTTCAAATATCACAGACCACCAAATGCAAGAAACTTCAGAGGTGTTTTTGAATGACCTATTGGTAAAATGGCCAAGGCAAAGGGTACAGCTGGGAATGACAGGGGTGAGCGGATGTGAAAGTAAATGTTTTGACTGCAAGCCTCAAAATACTGAGGAGATGAGCACAGGAGTGTAAGTGAAACACCCCAATGGTAGTAAAACACTTGTAAAAAGGAGTGCCTTTGAATCACAGCGTCAGCTCATTCCAGCGTTTTCATGAACGTGCAGCTGCCACTGAAGTGAAACTGTTGATGAATGTGTAAAATATGGTTGGGATAACAAATGAAAGATGACACCAGTGTAAATTATTAATGCCTTCAATGTTTCTTGATTTCAGAGCTTAAGCAAGTCCTACTGTGGATTGTTTTGTGATAGTAAACTATTGAAAGTGCTCAAGTCCAGAGGTTTTTCTTGTACTTTGCTGTTTTCTTTAACACTTGGTAACAGTGAAGTGTTGATAAGTTCTGTTAGTGAATGGGCTATTGTTTAAGGAGGTAATGAAAACCCTTTTGGTTTCCTCAGGAAGGCTTTAAAGTTCTGCTCAACATAAATATTACAGGGATTGTAGGAAGAAATGGACTGGCAGGTCCAAAAAGAGCATTTTTATATCTGCAGAAATGTGAAACATTTTCTCTAAGAACTTTCTTGCCTCAGAAAGACAACTGCTATACATGATGGAATGGAAATGTGTGCTAGTTCAGCCTCCTGATGCTCCTGATGCTTTGGTGTCATCGTGGGTGATGTCTTATGCCTGTTTGAGGGCTTGTGTGTGGAAAATTATCTATCCAAAACTGGAACAAGATTAACAACTTTACATAGTCTGAAGAAGAGAACGGCTGCTAGGTATGAACGCTTGGCAAAGACTGATGTAAAAACAACCTTTGCTATATATAGGCTCTGCCATTAGCAACGGAGCTAACATAATTGTGTTTGAACCACTCAGAGAAAATAAATATGAAGTCCTGCTTATGAGACATATATCAGTGTATTTTACAGTTAGCCATTATATATTGGACACATCAAACTTAAGACATAAGCTTGGCTACTTGCTTGTTCCAGGTCAATACAGAAATGCCTCAGCATCAAATGGCTATAGTGTTTTTCTTGTGATAATGAAACTGCATTTTACTGTCTTTTACATAAGCAGCAGAGGGAAAAAATGTTACCTGTTTTGCTACTGTCTTTCAAATTCTACATAATAAGGGCAATGCTAACTCAGTGGGGAGTGGAGGGAGTTATTTAATGGAAGACTGAGGGAAACTACCAGTCTGACATCAAAGTTTTGATTTTTATTATAGTTAAAATTTTGATATAGGTTATCCCCGTCTCTCTCTCCTTAGGTGTGCATGTGTGCATACACTTGTTTTTATATAGTCAGTTAAAAAAGCAAAATAAAACCAAAATAGTTCTTTTTATTATATAAATAAACCTTACTACTCTGAAGTCATATTCACACCAGCACTAGCATGTCTATTAGAAGTTACTGATTTACTTATTTTTATAGTTTACTTTTGGTCACCTCAAAGTCTTCAATGGATTTATCTTCACAATGGTCCCTAAAGATAAAGAACAACACATATTTCTACTTTACAGTTGGGAATTAACTAGACAAAGACTATCAGAGATATTAGTTCTAGTCTTTTTGCAAACCCCAGTCACTGTTCTTCTCCTTCTACCCCAACCTCTCACCAGGTTAGCAGAGAAGGAGAAAAATCAGAAATTCTGATTCAGTTTCTGCTCTGCATCACAACTGGCATTTTGGGGGTGCTGCTTTGAATCTCTAAAACTCAGTATTTTATTTGCAATACAGGAGCAGTAACACTTCCCAGCCACTCATAAGAATGTAAAAAAAGCCCCTTAGAGATTGTGATGAAAAGCACAAGTAACTTTTACAATGGGACCCAAATAAACCTATAACTACGTT
>NW_008825409.1:731374-748238 GCF_000699105.1 Pygoscelis adeliae | reverse complement strand
CCTATATTTAAGTCCAGCAGCTTCCTGCTCTATGGTAGTGATGGTGAAGGGAGGGCAGACTTGGGGTCCTCCATTACACTGTCCTGTACTGCTGCAGCTCAAAGGGATGAAGGAGGTTTATCCCCCTCTCTCTCTGTTGGAGCAGTCTGAGTCCTGCAGGGCAGTTGATGCCCCAGGTGATAAGTCCAGTCGTAGACAGGGACAGAGAAAGGATGGAGCTTCCTCAGCAAGAACAGAAGGTCCAAGCATTTAGCCAGCTCTGAGAAACCTCCCATAAGTGCATAAGTGTTTTTCATAGCAGTAGTTCATGTTTTCATAGTTTGGCCAGCTTTGGGAGGATTTGCATAAGAGTAAGAAGCATATTTCTCACACAAAAGCTTACCCACCAACCTTCCAAATTTCAAGTTACTCTTCCAGTGCATGAGATGCTACAGTTTCTCAGGGAATGACGACCTGAATTGTCTGAAATTGCAGACCAATGGGTTTTTCTCCAACCTCATTCATGGAAATGCCTAAACAGTTGTGTTTGAAATTGGGTGATGTGATTGTGTATGGGAAATCCATCTGCAGACCGTCAGAAAATGTCAACCCAGTTGTTTATTTTCCCTTCTTTTCAGGGCTTCATAAGAAGGATTGGCGGGTAGCCCTAATAACTGACAAAGCTATGAGTTCTGCCAGTGATAATGTTACTGATACAGCTACCAATGTTATTGGTTTTCTAACAATGCAATTTGGCTAAAAATGATTAGTGCTCTTCTTTCTGTGTTTTCAGGATTCAGTGTAGTTTTTTTTACCTGCTAACCAAAGACCAGTCTTAATGGTGCCCAACATATAACATCAGGCACACAAATTTATCTTTTACATGAGTAGCAATGCTGGAAGTTGAAGGTTTTGATGTGTTTCTCAACTGTTTACTCTTTGTGGGTATGCGAACATTTAATATGGTACACTGTCATGATATATTTTGCTCCTTTATGCTGAGATATACATGAGAGTTATTCTAGAAATTACAGGAAAGAAGAGTTTGGCAACTACTGTAAGTGGAAAATTTAAACATGATTCAGCTTTTAATTAAGACAGACATTCTCTTTCATCTCTCTGCTAGACATGTAATTCTAGCTGGTCCTTCATTAGTACAGCTTTCATCAGTGTGAAGATAAAGCTGTGTTTAAGAAATTACTTAAGATTCGAGTTCAGTATGAATTTTGTTTGCTGTCTAAAAATGTGTTGCATTTTTCAAACTACGGAGTTTGATTGAACATGTCACAAAAAAATGTGTTTCTTCTGATTTTTTTTTTTTTCTTTTGGGGGGCTGTGATAGTGTTCTGCATGCCAGAGACACTCTGAAACCCTTCAAATAGACATGATGTCTGTCACAAACAGTTATGAATTAGTGAAGGAAAGGCTGAGAGTAAATTGTGTTGGCAGAGGTGGTTGTACTATTACATAATTTATTGCAAGCAGTGTTTTGTAAAATTAATATAAAATTTAATGTAGTCTTTAAAGGTTTAAAGGGAAAAGATGGATTGCATCAGATCCATTTTGTTTTGTTTCCTGGTTAGTGAATTCCAGCTGACAGCCTAGGAAACCCACACCTCATTACCATATTTTGAAACATCTGTTAAGGAAAATAGATCTGGTTGCCAGAATTCGTCTTCCTTTCAGAAGTGCCAACTATGTGAACAGAATCATTATTGCTTAGGCAAGGAAGACCATGTTCAGCTTTGCTGTCATCAGCCACATTAAGGCTTTATTTGGTTCAGAATGTATGTAATTAATTGAGGGAAGCTATTCATACAATGTTATTGTAATTACTGAAACATGAATATTTCTCCCTTGTATTTAATCTGAGAAATAATACTTGGGTATTAGCCATATTCATCTTAATTCCACGTTTTAACGGCTTGCTACCTGTTAATGTTACAATTACGACATCAGAGCTGCCGCTCTGTAAATGAGCTTCCATCAGAAACCAGATGCTGAAGTTGTGTTTTACGTGAAGGGAGATGCTGTCCTTCAGTCCATGGTTCTGGGCCAGTGGTTCACACACTGCTTGTAACAGCATGTACCGTAACTACCCGCCTCTCAAAATACCTCCTGCCGGAACCATACCTCCCTTAATTCTAGTCATTAAAGAATCCAGTAAGTCTTTTAAAAGGTACTTACTTAAGTCCTGTTTCACAAAAGCAATGAAATGTTAGCCCTTTATATTTGCACTGGTTTGTTTTTTTTCTCCTTAGCCTTGCTTATTCCAAGTCTCTGTGGCCTTAACAGGGATTCAGTTATTGACATGTAGGTAAGTAGAAGATGATGAGGCTCTAGAGGACATCAGTTTTCTCTTTTTTCCTAGGGTAGATAGCTGTGTAAGCACACTGTGCCCAAGTACCACTTTCCATTTCATTCTCTGGCTTCAGTTTCCTAATTAGAACAGTGTGCTCACAAGGAAAATGAAAAGTGAAACATTTAATGCAAGTTTCTCCTTATCTGCTAATGAGACAACAGCAACTGGGAACAAGGCAGAAAGCCACTACTGCATAACTGGCCAGCTCTCCTGCACTTGTAGACCTGCCTTACAGAGTCCCGGGATGGGTGACACAAGCTTGTGCTGTGAATGTGTTGCAGGGTTGTTTTGGGTAGCAGGGTGATGCGTGCTTTGAACTCATCTAAGTACAGGCTGCTACTGCATTAATACCACTGCTGATCATGCAACCTTGTGGTCAGTTAGATTCAGGGAGGGATCCAGCTGAAAAGTAAGATGGAGATGGGCTTAGTTTTCAGCTGGATCAGTCATTGATCAGACTCATCACACTGCCACACGTTAGCTGGTGCTGGCATGAGGAGAAGGGGAAGGAGGGTAAGGCATCAGCACCTGAAATTTTACCTTGGTGACAGAAGCTTCATGGTAAATGAAGGTTAGATTTCAGATGTCCTTTTCACTTTCCTCCTTTGTGTGTATGTATGCTTTTGTAATGTTTTTCTCTTTGCTATTTCCCCTTATACTTGCATCTCTTCCTTGCACTTCTTGATCAGTCAACTGTGCATCTGAGTGAATTTATCACATTAGGTCTGCACATATCTCTAGCCCCTGCTAGAGTTAGGGTACCTTTCTTTATACTGCATGTTAAATCCATGCCCAGAAACATGGATTACTAGCTTTCTCCTGCCTTTTTTCCACCTGCTTAAAACCCTGCCACCTGTGCATGGGCATCACCTGCTCTGGAGCCCTCAAGCATTTCCAGGCTCAACACAGCAAGACAAGTCATCCCTTTACATGGTAATGGGAGTGTATTTGAAGGGGTGAAAGGAAATACCCTTGAACTGATCTAACAGCTTCCCACAGCCACCAAGAGGGAATGTCATTGCGCTTCTTTCCATTATCTTCCCTGGTTCTCCTGGTCGCACAGTCCTGTTCAATACCTTGGGCCAGCTCTGGTGCCTGTCCAGCCCCTCCTTGAAATGCTTCATTCCCCTGACCTGTCAGGAAACTCACCCAGCAAAGAGAAGGTAGATAGACCCAGTACAAGGAAAGAAGAGGAGTCACAGGGCTGGGTGTGGGTTAGAGGATGGGAGGAGCAGGAGAGGAGAGATGGGAATCATAGAAATCATAGCATCATTAAGGTTGGAAGAGACCTCTAAGATCATCGAGTCCAACCGTCAACCCAACACCACCATGCCCACTAAACCATGTCCCTAAGTGCCTCATCTACCCGTCTTTTAAATACCTCCAGGGATGGTGACTCAACCACTTCCCTGGAAGCAAGACCTTACACTTTTGGCAGCAGTTTGGTTTGAGTATCCTTATTGCCAGGCTGACCTCACTGCTGGGGTCCCATTTGGCAAATTATCAGCTGATTGCTGAAGCAATCAAATGCGTGACATCAGTGTAGATTGTTACTGACTGTTAGCGCATAGCTGAGCCTAGCCTACTCTGTAACTGTGCAAATATTGATGAGGTGTTGTCCTATTGCTGTTAGGAAAGCTGGTGACACAAGGAGTTGTCAGCAGTCCATGAAAAGGCCAACATAGTATTATCCCAAAGTCCCCTGCCCAAGCTCTTAGTGTCCTCAGTAAAGTAGTTGCATTGCTCTTTCCTTGCCTTTCCACTTTTTTCCACTGCTGGCTGAATAATTGCTGCTCCTCTTAACTCAGCCAGTGTTCTGTCAGGTGAAGTCAGGTGAAGCACCTAAAGCAGCAAGTGTAGCAATCACAAAGTGGCTTTGTAACAGCAAGAGTGGCACTCATCCATCACTTGTAAATACTGTCCAAAGATCTACTCTGTGTGTGTGTGTACTCTGTTTTTGCTGTTCGGATCCAGAGGACCTGATACCACCACCACACTTTAAAAGAAGGTGCCTGTACCTGCAGACCAGGTGGGCCAAATAAAGGCCCCGGCCTAATTTCGGTATGCCGTGTCACCACATCCCCCGACCTGCTTTTCAAATCTCTGTGTTTGAAATTCTGCATCTTTGATCTCCATAAATAATCCAGGGGGAGGTTGCTAATCTCAGATTTGTTGTTTGTGTGCAAGCCAAGCCTTCTGAATGGTTTAGTGACATGTTGTTATGCCGTGTCTTTAGGTGATGGTTTACAGTTGTTAAAAAAATTTATCCTTCATTTGTGATTCTCTTCTGAAGGCTTTCCCCCCATGATGCAAAAAAGGACCAGTAATTAACTGCTGCTCCAGCCACAACAGGCGCTACAGGAGAAGGACTCCAGTGCACTGTCACAGCTGTTGGATTGCTTTACTTTTCTGGATTCAGGGCTTATTTTGAAATATTCTTAGTAGTTCTGTTTCACTAACATAGGTGAGTTGGATCACCTCTGGCAGCATGTTCCGCATTCAGATATTAAAAGTAGCCAAGACAGGACAACATTCATACATCTTTCCTTCTTCTGTATTACTGACAGACAATGTCGCTTGTAACTCTATTGGTGTTTATAATAAAAATATGTCACTTTACTACTTTTGTTTAAGAGATACAAAATATATTGTCAGACATCCCTTAGAGAAACGTACCTTGATGATATTAGAAGATAAATGAAAAAAAGGGAGGTGAGGAGAGAACATGGCCTTTTTTCATACTTCTTACTGCTCAAATATGGGATGTAGGGAGCTGGCTTGGGGGACGGATTAAGGTGGCAACTTCTAAGTGAGCATTTACCTAGAAGAAAGTGTGGTTAAAATGGGCTTGCTTGCTTGCCTGCTTAAAAGAAAAAGAAGACATGCTTTGTTGGTTGTGGAGCTGGAAGAGGAAAAGCATGACTAAGACCTATGTTTTTCCAAAACCTTTTTTCCAATGGCAGTCAAGTCTTCTTCCTTCTGTGTCTGTGGGAGCAATTATTATTCACTTGTCTGCCAATTTGGGTTGAAAATTCTCTTAGTGACAGCTATCTGTTACTGAACATTTTTTCTATCTCCTCCAAAACAGGACTCCTGATTCAAGAGGGGCCTCTTAGTGAGACTGCTTTTTAAATAGCAAATAGGGCTAATAAAAACCAGACTTACAGAGGATGAATGTGAAGGCTGGTGGAATTTCAATAACCTGATCTCAGCTGTATCAAAAATGTAGAGAATCTGAATGCTCAGGCATGCATCTGAAAAAACGAAGAGATCACTTAGAATCATAGAATCATAGAATAGTTTGGGTTCGAAGGGACCTCCAACCTGACCTGGAATGTTTCCAGGGATGGGGCATCCACCACCTCTCTGGGCAACCTGTGCCAGTGCTTCACCACCCTCAGCGTAAAAAATTTCTTCCTTATATCTAGTCTAAATCTACCCCCCTTTAGTTTAAAGCCATTCCCCCTTGTCCTGTCACAACAGGCCCTACCCTTTAAGTACCAATAGGCTGCAATAAGGTCTCCCTGAAGCCGCCTCTTCTCCAGGCTGAACAACCCCAACTCTCTCAGCCTTTCTTCACAGGAGAGGTGTTCCATCCCCCTGATCATTTTCGTGGCCCTCCTCTGGACCGCTCCAGCAGATCCGTGTCATGATGTCCTGCACACCTTTGCCATTGGCACGCATCGTTCCTACTGTGAATAACTCCATCAGGAGTTACCAGGTCAGTGGATGAAGAAAGAGCAGTGCACGTTATTTATCTTGACTATAGTAAGGCTTTTGACACTGTGTCCTCTAACATCCTCATACACAAACTGATAAAGTACAGACTATATAAGGGGACAGTGAAGCAGACTGAAAACTGCCTGAACTGCTGGGCTCAAACAGTTGTGATCAGCTGCCTGAAGCCTACCTGGAGGCCAGTCACTAGTGGTGCATCCCTAAGATCGACACTGAGACCTATACCGTTTAACCTGGATGACAGGACTGAGTGCACCCCCAGCAAGTTTGCAGATAATACAAAACTGTGAGGAACGGCTGATACAGCAGAGGGTTGTGCTGCCAGTCAGAAGGACCTGGACAGGCTGGAGCAATGGGCAGACAGGAATCTCATGAAGTTCAACAAGGTTCTGCACCTGGGACCATACACAAAAACAGGCTGGAGGTCAAGTGGCTGGAAAGCAGCTTTGCAGAAAAGGTCTTGGGGGGTCCTGGTGGACAACAAGTTGTCCGTGAGCCATGGATGTGCCCTTGTGGCAAAGGCAGCCAACAGCATCCTGGGCTGCATTAGGAAAAGTGTTGTCAGTAGGTTGAGGGAGATGATTCTTCTCCTCTACTCAGCACAGATGAGACACATTTGGAGTTTTGTGCCCAATTCTGTAGTAGAAGAGAGCCATGGACATGCTGGAGAGGGTCCACTGTCCAAGATGATTAAGGGATCAGGACATCGGATGTACAAGGAGAGGCTGGGAGATTATGGAGAAGAGAAGCCTCAGGGGGATCTTATCAAGGTGTGTAAATACCTGATGGAGGATGTAAAGACAATAGAGCCAGACCCTTCTCAGTACTGCCCAGTGACAGGACAAGTGGCAATGGACACAAATTGAAACACAGGAAATTCCATTTAAACATAAGAAAAAACTTTTTTACTGTGACAGTGGTCAAACACTGGCACAGGTTGCCCAGGGAGGTTACGGGGTCTCCATCCTTAGACATATTCAAAACCCAGTTGGACATGGTCCTGAGCAACCTACTCTAAATTTACCTTGCTTTGAGCAGGGCACTTGGACTAGATGATCTCCAGAGGTCCTTTCCAAACTTAACAATTCTGTGACTCTTTAGTAAAAACATACCAAAAGAATATATCATATTTATCTGTCCTTACAAATTCTATTCATTTTTAATAATTTCTATCAATCACATAATTAAGAGGTCTTTTAATAGATACTGACTAAAATCACATTTCAAAACAAAACTTGCCTTAAAGCAAAGGGACAATGCAAAGAAGAATTACAAAGGAAAAATGTTATGTATTAGAGTAGCTTCCAAAAGCATCATCAACAGCAAAAAAATTCACTAGCTCACATTTAAAGGGGAGTGACCAGCCTCTGACACCTGAACTTGGCAAGCAGTTCAAGCACAGCTCTTGACATGGACCTACATAATACCCTTGTCAATAGGCTTGTGGTGGCCTGGAGCCTGCTAGGTCATCTAAGCCCTGGGCTGTGGGAGGAAGTGAATTAGCAGGAGCCAGTCTCCAAATTACACTGGATCCTAGCTGAATGTCCTGCCCCACTTACCTCCAACCCTGTTGTGATTTACTGCTAAATTCCTTCTTTCCTTAGTTTGCTAACACCTGTCTTCTAGCTCTTAGCTATACGAAGAGTTTGATACATGACTGTATTCATGGGAAGATCAATTATCCCTATATAGAAGGTGATTCTTACACTTTTGGATAAATATATAGAAAATATTGATATTAATATAAATAATAAGAATGAGAAAGCATGATTGCAAAACAGCACTTAAATAAACCTATACCAAGGCTGCTATGCTGCCAGCACACGTGTATTTTACTTTGTTCAGCTGAACAATCCCACTGAGATCAGCAAAAATAGAAAGCATGCTACAGTTCCATGCCCTACAGAATTGATGACTTAGGAAAATTAATCAATTGGAAATTATGAGCTATACAAGGAAGTTATCATCGACGCATTCCAGGACCCTCCCGGATTGCTTATGCCCTGCCGTGTTGTCCCTCCAACAGATGTCGGGGTGGTTGAAGTCCCCCATGTGGACCAGGGCTTGTGAGCGTGAGGCTGCTCCTATCTGTCTATAGAGGACCTCATCCGCTTGGTCTTCCTGGTCAGGTGGCCTGTAGCAGACCCCCACCATAATGTCACCTGTCCCTGTCTTCCCTTGAATCCTGACCCACAAGCTCTCAGTTGGCTCCTCATCCATCCCCAGGCAGAGCTCCATGCACTCCAGCTGGTCATTGACACAGGGGGCAACACCCCCTCCTCATCTCCCCTGCCTGTCCTTCCTAAAAAGCCTGTATCCCTCCATCCCAACACTCCAATCATAGGAGCCATCCCACCATATCTCCATGATGCCAATAATATCATAGCCCTGCAGGCGTGCACACGTCTCTAACTCCTCTTGTTTATTCCCCATGCTACGTGCGTTTGCATAGTCCTTTGTGCTGCTCTTCAGGCGCTCTCCTGCTGACCTGTGTTCCTTCTGCAGGTTTGGGGCATCTATTGCTGGCCCTGGCATCAAACTGGTAGGAGTGGGATGGATTGAGGTTCCCCTCCCCTGGCATCTCTAGCTTAAAGCCCTCTTCACCAGCTTGGCAAGCCTGTGACGGAAGATGCTCTTCCGCTCCTCTGACAGATGGACCCCATCAGCCCCCAGTAGACCAGGTTTCTCAAAGCGAGTCCCATGGTCGAAGTAGCTGAACCCCTGGCTGTGGCACCAGTCCTGTAACCATTTGTTGACTCGCCAGATTCGACTGGCCCTTTCAAACCCCTTTCCTTTGACTGGCAGGGTTGATGAAAAAACTACCTGCGCTCCTGAGTCCCTTACCACCGCTCCCAGGGCTCTGTAGTCCTTCTTGATAGTCCTCAGACTGCTCCTGGCTGTGTCACTGGTGCCCACGACACTTCCCTACATCAATGTAGTCCTGGGGACTAGGACTGGTGGTAATTATTGTTGCTGTCTTTTGGACATTTTTTTGTTTTCTTGGAAGAAAATCCTCATTTTCATGATCTCTGCCTCTGCGTCCCAGTCTTGTCTTTGAGAACTTTCTCTGCCTTTCCCTGTGCAAGTGTCAGGAACATGTTGTGTGCAGAGCATACTTAGCTGGCATGCTTAGCATGCTCCCATTCACCAGGAGTCAGGAAAAAAAGGGCTTGCAACACCCCAACCTATCTTGGACATATACTTTGCACCTATAGGTAAGGCAGCAAATTTTGCCTAAGATGAAGTTTTCCCTCCCTATCACGGCTACCATTTGATTTCTGGAGGCTGAACTTCCTGGGAAATTCCCCCTGATGTTTCTCTTCTTACTTGGATCTCAGACAAAAGTTTGGAAGTAAAATTTTGTCACTACTTTTTATTTGTCCCCCATTTCACATTCACGTTTCCTCTCCCTCCCCTCTTTTTGCTTCTCTTTCTAAAGGTTGAGAGTGTCTAAAGTAATTTATGCTCCTGCATTTTGAATTTTTCTGAACTCTTTATAATGTGATTGCCAAATGCTTTTGTGACTGAAAGAACCTACAGAGAACCCAAGGGTATAATATAAAACACTCTGAGTGACTTGAAACCAGAAAAGAGTTGGGTTGAACTTACCATCAAGATTTGGCCTTTCTGTAATTTTATGGGTCTGTGAAGGTCTACTGGGACAGAAACTTTTTTTTTTTTTAATTCTGTTTGTAATACAGTCAGCACACTAGGGTGCAAGTCCATTCCTGAATATACTGCAGCTCAAATAATAATAACCTGTATTTCTATGTGTCCAACCTGCAAGTTACCTGCTTGAAAAATAGAATGTCATTCAGCAGCAGAGTGGGTTGTATATGTGTGTGAGTAATAAAAAGAAAAATTTTCCTCAAAGCCTGTCCATTGTTTGTTCCCTCTCCCTCAGTTAACCCCTCCTTCACCTTCCTTCTTTTTTTTTTTTTTTGAGTTATCTGAGGGTGCAATGTGTATTTTAAGGAGTAATGCTTTCAGAGGCATGTGGGGTTATCTGAGGGCAAAGGCTTTACATATGAAAATACAGTGCTACTAATAAAATTGTCTGAGTTTGTGTTAATCAGCTCCCATGAGCTATTAAATTCACTTTAAAAAAAAAAATCTATTCCTCCCTTCCTCAGACTGAAAACAGGAGGGGGTTGAATTCTTAGCAGTGGCAAAGGAGAATTGCTCTGTGTTAATTTTCATTACCTGCTTAATTACTCTTACTTTCTGAAATTATATTTTAACAGTAAGTATTTGTCTGTCCTGTGCAATAAAAGCCACATGATTTTACAATACTGTAGGGCACCCTGTGGTAAACTATGTCAATGAACATACCATAGCTATGTCTATACATTTCCTCCTGTGGAAGTGAATGGGACTATTTTACTGTCTCCCTCACTGTTTGTGGAGCCACAAGAAGTGGGCTTCTGTACGGTGGAGCAAAGCAGTAGGCCAGACTACTTTCTTTGGGTATAAGATTTGGCTTTAAATCAAAATACATACAGTTTCTGCTGACGTGTTGAGAGTTGGATTAGAGCGAGATCCCAGAGGCCTGCAGTAAAAGAAAATTTTGCCACTAGTTTCTTGGGAGCAAGATTTGTTCTTTGGTAAAGAAAGCAGAGCTGTGCTAAGATTCCTTATCTAATCTCTGCAAAATGTTACTGTCCAAGGGATGATTCAGGGTGTCTCACACCTTGTCTAAGTTCCGTGGACCCTCTAAATCTGGATGCTCGAGCTTTTAGTATGTCTGAGACTATTAAAATTCAGCAGTATGTACTATGTGAGAGAACAATATAAATGTGTTGTAAAGTAATCTTTATTCTTTCTCTGGGGAAGTTTTCAGATAGCTTCGGGTTCAGAGGGATGGGCTGTGCTGCATTAAGCTACAGCAATAAGGACATTACTGCTTCCAGGTGTCCATACACCGAGCCATGAGAGACCAGCAGGTATGTGGTGGTGAGGCAGAAGAGAGTGCTGTTCTCCTCAGCATCCTGCTGAGGACTGGCTAAACCCTGCAGCTAAATCCAACAGACTGAGGATAGTTTAAACTAATGCACTGAACTTGTGAACTTCAGTGTCCAGAGAGCCATTGCTTTTTTTGCATGTTGTTTCTGCTGTCCTTGCTGCGGAGATAGTAATTGCTAAGAGGGTGGATGTCCGAGAATGTAATATCTGAAGCTTCAGCACTTTAATCCCACAGAATAAGTCTGTGGGAACACTGCAGGAGATCAGATCCACAATTTAGGAACACTAGTAGACTTGTTTCTTCTGCTCATAAGATCATGTCTAAACGTTTATATCCCTTTTGGGTATGTTTGTTGTTGTTTTAATTTTCACACTGGATATATAGTTTAGTGCACAACTTTTTATGATTGCTTTCTCTTAGAAAATATTCAGTGTATTTGCTATGAATACAAATGTACAATGCAGAAAATAAGTGCTGTAGTAGACAACAAAACCTATCTATCATTATTTATTCACTCAGCAAAGCTCTAAAAACCATTTACTACATAATAGACCAAAGTTATTCCTTTTGTTCCACCATTTATTTTAACTGAGTTATACCAGGGGTAAATGTGAATCAATAAATCTGTGTAATAGCTCCTCACTTGCTAAGATGTAACATGATTCTAAAATTATTCAGATGTGTTTTGGTTGATGATACAGGACTTTTCTGTCTTCTACTGTGATTCTTTCATAACTGTCAGATCACGCTTTGTTTAGTTTCATGGAGCCAAATAACAATGGGTTTTATGTTACTGGTTCCATTGTTGTTGCATATCTTTTTATGGTTACTGGCTTGCTCATTAATACAAGATAAAATAAACCATGAAACTACAGGAACACCTATACCAAAGATTAGATCAGAAATGGAGAGGAGCCAAACCTTGAAGTAAAACATCCTGCTCCACTCGAATGCATTTACAGCTCTGATCAGACTCGGAGAGGGAGCTGTGTAGCACAGCTGTTGCCCAAAGAAACCTTATTTCAGCACTGCGTGTACTCCTGGAATATCCAAGGTATCTGCCACCGAGATGGTGTGAGTGCATGATGGCAAGCGTTTAGAGAGAAGGATTGAGGGGTATGCAATCATTAACATAACAGAGACTGTAGAAGAGCTTGTGATGCCACTTTATATTGTCTCTGTTTAGTGGAAAAATCAGAAAGGGGATCTATGCCAATGTGTTTGCAAATCCTGGCTGCAGTACATCCCATTCTTTTAGAGCCAGCTAGACACCAGCTGTGTGCGTGCAAGATGCTGTGGTTGTTCTTCCTTCCCCACTTGCTGGGAAGTGGAGATCCTTAATTTTATCTTCACCCCATGCAGGAAATCAAGACTATCTTCCTTTTACCCCACTAGAAAATTCTGCCAGTGTTCCTGATCCTTACAGACACCGTCCTTGGCATACTCTTTTTGTCTGAATTCTTGCCTTTAGTAATAGATGCTCCATGAAGCTGGAGTGGCAGGTGGTAATCCAACAAAAATAAACAAACAAACAAACAACCCCGCCCAAAACACCACTCAATAAAAAAGGCAGACAAACTTTTCCTGTGGGAAATTCTCCCTTACAGAAGTTTTTCAGCATTTCTTTGGAAGACAGAAATGGCTGGTAGTCTGTCAGGTACTGACTGAAACATTTAACTTAATTTTTGTAGGCACCCACCAGTTAGTTCACTGAGGGTTGTCTTATTATAATTTTATTACTCTGTGTATGGTACTTAGCTTAATAAGTTAGGAGGGTTTTTTTTTTACAGAGTATTTTATTCAGAGACAAAGCCTCTTTCAGTGGTGAGTCTGCCCACTCAACTTTTGTGAAAGTTGTATGTGACTAAACTTAAGCTGAACTGCCTGATCTAACACAGAGCGTAGTGCTAACAGTGTTATGTGAACGCCAACCCAAATACAGAGATCCCTCTGACTTGATAGTCCCTGGTGCTACTTTAAACTTTCCAAATCATTGGACCTCAGGACCTATTAGGCAGCCCTTTTGAGTACATGAAATTACAGTGGGTTATCGAATCAAAGCCCAGATAGTCCGAAAAGCAGAAGTCGGCATAAATCTGACATGCCCAAGCCTTCAGACTATACTTCAGGGTATAACCTTACCATAGATAATAAAATCTTACTAGGAATAAATGGGGCCACTTACTTCTTTTTTTTCCCATTGTCAATATGAAATTCTGATGATAGTCACTTTATTGCTCTGCATGAAGATTTATATATTATTTAACTAGTATGAAAGACTTCCATCTATTCAGCTACGTGGGCAGCTTTCATATGATAAAGTTTTATTCTGGCAGGGGAGTATTGTCAAGCTTTACTTTGGTTAAGTACGTTAAAGAAATTCTATAGTCTATGTGAGTCGGCATTGTAAAATTCTGGTTTGCTGCCTGGATATTATTTCCACTAAGGCTATCAATGCAAGAAACTTTTTCAGTAATTTTTAGCACATGTTTGCTATGTAAATCAAATTATAAGTAGAAGATAAACTCTTGCTAGGGCTTCTGAAAATGTAGGTGTGAAATGGATTTAAAATCAATATTAAGACTAATTTACAGAGTGAAGAACTTTGCTGTCTTACAAAATCCTGTATATACAGCTGTAAATCTCCAGTTCATAGCACGTTCTGTTTTGGTGTCCTTGCCACTAAAATAATTTCATTATGTATAGGCACTACTATAAATACTCCTTTGGTTTACTAGCATACATTTTATGCTGTTAAAACTAACATCAAGTATTAATAAAAGATTGAAGTGAGATGAGTTTTCTGACAGACAGATACTGGAGAGAAAGGACTTGTTACGTGTCATCCTACTATCGATAGTTGTCACGGCACCTATTACTTTGGGGGTTTGGGCGGGGGAAGTGAACATAAAAGATTTTCAGCCCCGGCACTTCAGGTTTGTTCTTGTCTCTTGGGAGAATCAGTAGCATACGATTTCCCAATCTTTATTATGGTAAGGTAACACTCTGAGGCACTATCACAGTGGAAATTATAAGCAGGAAACACTGTTTCAGGAAACAAAGAGCTCTGACTACTTTCCCATAAGTTTCTAGGAGGCAGAACTGTTCACCCTTTTAAAATCCTATACCACGCTCGGGAAAGAAAACACTGATAACGGGTCAGTATAACTCATTTTGGTTCTGTTGAGCTCAGGATTCAGATTTGCCTTGACTGCAGTGACAACTGCAGTGTAACTCTTGTTACATTTCACCAGATAGTTTTTTTTCTGAAAGATTGAGGAGTTCGAAGGCCTCTGTTCCATTATTTAATGTTGTGGTAGTTGCTTTGGAGGGCATGGTGGGACAGCTTAATACTTCTCAAGTTGGCTAGAGCTATGGGTAAAATAGATTTGGTATATCATGAGGCCTTTTGCACTTTCTCTTCCAAAGTTACTGATAGTTCACGAATCTGATACCTCTTTTCAGGATAGTCCCGTTGTCACCAAGATCCTTGCATACTTTGAGATGGACTGTGCTTATCTCCATCGGATTGTGATCCCTCTCAGCATTGACCATGCTGCACCTGCTTTTCCATTATTCACTTTTCCACTTCCTCAAATTAGTCACACAGCTTCATGGCTACTTCTGCTCTGTGTTGTCTTCAGCCCTGTTCTTGACCACCTCATTTCCTGGTTTCTCAACTGTGTCCTTGGACTTCTCTTTGTAGGCAGTTCTAGTAGCGCCTACTGCTTCTTTCTGCTGAGCCCTCACTGATCGTGTCTCTGAACTTCTGGTAACACAATATTATCAGACACTCCAGTGCAGGTCTTTGTTTTCCCACATGTGATTAAGGGTCAAACTTTACTCTTTAAACGATTGCCAAGAAGTAAGGAGCACAATGATGAGTCAGAAGCTCTATAAAACCAGCAGCATAGTAAAGTTTAACTGTTCAATGAATTAGAATAATGGGAACAATCATAAAGCCTTTAGTGCAAGAATGGTCTTTTTGTTTATAAACACCTGCCACAGTGGGCTCTCCCATTTCATGACTGTAGTGCTTGGGCTTTTTCTCACTAAAAATAATAATTTATAAAAATAACACAAGCACTCAAGCTGAAGACTGAGAGTCCATGGAGAAATTGCATTCAGAGAAAGAATCTTAGCTAGATAACACACTCCCATCTTGTTTTTCTTCTTCTCATTTGACATTCTTTTTTGGATTGTATTGGGATGAAATAAGAGAATAGGTAAAGTTCAGAAAGTTATTGCTGTATTTCTGAAATAGATGCTTATGTGTTGCTGTAGAATCTGTTTAGAGACCTGGATTATGGAAATCCGCAGCGCTGGCCAATGAATTGAGGCTTGGCAGAGTCTCCGATTTTTCTATAGATGTTGGCCACATAGCGTAAAGTTAGCTTCCGTACATATCCCTCTATTTAATAAAACAGAATGAGCAATGGCAAAAATACTTCAAGAATGAGCTACACTACAGGTCATACTGATGACTTAACCACTTTGAACAGTGGTGATGCTACACTGACTGCACTCCAGTTTCATTTTCTTCCCTGTGCTTTTCTAGAATAGGAATGAAAACTGTTTTTAAAGAGCATAGACGGGTCTAAAGGAAGTTTTAGCATTTCCCCAAAAATTCCTGATTTTACTGAGAAAGTGGAAAGAAGAAAGGGAGGAAGAAAACACTTCAAAATAATGAAGCACATTTTAAAAGTTTAATTTTGCCTCGGAAGAAACATCACAGGCAGCAATAACTAAAAGAGTTTGACTAACACAGCATTAATCAATGTAAAAGGAAACAGAAAGAAAACATCCAAAGAGAGAAATAAACTTAAGATCAAATATATCATTAGTCTTCTCAGTTCTTGGAAGAGTCTCAAAGGCAATATTTTCTTCAAGAATTACTGGGAAAATGCAATGGAACAGGTAGTCTTTTTAACCTTACTTCAGGTTTTTTCTTTTTGATGTCAAAATCTGATAGTGTTGTGTCAGAAGCATCTATTACAGGCTTATCCCCTTCAGTTCATGACTCCTGGGTGTCAAATTTTATGTAATTCTGTTTATTATCAATATCAGCAGCAGAGACAATATTCAAAGACAGCATACTGTTATAACTCTGCCTTCCCAAACTTCAGGTGTGCACTTAGAAAATCTTCTTGAGAACTATGCACGTGATTTTTCTAGGATCTGAATGAAGAGTATTGTAAAGGGGGTATTGCAGATGGTGAAGAAGTAAGAAGTAAATATATATATA
The DNA here is from genome assembly GCF_000699105.1 of Pygoscelis adeliae. Lineage (NCBI taxonomy): Eukaryota > Metazoa > Chordata > Aves > Sphenisciformes > Spheniscidae > Pygoscelis > Pygoscelis adeliae. Next base: position 731,951 of record NW_008825409.1, on the reverse strand, counting down.
AACACATATGCTGAAATTCCTGAGATAGATTGACCTCTGAATTTTGCCTAGTTTACTTCTGCTGTAAGTTTTCTGTTCGGTGTCTTAACGGTTCTCTTTTATTGGTACGTTTGTGGGTGTATTACTGGCAAGCAGCTATAGATGGAAATCCATAATCGTATGAATGCTCAGGAAGCAGCTAAAGGCTGGAGCAGCTGCAGGCCTGGAAAATGGCCTTTACAATTGCAAGGGAAGCAGGATGAGCAAAGGGGAAAGTAATCATCTCTCATCTGACCAACAAAATACAAACAGACATACTTGAAGAAAAACTCTTCTTTCTGGGTTTGAAACCAACGCAATAGCATCTAATGCAGACTAGGAACAATTTCTATGAATTTAATTTAATTGTACTGTCTAATAAGATAATTTGAAAGACAAAACTAGCTGGCACCTACGAAGCAGAAGGGTGAAGTGACAGTGGTTATCCTTTGCAGAAGGGACAAACAGACAAGCGTGTGTCACTTACAGAACAGCATGCGTTAATGAGATCTGGATATGGGAAAATTTGTACTGCGCTGTAAAAGATGTGCTTTTTATA
>NW_008825409.1:698349-731326 GCF_000699105.1 Pygoscelis adeliae | reverse complement strand
CCCCGGTATTTTGCAGGCTTGTTTCTTGGAGCTGTATCCTAGGTCTTCCTAGAGGATCAGAACTAAGTCAGAACTGGAGCTCTGTGATGGTGGTGTGGTGTTGCTATCCTCTATCGATTTGCCTTCCTTCTGATGTGTAGAGATAGTTTATTTTTGCACACACATTTTATGTGAAGGCAAGTTAGAGAGTGAATAATAAGCACTTTCTAGTTGGGAACGCTGATATAAGGTGAATGAGAGCACGGAGTCCTTTCCATCCCCATACTGTATGAAGTATTTACAGCAGTCAGTTTATGTAACTTAAAGCATCTTAAATTCATATACAATCTCATTCAGAAGCTGTAGTCTGTACAGCTTAATCCACATAAAACTGGTCACAAACTTCTCTACCTCTTGCAAGACAGTCTCCATATGCTACTTACATGAAGGGGCTTCACATTTTTCATTGATATTTTACAGTCTTCCTTGTTCTCCCATAGAGAAGATCTTAATTTTGTAGCTGTGGACAGTTGTGTGAATCTTTCATTTTAAAAATAATACTAGTTTTAAAAGACTAGTAAATCATATTAAAACACACACACACACAAAAGCACAAAGAGCAAAGAGCATTGAATATTTTTCACACTGACTATAAGCTAACTGCAACTATGAAGCATGTCTACCTGACAGACCCAAGCACCTGGTGTGATCTGCCGGTGCTTCTGGCAGGCCCTCCAGGTTTCGCTCTGGTGTAAACTGGATTGTGATTAGTGTAAGGAGGCAAAAGCATATGGCAGAGATCTATTCTAAATTTGTTTGACCTTGACCTGCGAACTAGTCATGACTAATAGAGAAAATCCTCTTTACCATTGAGCATATATCACAAGTGAACAGTTAAGTAGAACATACATTTTTAGAAACCTTTTCTCGTGTCATCTTGGATTAGTACAGGTTTTTATGTCTGTTTGGACAGCCAAATCTGGGAAGGCCACTCAGCAAAAGCACATAACTTTTTCCACAAGGTTTTGTGGGAGAGGCAGCTTCACATTAAAGTGATGTATTATCATTTTGTAGGAGAAGTTTTGTGATTACATTTGAGTTTCCCAGCCACTGTAACTCCTCAACTTTCCTGAAAGGTGAGATGAAGGAGAGAGAATTTCACCCTTTAGCATAAGCATGATTTGGTCATATGGGTTATGTCTACATTAGCCTTTTAGTTTGCACCAGGAGGGCACTTTTGATGCAAGTCTCCCACCTGTGCCTACAGGCTGTGCTTTGATTTGCAATGTGGAGCTGCCTCCGAACATGTAAGCTGCTTTCCTTTGGGAGAAAACTAAGCTGGAAGATTTGCTCCAGAGGTGCGGTGTGCATAATATGTTCCAATTCTAAACAAGCATTCGGTCAGTGGAGTCAGATCAGGGCTAGTCTGAATTGAATAGCTGCAAAATGGGAATAATGCAGATGTGTGATCTCCAGTTGCAAGTGTTTTGCTCCATGGAGCTGCTTTTGCTGGTGTGCACAGCTGGCTAAGAGAGGGATAGCCCTTGTGATCTCAGGTGCACAGGATGTTCACGTGGGCAGAGATTCCCCTGACTTCCATCTGAGTAATAGAAAATAATGTATGGGTCATATGGTGGTATATGCTGGGGCAAAGGGTAGAGCATTAAAAGATGTGTATAACCTAAGGAAGAGCAAGGAAGATTTACAGTATGGATAGTCCGAGGTACATTTTTAAAACACCAATATGTGCTGTAGGAAGCTGCCTGTCCTGGTTTGACATAGATGAATCATTCCAAGCACTGGAGGCATCTGCAGACACCTAATCCTGGATAGTCAGTTCAGCAGAATTAAGAGCTAGTTATTAAGTTTAATCACCAATGTTTATAGAGCAGATTAGTGCTCTTGGGTACCACTGATGTAGATATCTGATATACCACCAGTGACGTACCAAGTGAGAACTTGATTTCTCAAGGCTCATTATGTAATTAGTTCATATTTTTTACTGGGTGTTTTTTACTGTAATGTCTTCATATCAGCTGCAAAATCTGTAACGTAATTTTCACAGATAAATTATCAGACTGCAGAAATTCTGCCGTGCTAATTAAGTGTAAGAAATGTACTCACTGCATTTGTGAATATGCATATCATTTCATATGAGGTTGCTTGCAAATGTATTAAAGGAGTTTATATTGGTAAGTATGTAATCATATTTTGGAAAATTTACAGTTGTTCTTACTATGTTCTTGTGTTTCTTTTTCTGTAAACATGTGTGGATGCATTACACATGTATGGAATAAATTATTTATTCATATGAGGATAAGTTCTGCTACTCCCTCAAGCCTCCAACTAGAAGCATATTGCAAAGGTAGTTCACCAAAATCAGATGAATTACTCATAGATTTGATGCCCTGTTTCTTCTTTGGTCTGTTAGCTTGCTCAGCCCTTCCTCCCACCCGTTCTGCAGGTGGTAGGGGGTACCGAGTCTTCTCGTGGTCTCCTGCACAGCCTGCCATGCAGATGCCTCAGCAAAGGGGAGTCTTGGGCATCTTCTCTACCCTTCTGCTTTTGGCATAGACCAGGCCAGGAAGGAAAACAAAAGTTTCTCTTTGCAGCTTCTTACAGATAAAGAGGCTTTATTCATCCTAACGGGCAACTTTGTTGTTGTTAAACAATCCAGTCCAGTTACCTGAAAATGTCCAGAGTTACTGCTTCCATCCTTGTGCTGCAATGCAGATGTACAGTGTGGACACCACATGGCCTGTGCCCATCTCTTTCTGTGCTTTATTTGGAGAGGGGAAAGGTTGTGGCAGGGCTGAAGGGTAGCCTGTTATGAAGTGGTCTCTGACAAATCCCCTTGGGCTTGACCTCCAAGATGAATGTAATCATGTAGCTTATTTACTCTGAGTTAATAGAGTCAGTGTTTAACATTCGTTGTATTTGATTAATGAAGGTTTTGCTGTTCCTTTGCTGAAGGAAAGGACAGATGTGTTTGTGGTCCACTGCTTCCACTTAAACAAACACGAAATCGAGTTTCAAATCTTATTCAAGGACGTACTGCATCAAGGGAACAATACATAGCCTTCAGTCTGAAATCAGCTGTCAGAAGCAGAAAGTACTATGTTTTTTTAATCATAGGTGAGAGAGAAGCTGTCCTTGAACATGTAACTTTCCATACCATTGAACACTGCCCAATGTTCAGAGCCAGTGGGAAGAAGCAACAGCCCTGGAAACCCAAGTTTGGTTCAGCCTTTGTATTCTTCATGTTCATCAGCATAATATCACACATCCCCTGCTTCAAGTTCCCTTTCAGGTGATTAGTGCCCACAGCAGACGCTGTCTAATCTGAATTATAGCTACCGTCTCATGTTTAGATTGATATGCAGTACTCTCAGACACTGCATGTAATTTACTGACATTTACAGCAGCTCAGGTCCTGTATACCAAACATGCAAATGTATTGGTTTATTCTTGCCTTCATCTGCTTTATTTACTGATTTATTATTATTATTATTTTCCACTGACTCCTGTAAAGTGTCCACATTAAGGATAGGGTAACCATTTAAGTCTTTAAAACTGAGACTGCTTTATATTTTATTAGCCATCTTCAATTAGATGCCGATACTCCGTACACCTGCCTTTCATTCTCTAACTATCCACTGTTGCTGTTAGTGCATTGCTTGCTTTTGAATTAGAGACAGGACGCACTTCAGTCACTGTCTGTAAATCTATCCACTTGCCATAAGCACAAAACTGGTCTTGTGACACTCGGGCTCATTTGCCCATTCAGGAGCAAAATCAGAGCAAGAATGGCACAGTTGCTTACCGTGAGATTGACTTAGAAAGAAAGAAATTTTATTTGAAACAATAACACACGGTTTTGTTTGTGAAAGAACATCAGGATGATGATGAAGTATTTTAATAAACATGAAGCATATTTCAAAAGCAAAATCTCTTTTTTATCAGACATGTCCCCTGTGTAGAAGCTTAGTATTGTAATAAAATGAGTAGAAATATGCAGTCATTCATGTTGCTAGTAGGCAGGTGTCCCCACTGGCCACACTTTAAAATCGTACACCAGTGCCCTCTCATATTTGTAGCTCATCTAGTAAATACAGAGACTGTCACTAAAGTAGCAGCTTCAGCACTTTTGTTTAATTTGTTAGCTCTAATGCAAGCTCCTTGAACTGCAGAAATTCTAACATTATTTACAAGAAAATAGGCAGTATCCACTATAGTGCCACCACTGCTGACTCTTCAGCTGATGGTGCACATAACAAAACATTTTTACATAAATGTTTTCCAGACTCTAGGGCTGGATGTGCTGCGCTAGGAAATGTGTGCATTACTGCTGCTGAAAAGATTTAACTGGAAGTGAAATTGCTTGGCATTTTTCAGGTATTGTTCCTAAGGAAAACTTGAAAAATAGTGGAAGGATGACTTCGTGCAGGCTTGTGCTGGATGGAGTGACTTACTTTCTCTGCAGAGATAGCCTACTAGTTTCTCTGGATAGTCAAGGCCCTTACAATGGTGTTCATTTCTCATGTGCATCTAGAGACATGACAGCTTATTCACGTCCAGTATTTCCAGGTCAAGAGATTGGGCAATTAAGTTACCTGAACCGTTCCTATCAGTAGCAGCTTTTGTCAGAGATTTTGACTGATACAGGCTCCTCCTATTGTTTGGTCTTATCTCAGCAGAATATTATGCATGCGGTCATGCAAGGCTTATGTGGCTTACAGCTTTCTCCACGGAGACGAAACCGTCACTGGGCTTCCCATTGTCGTATTTGGCTGTTGAAAAGAAGAACAAGCTACAAAGCTTTGTCCTGTGATACAAGGGCTTTTTTCCTCCTGAAAAGAAAAAACATATAAAAGATTTTCCTAGAAAAAAAAAAATGACCTACATTCTAGATGTGGCCAAGGGTTTTCACAACACTTAAAGACAAATGTGCTTAAACAGTCTTAAATTTATTTCAGTACAGTTGGGAACATGGGATAGACACATAACTGTACCCTACAAATCATTCTGGGTATAAATAACTGCCAGTTCAGGTTTGCACTAAACTTTTCAGATCATTTCAACAGCTGCTAAAGTGTGATAATGAACTGATTTAGGAAAAGTATCATATTTTTTCTTTATGTGTACTTACAAATATCCTTATCATTGGGGAACCAGGTAGAGGACTTTCTGATTCCATCTTTGTTTTAAAAAAATCTGACTTAACTAACATATCCAAGAAATATCCTTGGTGTATTACTGCATTACATATCAAAAGTCATTCACCAGCAGAAGAATCAAAAAAAAAAGCAAAACATTATATGCAGCTTTATTTTCATCAAGTATTTGAATGTGGCAAGCATATTTACTGCTGCATCTTCCCATACACTGTCAGAATAGCTTTTGAGGAGACCAGATTTTCAGACAAATTCAGACTACCAAGTTATCAGAGGTAGTCATACTGAAGTTATTGTTTCTGTTATTAATTATTAAAATAAATGGAATAAATGCATTATTAAAAATACCAGCAAAGGAAGTGGACATACAGATACACAAATACTTTGGAATCTTTCAGTGATCAGAATCTGAATGAAATTGAAGATGTCTGAAAGAATGGGAAAAAGAATTGACAGAAGTATTCATGGCAAGATGGGGGAAAACAGTTCTTGCCCAGTCTCTGAATACTGAAATTGTACGTGTGAGCTCTCTGTGCTTGGTGCAATTATTTTGCATCCTACTTATTCAAGCCATGCAATTGTGACTCTATATTATGCATAAAAATTTGGAAGAATACAAAGAAACTGAAAATACTTTTTAGACTTTATTCAGCAATACTTTTCAAGATGCCTGTTTTCCCCCTCTAAAGTATATGAAAAATAGTGAGGAGAAAATACATCCTGTTAAGTGTCAATAAAAAAATGATAGAGCACTGAAATTGATTATTAAGAATCACTTGCTATTTATAGATTATTCAGAACAATATATGTTTTGTATGGTTTTTTAAGATGATAATGGGCGAGTTTTTGAAGCAGAAACCTAACACAAAACCAAAATGGCCACTCTGCATGTGTGAATTTGTGTGTGTTTCTTTATTTGTTGTAAAAGGCTGTATTTGCCAGGTATTGCATTGCTGAGGAACAGCCTGACCTGTAATTTCTATACATTGCCAAAGCAAAATCTTTGCAGGAAATCCAAGAAATGCATAAACCACCATTTTCTGGAGTATGTAATAGACCAGACTAATACATGGCATTCCTACTTCAGGCTACTTCTCTACTGACAGCTTTATGGGATTTATCCAACTGTGATGGCTTCTTTATTCAGTTCTGCTTTTTTAAATTTTTAGCAGTGAATCCCAACAGAAAGCGAGGTGTTAAGGATATGAGAGACAGCGTATGAAGTAATATGCTGACAAATCTGGTAAACCACCTTCTGTGCTAAATATGGTTAGGCCTGGACTGAAACGATTAGCAAATGTTCATTTTTAGGAATTCCTGACGAATGTCAATATGCGTATCAGCTGTGAACCGCCTGTCCTTGGACAGAAATGCTACCACAGTCATTGTTTTCTGTTTCTGGCGGAAGAATATCATGTCTGTTCTGAATCTGCTGGCAATAATCTTATTTTACCAGAATGCCACGTTCCAAAATTTCATAACAGGGTTCCCAACTGCTTTTAGTGCTTAGAGCACTACTGTACATCCAAATCTGGCCTCCACCCAGCAGTTCTTATCACAGCCTGTGGAATACCAGAATGACCTGCACTGAAAGATGAGTTTGTCTGAATCTCTAATCACCTGCTGCATTGGCACAGCAGTACATGCTGCAGAAGTCATGTATCTCTTGCTGAAATTGTGGACTAACCCGAGTGTACTTGTGAAGGCACGTTTGTCTTTAAGCAGTAAAACCCAGAAGTAGTGCTGAATCAAAGCCACTTATGTTATTCCAGTTCTATATATCTTGTCTTAGGAAAAGAGAACCAGCATCAAGTTAATTTCCCTGGCATGGTAGACAAGATGTTTTATGATCTCTTCCCCGAGCATTGTTCTTGTCCCTAATGTGCCTAATGTGCTGTATTTGTGCTTGCATTCGGGGGGGTGTCCTACTGTAGTAGAATTCTTTAAAGGTTTCTTGAGAATCTTTACTAATACATCAGTGCTTGATACAAGTTTTGCACTGTAAGTCCCGTATGCAGCCTCTATCTCAACCTCACCAGAAAGAGGAAAGAACATAACTTTGCTAGCTGCGTAGAACATGTTGAATCTGGGAGCGTGATATAGCACAGGTATTTCTTCAGATAGCTTGAATGCAGGAAAATCAAGTGCACGATGGTCTTCACATTTTCAATAGTGTACTGGGGTCATCTGGTGTTCCAGAAGCTGGTATGCAAATCAGGTCTTGTGATGCAAAAATCCTAAAAGAAGCTGCTAAAGTAAATTTTTATAATGGTTAGTGTTTTGCTTGACAGGAGCTTGACTTTGAACCTAAGGGCATCCCATCTTAAAGCAGAGGTTAATTGTCAACCTGCCACATCAGCAAGTACCACAGAAACTACTGCACAAACTGATTGAGATGGGCACTGCGTGGCTCCAGACCCAGAGTGTGTTCACAAAGTGCCTGACAGATATGTGTTCAGGGTGAAAAGAGGTTGGGTGTCTTTAAAGTGTTTTGATAGCTCTGTGGTCTGGAGAAGCTTATCGATTCATCTGTTTCTTAGTCCCATTTTATCTTTCTTTAACTGAATTATGAGATAGGAGAATATTCTGGGTTTTGACTTGCTTTTCAGTCTCATGGAGGACAAAATATCCTAACATGTGTGACCAGCGTGACCTCAGTGCTTGGGCATGAAATGGGCAATTAGAGTAAGTAAACTATAAAATATTCATAGCACATGATACTGTTGTGATTTTCTGGCAGATTGATTGCTTCAGTGAGACTGAGGGGACTGGCTGCCAAGGATTTATATTGGCTAGCAAAAAGCACTCATAATAATAGGTCCTTCTGGTAAAAATGACAAAACCTGGAGGTCAAAGCACATAAAACAACAAGTGAAATAAAAATGACTCTGTTGTGACTCTATTGTGTCCTAGGTGAGAGCAGCTAGTCCAGCATGCTAAAATACCTGGCAGATGGTTGGTTGCTTTGCCCTGTGCAACACCACATTAAGAGTGGGGAAAAAAGCTCTTTTAAAATGAATTCCTGATAAGGAACTACTGGCAGAAAGGTTATAGGGTTATGGTAAAAGCTACTTCATATAACTTGTCCTCACTAAAGAGTTAGTTTAAATTGCATATACTCAAGCTAATGACCCTCAAGTTAATGTGGCTTGAATGAGGAAAGCCACCCTGTGAATTAACACTAAAGCAATGCAGAGTAGCTCTGTTAGTAGCTGATGTGATGTGTTTCCTGAGCTGATTTCCACTGATGGGCCAGCTGACTCCAGTTAAAAGTGTAACTATTCTTGAATGAGAGTTGCTGTTTTTTTGGTGGGTATTTTTTTCATGAATGGGACCTGAGTTATCAACAGCACTTATGTTAACTGAAGCTAACTCTGCAGTGAAAAAAAGTAACACAGGTCTTAAAGATCTGGTGCTATCAGGTAAGTTAGTGACCAACAGGACAGAGCTGTTGATATATAGACTGGAGAATCTGACTGAAGGTGAAAGGCATGGAGTTGAAACAAATAATGAAGTCCCCTGATTTTGAAAAGCATTGAATATCCTGCCTCCCTGGAAGATCCTGGTTCTTGACTTTGCTGGAGATCAAACCTCTTAGTTTGCTGTCTAGAGCACGGCTTTTTTGAAGACTTTGTCTTGAAGACCTGATGACGTTGTGCTGTCTGGCTGAGAAGTATGAAGAGCTCTGAAGAAGTCTTGGGCTCCCATGTGGCTCTCCTCAAGGGTCTCGTAAAGTCTCTGTGCTGTCCCCAGCCCCCTTCACAGGCTGGGAGAGGTATCATCTCTGCCTGTGGCTGGAGGCAGATCTTGGGTAGGATGTTCTCACTGAAGTTTGCATGTTTCTTCCTTTTGCTGAGGTGCTTTACACTGGGAATGTTAGCAAACAGGACTTAATCCTCTCACTGAAGTTCACAGGAGTTTTGCTCAAGTAAAAGCAAGAAAGCACAGCTTCAGTTTTGCAGATAGGCTTGTGCTTATATTAGATACAAGGGAAAGATATGCTTAAATAACGGAATGGCTGTCACAGAAGTGACAAAAGACAGTCAGGTGTATGACACAAAGGAGGAACTAGCAAGTAAGCTATTAGCTACTGCTGTAAAAATACAAAACAAGGGCGCTGCTGAGGCATTGAAGGACAGAGTGTTACTTTGCATTTCTTTCTTTGCCAACATTTGTTACAATCTTGGTGGCTACTGAGGAGTATTAGCTGAGGAATTTTTAAATTATCTTTAAAAATAATTTATGAAATTATATAAATTGAAAAATATTTGCCTCTGAAGATGGAATACCTTATTTCAAAGCAGTCATGTCTCTAGAGTAAATACACAGTTAGGCAGTTGTTTGAAATGTGTATCATTTTGCTCAATAGCTACTCAAGTCTGACAGTTAAAAACAAGTTTACAAGCAGATTAAGGGCACTGCTTTATAAATTAGATTTAAAATGGATGCGAAAAGGACAGAAGGGAACCTCCCTTGTTGAATTTCCATGTTCAGCTTAAACCAAGACAGGCCAAGTTTCCACATCAGTTCAGATCAAAGAGAGGATCATAAGCTTCTTTTTGTAATGACTAGATACCCAGGCTATTTCATGTGCAAGGTCAGAAGCTAATTTCCTTCTTTCTGAAATACTGAGGAGCTGTGTCTGTGCTCAGGACAACATGGGGACCACAGTCTGCTTTAATCCAGCTAGTGATTTAGGCTTTCATTTCCTTGTTCTCCGTTTTCTTTTGTATGCCTTCAAAAATTAAGTAACCACAGTTGTATTTTATATCTTTCAAAAAACTGTCACAGTTCTATGTGAGGGTAGAAAATCTAGGAGGAAGAGAAATACAGCCAAAGCTAATCACTAAGGTCTGACAGTTTTTCCTGTTGTCACTATTTCAGTTGGGCACAAGGGCTTTTTGTTTGTTTCAGGAGTTTTATTTTCTTTTTGGATCAAAATATTTTACTTGGAAAGCTCTAACATTATATTGATGTAAAAGTCCCTTATACCAATGCAATGTGTTCCCCATCCCATTCAGGTACAATGCTGTTTGTTTAGGCAATTTCATATTGATATACTCTGGCCCACTGATTGAGCTACTTTAATAGGTACAACCATCAATTATGTGCATAAATACCTTACATGCTGATCTTAGATATTCAGAGCTGAGCTTTGGTCAGCTATGCATGTGCAGATCTGATGTAGTGCCAGTAAACCCAAGAGAAATATTTCCACTTGCACCTTGCTTCGCTGGGAGTAGAATTTGAGCTATGAAATGTTGCTTGACCTTTGGGTGGTGATCCACGTATATCTCACTTCCAGTGTGTGAGGTTACCTTTCTACTCTGCATTACCTTTGATGTCCTTACTCACAAGAATGAAAATTGGAAAAATTACAATTTTCTTCCAGTTCTGGCTTACTATTTATAGCTATGGAGCTACCTAGCACACTGGCAAAGACTTTATTGTTGGCCACTTTGTGATTTAATTCTTCTAGTTAGTGCTTAGCTAGGTAGCGGAATGGTTTTATCAGTGTTAGAACCTTGTTTTAGAGAAAAAAAAATGTATTTTGGTTGATGAGGTCTACAAAAACATCTGCTACCTTTTGGCAGTGATATGGTTACCAATTTCAAGGATTTCTATCCCCAGTGCAGAGCAAATACTGTGCAAATTGCAGCTGAATGCCCAGGTCGGATTTTACGACAACCTCAATACATTTTGAAGTTCTTCATGCACAGTGGGTACAACTGACAAACCCCCCTGTTGATGATTTTGCACTAGAACACACAGAATCGATACACTGTGTAGCAAGAAGCTGGTACTACAACCGTTGCCCACAAGTGCACTTGTTACATCTCTTACCTTGCATATCCTGATGCTGAGGGACCATAAACAGGCCTGGAGATGTCAGATCTCATCTCACTTGTACTCAATATCCTTTGGTATCAACTATTGCTCCTCTGGAAGGCTCAGATTTCTCCCCATTTTTTAAGGAATCTAGTTTTCTTTCTTTTTTTTTCTTCCTTTCTTCCTTTCTTCCTTTCTTCCTTTCTTTCCTTTCTTTCCTTTCTTTCCTTTCTTTCCTTTCTTTCCTTTCTTTCCTTTCTTTCCTTCTTTCTGTATTTCTGTATTTCTGTATTTCAGGACATGTGGAACTACATGACCTTAGTCTGGCAATCATAGACAAAAGATAGTTCATTTTCAGTTGTCCCTTTAAGAACTTCAGTTGTTGTCTGTTGTCCCTTTAAGAACTTCCCCTTCTCATAAGTTATTGTCCAGGAAGGAAGACAACTCCTGTAATTTGGAGTAGTGGAAATTGAGAGTATGGAACTCTAGGGCAAATAATTCTCCAGCGTCATTTTCTGGTCTGGAAGAAGGAAGGGCCCCAGTGCTCTGCTCTACACCTCTGTTTTTTCAAATATATTTACCAGTTGAAAGCAAGATGGATTTCTGTAGTAGGTCTTTTAGACTGATTTGTTCGTCTCTTTGTGAGACAAATACTCCTGTATCATATCTCACCTGTTCCATAAGAATTGCCACTGGTTGGTGGGAGAATCTCATTATCATTTCAGAGTGCTTTCATGAAGTTCCTTATGTTACTTATTGATCTTCTGCAGGTGACTGTTGTAATTTGGAAACACAGCAAAGTGGCAAAAGGTTCAGTTGCTTTATATCTGTTCTTGCAGGGCTACAACTTGTGTTTCATTTTGGAGGCAGGAGCTTTCAATGTTCTTTTTAGCATTTTATGGAAATTTAGCAAGCCGGTAGAGTAAAAATCAATTAATGTGTAAATTTTTTCTTTTACAAAACTGATTACAAGAGATTATTACAATCAACAAATCAAATTTGCATTGGGAGTCACATTGATTTTACTTATTTGATTAAACTGATCTTTTAATGAATTAGTATCTGTGTGAAATTAAATCAACAGCATCCTGTTGTAGGTGGAAGATTCAAACTATGAAGTTGTGCAGCACAGCCACAGCAGTGTAAGGGATTTAACCAACTTTCCAGCCCTTCAAGGCACGGCTATGCCAATCAGATTTGCTTCACGAGTTACTTTTTTTCTTTTTTTTCCTACTCATTCTGCTGTACAGAAGGTGGGATTCACAATGCCAAAAATAAATGTTTACAGTGCTTGTCAGCAGCTTTTTAGTTCATAGACAGTAATACACAGTTGTAGGATGTAAATAATTCTATTCTAAATTATGTGGTTAAAAATGGTCGCATAAATCATACCTTATGAATTTTTATTTCTCTTCATGGACTCTAAAGAAAGTGCAGGATACTAGCTTGGTTGTAGACATCTGCATTGTAGATATCTAATGTTAGGTGGAAACTATCTTACCAAAATGGCTCAATTTCTTTTTTCCAGAAGATTAGTTTCACACAAGCGTACTCTTGCTGTCTCCAATGAAGCAGGCTTATTGAAGGTAACGTTTGCTAAAATGTAGATACTGAAGTGTTAGCACTTCTTATGCCCACAGATGTGCATTCACACCTTGTGAAGTGTTACAGCAAGATCAGTAATAAGGAGGCAGAAAACTCCAGTGCAATACAATACGGAAGAAAGGAAATGGTATTTAGAGAAAAAAGAAAAAGCTCCTCTGCTTGCATGGAATTGAGCTCTTCAGAAGTAGTAAGACAGATGAGGGGGGCTCAAGTATGTCTCTGGTTTGCAAATCAAGCTTGTAGTTTTCTTATTGCATAGACCATAAAACTACCAAGGTACTGACCATTTTTGGTCATAAAGGTCTAGAAGAAATGCACCATCTCTGGAGCATAGTTGGACATTTATGGTTGCAATCCTGTGTTTGCTCCTCAAAGAGGATCTAAGCAAATCTGAGCATAAATCATGTGGTCCAGTAAAGTGGTCCAATTTGGAATAAGAGCTATGAATGTAACTTTTAGTTAAAGAATTTCTTTTGCTTTATTTTCTCTGCAAAATAGATATCATACGCTGTTTTTGAAAATGACATAAATGCATTCCTACAACCATAATAGTCAAAGAAGTAAGAAAAGATTGTCTTATCAGTAGTTTACAAGTACTACTACATCCTGCATGGGGGAGGACAGTGATAGTGTCAGTGAGTTCAGTTTCTTTGATTTTTCGCTGGTTTTTTTTATAGCCAGTAACTTTTCCACCCTTTTGGTCATTTACACAGTCACCTTTTTCATTTATCTTTGTTTTGTAAATGGGAGACTCTTGATAGTTTCTTGGTACCTTACTGAGCAGCAGAGACTCCCCTCCAAGAGGACAGCCTCATCAGTGCCGGCACCCTGGGAGAAGTTCCCGTGGGAACTCGCACCTCCTTAGTGAGTCAGTCCGGTGCCTCAGGTCCTCCAGAAACCACGCTGTCCTAGTTTCTTTGCTCTTGAAGCTATGTATTTAAGACATTTCCCCTTGTGCTGAGGCCTCATCTATGAGTTGGGGTTTTACCAGGGCCACCCAGCAGGAACATGAGGTGCGGAGGGGGAAGCCTCTGGTTGATACCTTCCCCATTGCAGCAGGAGCCCTGGTGTAGAGCAGTAATTCTAGCAGAAAAATAAATGTTTTGTCGATTTCTTTTATGTGACTTGATGTATTGACTGTCAGCTGTATTGGCAGAAAACTGCTTTGCCAGTTCAGCTGTGCCTCCATGAGGGAAAGCTTACAAGCTGTATCAGTATTTTGTCAAATCTTGAATTACTGCAATAAATGTATGTAAATCTTCAGATACATTTAAAAGCTCAAGAGTAAATATTCATCACTCTTAAGATTAAGGAATCTAATAATGTTTTATAAGAGATATACTCCTGAACTCCTGCTCTTTCTTATCTGGTGCAATAACTTTGTAAGCGATTCTGAATAGGAGGTTTTGTTAACACACTCTTGCTGATACAGCCATCCTTTGTGGAGGATGCTTATGTTTTCTTGACTGTCATTCTGCTGGTCAGCAGATAACTTTCTTATCCTAGCATTCTCCAAAATTTTCCAAATAGAACTTATCCTTATCTAAATTGGATGCTCCAAGTGCTCTGAAAGCTTTTCTTCATGCAGCTGAGAGCTAGTGCAACACACCTTCTTGCTGAAGCATTTTTTTCTCAGGAACGTAAGTAATCTGGAGGAAAAAACAATACAGCGTCTGAATCCTTCAGAACTCAAGTATAATTTAATTCACACAGACAAGCTTCATTAAAAGAATATTAATATTGTAACCTAAGGCAGTGAAAGCAGGGAAACATAGGAAGGGATTAAATACCAAATGAGTACACAAAACAGGTAATGCTAAGCAGGTTTCCCATCATTCCTGGCCATTGGAGTTTTATTCATTAATAGTTTTACTCTTAATGCTAAATCATAAGATTTATGGTTTGTATAGGAATGCTTCAGTTTTAATTTGTTTTAGAAGTTTCACCTTAAACATATGACAATTGGGACCAAAACTGACTTCCAACAAAGAAACTCGATCTGACTGCTTCGTTAGCACTGTAGCGCTGTTCTGAGTTTACAGAACGTTCCTGTGTCGTGTTTCCTCTCCTCTTGTGAAGCAGAGATCCCATTATACCTCTGTTGAATCATGTCATGAGGAACTGAAGCAGCTTCTACTGTGAACTCAAACATAGTAGGATTTCTGAGAATGACAAAAGATGTCCTTCTGAATTAAAGGAAAACATCCTGTCATGTTTCTTATTTTTAAAATGAACTCCTTTTTATGCCAAAAAGTAGGGAGAACAAACAGTGATATATTGAAAGCTAATATATGTGCATATACATACTCTACTCACTTTAATTAAAAAAAAGCAAACTCATAAAAACAAAGCTCCAAAACCAACAAAAGATTGTCACCAGGATGAGAAAGTATATTTTCTGAAGGAATATTTGCACGTCCTGTGTAAGGCAGAGGTTTTTTTCAACCCTGTTGGACAGTTGTATCATGGGACTTTTGATATTTACATTACAGTATTGCAGGTGCAAACTTGCCATTCATGGTAAAGCAGCAGCAGTGATGCATGTTGAGGCCCTAGATGTTTAGCAAGTTTATCTTTTGGTATGCTTGCATACACACATGGAGCAAGTGCAGGACACAGGAAAGTCTTTAGCTCTGTTGGGGTCAACCCTGCCATCTGACCTCCCCCTCCATGGCAGTACGTAGCATGCTCTTCTCCCACTCACACCCATACCCAGGCAGAGCTCGGTGCGACTTCCAGATCAGCAGGTGTACACAGCCACACCATCGCTGCAGTCTGAAGATGGTGTGTTCTTTTCATTATCATTATTTTTATTTCATTTTGCGATTTTTAACTTTCACCTTTTTTGTTGTTGATTTAAAACTTAGAAGTTTCTTTCTGACTAAAACTTTTAGATTAACTTTTCTATTCATAAGATTAAAATACCATTACATTAAAAGACTGAGACCTAAGACTATCACCAATGGAAAAAAGTACCGCCAAACTAAAATCATGAACTGTGATTAAATTGTAGGGATCCAGGATAACCATTATCATTGCATTGAAAGTATAAGAATTTTCACCTTGAAAGTTCATATGAGGAATTAAGATGCTGAACTGAACATGTGTTAGACTGCTGATGTCTAGCCTTTGTACGCATTGCTGTATGCTCTCCCTTTACAAGCTTTTCTACTTTGTATTCCTGTGTAGGGCTGAATGGAAACCTTACAGAGAAAATCTCCTAATGAAATATTTGTTTCTCTCTACCAATGTATCATTCTATTCCCTTACGTTATAGCTCTACAATGCAGTGTGTGGGGTGGTGGGGGTTGTTCAGATTATTGAAGTTTTAGAAAAATTGAAACAGCTCTTTGTAGAATCCAAGAATTCCTTCCAAGAAAAAAAAAGCAAACTGATGGTCTTTTTTTCTGCCTTTCTAATAGCAAAATAAACGTATTTGAGGTTATTTCGAGTTGGTCAGGAAGATTGCAAATTGTATTCACAGAACAAACAGCTTTAACAGAGGATGGCTATAATGCACTCTTCTGTGTTTACAAGCCAGCCTGCAGAGCAGGCTGTCACTTGGGAAATTTCTACCTGTTGTTCCATTAACAAGCAAGGAAATAACAGATCATTGCAAGAAGAGGAAATACTCAGAAAAGGTTATGGGTAAGACTTCCAATTAACTCAGCTAGCACAGGTATTATTGAAATTTGGAACCTTTTGATAGTCTTCCCCATTATCAGATTTACACATAGCATATCAATATTCAGGCTTCTTCACAGTGTATTGTCAGATACATTTTTTGCGAGGTAGTAGCTAGTTTACTTTCTATAATGAGGTTTTCTGTTAGCATACTATTCACGAGACCTTGGCTTTAACAAGTTTGTTGTATGGTATGCTTGTATATGTACATGGAGCTTGCTCCTCCTGGCCCAAGAATTTGTATGTGGGCTTTTTATTGACTATTATTTAATAATTGTAGTTTACAAAGCATTAGTTTGAGTGTACTAGTTGTAATATCTCCACTATAAATAATTAAAAATCAACAACTTGCTGTTAAATTTGCATATTTGTGTAATTTGGTGGCAAAGAATATGACATGTTTATGCTGCTTCTTAAGCAACTAGGATGTATAAGTCTATTTTCTGTGTAGCTTAGCCAATGTATGCAATGTCACCCACTCACAAATTTTCATCCCTACACAGAAATTCATACCTACCTCACATTTTTCCTTCTACAGAAAGTCATCTACCCTCTGCATACATTACTGATGCTGTCCCTTAACAGGCTTTTCTGGTTTCTATTCCTGGGTAGAGCTGAACAGAAACCTCTAAAAAAAAAATCTCTTAACAAAATGTTTATTTCTTTTTACCTGTCTATCCACCCTTATTCTTATGTTACGGCTCTGCCACATAGTATCTCTGAGCTAAGTGTATTCCCTTGCTTTGGCTCTGGTGTTCAGTGGACTCTTCCAGGAGGACTCCTCTGTGACTCAGTTCACTTAAACAGCAGAAAAAAACCCTTCTGGACATAGTTTCAAGGTATGGCTTGATCCAAACTGATCATTTTGTTACTGCTCAGATGCAGAGCTTCGACTCCTGCTGCCCAAAGCCTACCTCCTACCACCTTGCTCACACCACCCACCTTATGCCAATTTGAGTGCCATCCACAGCAAGCTAGTTCAGTTCACTGAAATGGCACAAAACTAACTTGGTAAAATCTGCTTAGCTAGACCTTGCAGCTTCACCCTTTGCGCAGTTCCCTGCATGCATCCTTCAGTGAATAACACATCACAAAAGGGCTTCTGACATTTGCTGAGTTGCCTTTTCCACCCTTGCTGTGATGCTGTGAAGCTATGCTGGACACACAATAATTGATGAAAAAAATCAACAAAATATGGCAAAACAGGAAGATATAAGTATTTGAATGAAGCTCATCTGGAAGAAAAAAAATCTGTGACAGTCCAACCATCTAACGTAAAAATATTCTGAATTCACCATACATTTTCTCAAATGTAGCTCTGAATAATAGAGAACCTGACTCAGCATTTGTTATTGTCCCCTGAACTTTTAAAAATAAGCTTGATCCTCAAGGCTTAGAATATTGCGTCCCACTGATTTAAGCAGTTTAGAAATAGACAAACATACACCTCCACAGCTGTAAAACATTAAACCTCTAAAGCTCTCAGTGCTACTGCCTAGAATCAAATTTTCATTTCCTAAGATTTGTAGTAACTGGTATATTTTTTTACTAACCTGGAGGGATGCAAATTGCTCATAAAGTACCAGCTGCTTTAGTGTATTTCTTGATAAGGCTATCCTATTAGTATGTGGGAAAACATAGTGATTTAGTACTAAACTTTAAAAAAAGGTCAAGTTAATAAACAGCAATAGCAAAAAAGAAACACAATATGTTGAAAAGAAAAAAGGATTGTCCTTCAAAACATGGACATGTTTCAGATCTGCAGCTGTCTAAATCCTTTGGACAACATACATTGCACGGGCTAGTGCTGTGCTTCTTTACATTGCATGCACTTATACCCATCTTTGTGAGTTTACCTGGGGTGTAGACCTGCACCATGAACCTCTTCTGAGCCCTATAGCAACATGCAATCCCCTTTCCTTTTGGAAAGACTCCAGAGACTCAAATGGGGCATCAGCCTTAGGCAATGCTGGGTTGCGATACTACTGTCCTGCTACTCATGGCGTGTTGCATGTTAATCCAGTCACCAGAGCGAACAGGAGAAAAGAATCTTGCTCTTGCCATTAACTTTAAGGGGATATTGAAACATACTGTAAGCATTCGAGAACGTATGTATGCCTAAATGAGAACGAATGTATTTGTAACATACTTTTCGATTCTTTTCCCAGGGCAACAAACTGTGAAACTTAATCAAAATTGAATGAAGAAAGTGCTAGACTGTCTCTAATAAAATCCACTTTTTGTGTGTTAAGGCAACAGTATCAGTCTGACTCCTGGCTGACACACAAAAAGAATGGACATTTCTGCAATGTGAACATCAGTACTTTCAGGATCGGATAAGCAGAAAATAAAAGTTAATCTTAATAAGAAATAGGCAGATTTTGGCATACATCCAGGTTAGTGTAAGGACTTTCAGGTTGCTGTAATGTTTTCTTTGGTCTGCCAAAATATTGGCTACCTTGTGATAGCTAGTATGATTTAAAGAATACACTTTTTTCTTTGTGAAATTTAGGCCTGTGGGTTATTGGTGAAGGTGAAGGCATACACAAAGGAGTTTTAGTTTAAGGGTTGAGACGCTTACCAATGTATTTATTCTATGTTTCTATTTTTTAATGAAAATCACCCAATAAGCTAAATCTTATATACCCTAATATTCTTGAGTCAGAGGTTATGCATCTTTCAAAATTCGTGCTACCACTATAAACTGCTTGTATGAATAAATGGAAGAGATTGTTCACCAATAGGCCTGTCTTACCAGAACAAAGAGTAATTTATGTTATGGCAAAATTGGTTACTGACACAGCTGATTCATTTGTACCTGGAAAAAACCACTGACATTGCAAGTATCTTCTACCATTACCAAAGCCGGGGGGCAATCCCTGTTCAATTTTTCTATTGTATTTTCCCAGTAATGCCAGACATGTTCAGAAGCTTATCTGTCAGACAGCTATGGAGAATCATTCAACTTTGAAGCATTCATCCTTATCAGAGGCACATTCATCCACTTGGACATTGCAAATCAATAACTGGGAATGATTTGGGGAACGTTGCAGCAGAACATAGCCCTTAATGAAGTGGATATTGTGTACGTTTTTTGAAGTTGGCTAAATTCACGTCTTTAATTCTAGCTACAGTTTACTGCTAGGCATGTCCTTTTAGCTATTCAGATTTCTGTGGCCATCTCTTTAAATTCAGGTTTAGGCAGAATTAGTTTTAAACTAAAGGACTTGCTATATTTAGAAATTATGGCACTTCTTGGTACAACATGTTGATGACTTTGTTTCTCTAAGTTCATTCTGTGTTATTTGTATCTTTCAGTAAAGAGCACAGCCTGTATCCAATAGCTGTGCTTGAACTGCAGCATAGTTTCTTAGAAAAGCATCAATCTTGATTTGACATCACTGGCCAAATGTAGCACTTTTTTTTTTTTCAGTAGTTAATTACCCTCCTTGGTTAAAATTAAATACATTAGTAAGCAAACCTGCCTTCTGTCCTTTCTGAATTTATTTACATCCAGCTTTCAACCACTGGACCTTTGGTAATTGGGCAGGAGATAAACTCTTTTACTGTCAAACTTCTGATTCTCATATTAGATGTGAGACTATGATTAAGTCCCAACCCCTCAACCTTCTCTTTGATGAGCTAAGTAGATTAACCTTCTGGAGTCTTTCACTAGAAGGCATGTCTTCTAATTCTTTAATCATTCCCTAGGCTCTGTTATGAACCTTGTCCAATTTCTCAGCATACTTCTTGAAATTTGGATGCTTGAAATAGGCACAGTGTTCCAGCCACAGTTACACTGGTGCCAAACATAGAAGTAATATATTGTACTTCTGTCCCCCTCAGTCAAGTCTTATGAGTAAATTGGGAGTTGGCCGGCCTTATTGTATACAGATGAAACACAGAGACACTGTCTTACCCTTGAGACTTATTGTCATCCTTTTTGCCTTGCTACGTCTGTGGTAGCATCCTGATTCTTACTCACAGAGCTGGTCTTCTGCAGACTTGCTTGAAAGGGGCTTGGTGGGTTTGGCAAGCTTCAATTTAGGTTTCACATAGAGCTCTCCACTCTGTACAGCACATAAGATTTTTTTCTTTGGTGACACTCCATTCTAGAGCCGATGTGTAATCAGCTGTGGCAGTGAGTTGACATTTTAAATAGCCACATTGAACTTTCCTCTAGTAGCAGGATGTGTCTGAGCTAAGAAAAGGCAGCACCCTAAGCTGTTTGCAGATTTGTTTGTGCATCCCAGTGTGTTCCTGGATTGGGACAGTAGGAAAACAGAACCGCTGAGTGTTGGACCTCTGTCAGCCTCACATCCCAAGATGGAGGAGTGGCTAAATCAACACCTGGGACGGCACACGGAAACAGACCAAAGTTAATATTTTAGTTTTTATTTTCTTCCTAAGTTCTTAAAGAGTCGCAGGTGCTTCACGGTGCTCTTTTCCAATATCGCCTCATATTTTTTAGTCTTTTCTGTTCCCATAGTGTTCTTGCCAGCCATAGACCTCTTAGCGTGAAGGATTCTTTAAGAGGTACGGTTCGAATTCCTGTTCTTGCCACTCGACCCCATTGTATTCTGGGCCAAATCCCCAGGTCAGTTTAAAAGTCTGAGGGTGAAATCAAAGCTTTGATGAAGTCAGAAGGTGCTCTGCTGTCAGTATGGCCAGGGCTAGGCTCTTCCCTCAGGCTTTTCCTGCAAGTTCTTAAAAGAAAGGCATTTAAGTAACTAGCTGCCTGTGGCTCTTTATTTTTTTCTCCTGTGCATTTTTAAATTGAAGGTAATATTTCAAGTGTAGACTAGTTGTTTTGACCCTTACACTGCCCGCAGCTTTCAGGGGAGTGATGTCACTTAGTTCAGTACAAAGACCAAGTGCTTTACTATTTGTTGACAAATAAGAGTGTGTGGTTTCATAGAGAGAATGCAAGGAAGGTCAGTCCTTGGCTTTATTCACCAACAAAGGATTGTCCCCATTGGAAGGGAAGGAGAGGGTAACTTGCATTGGGCTCACATAAATCTGATGTATAGAATAACTCCTCCGAAGCTAATATATGCATGTAGGATGCAATTAAAAATACCAGCACAAATTGAATAACTTATGACTAGCTGAGGGGTATTACAAATAGTTTGGTTAGAAGATGCGTTGTGGTAGGATTTACTTTAATACAGGAAAGTGTTCATTGAGATTCTAACATGTAATTCAGTTTTCCTACATACACAGTTGTACAAACAACCTTTCAAAGTTTTGTGAAAACACATTCTTGTTTTAAGGTTGAATAGTATCCATGATGGAAAACTTAAAAGAAATCAAACAATCACCAGAAGCAGAAAGTTGAAAAATACAGAGTCGCAGACACAGGTACTCAAGTGTACTCATTTTGTCAAGCTTGCAATGACTTTGAGAATGAATGAATGAATCTATGACCAATAACAGACACTAGTTTTTCAGATGCATTTTTGAAGGATAACAGGAAATGCTGTGGAAGTTTCAGAGGTAAGAGATATTGCTAAGTGTGCTTCTTATTCTCATTTCTATATATGGATCATGATCATAATTACTGTACTTCTTAGACATGTTTTTTAGGAAAGCATCTGCTTGCCTTGGTTTCCTTGTCACTTCATTAGCAGTAAAGTAGCAATATTTCTGGGTGTTTCATTTTATGGTTTTCTTCTTTCAATAGTAATCTCTTACAAGAAAGCCATCAGGGAAAAAGGTAACGGTGTTCATCAACTCTGTATGGATTAAAATTAGCCTTTGCAAATGGGAATGGTCAATAGTTTTACAGAAAAGAAGTCCACATGTGATAATGAACTGTTGATTAAGTGACTGGTTATAAAATTGTGCAATCCTTATACTTTAAGATTATTTTGTGGTTCAGAAACTAATGCACATTTTAATTAGTGCTGCTATTAGAATTTACACTGTCACATTTGTAAGATACTCCAGCAAGGGGCAGTGCAGGACACAGAAAGTGGTCTTAACAGTAAATCAACTCCTCCCTAGAGAGGTTTGAATCATGTTTATTTCAGTTATTCTTTGAGTTTGTTTATCATAGAAGTTCAAGCAAATGAAAATATTTTTAAATTGAATAAACACTCTTTTGTTATTGGTCTATATGCAATTTCCAAGATGGTGTTAAAAAGGCAAAAGGCAATTAATGATTGTATATCATCCCTTAGCATTGGTAATATATATTAAGTGTGTCTAAGACCATGGAACACAAGATCAGGGCTGCAGAATCAGACCTGTAGTTTACTTTTTACCTTTTAAAAAACAACTATACGAAAAGTTTTTAATATTCTTGCAGATAGATGAAATTAATAACACATCCTGTATATATATCCTGCTACAAGCAGAAGACAGGCAATGATTTGCAGCTTTATGCAAGTCAATAGAAAACGTCAATCAGACCAAAATTTCATTCAGAAACATTTATGGAACTAAACAAGACCTGTAAAGAAATTTTCATTGTACAAAGCTATTTTCTGTAATGGAAACAATTTCAACCTTGTTCTTACTCCTTGCAACCTGATTATGTCAGTCAGGCAAAACAGGGTATAAAAGAGTGCAAAAGTTGTTCCAGGCTGTTTTGCACTTTGGCTTACGTTTACCTCCTGATTTTCTTAGAGCAATAATTAACCTGATGATTGATAGTGAATTTTGAAACATAGGTGTCACAGAATCCAAACTGTATTTCTCTGTTAAATTCTGAGCTTGGCAAAGCCGTTTTTAAAAAGTAGCAACCTATTTGCTAATGGTGCAGCAGTCTATGAAATGTCATCAGATTGAAAAGACGGAACAGAAAAATATAAGTATGTTCTGAGATAAATTGGACATCCTGTTTGTAAAAGCTTGGATGAATTCACCTTGTCAGGACCAGTAATGTCACTGACCTGGGAATCTAATTCTAGTTGTCTCCTATATATTTAGTTATACTTGTTTTACTTTATTTTAGTGTATGAATTAAATTTTGCAAGGATTCTGCATTCCTCCAGTTTGAGTGAGCCTTATCTTTTTTTAACCCAGGAGTGTGCATTTTCCATTTGAGAAATGCAAGTGAATGGGCTGATGTGAGTTTAGCGTGGTTCTAGGAGTGACAAACCCAGGCGCCTAGTATTTTGAGGATGTACAAGCTTTTTTAAAACATCTAGGTTTTGTACACCAATTGTTTGGAAATTTAAGATAAAAATAATTAGTCTGTAAAAATTACCTGTGTGTTAACCATGCCTAACTTCCTGCTCCTCGTTATACTTCACCTTTTTGAATTAAATGCCTCACAACGTTCAGGTTTTAATAAGAAGTGTGAATGTCCTCAGCAGGCTGGGTTTTAGTCCTGAGCGTTGGTATGGTAGGTTTGTACCCACTTCTGCAGTCAGTAGTGGGTAGAGGGCCCTTTCTAGTAGCAGAGCATTAACACCACTCAGTGCTTCTGACCCTGAAAAGGAAAAAATAACAAAAGTCAATTACACTTATTCTCAGCATTGTGTCAGATCACTAACGCTTCATATTTAAATAGATCTTGAAGATCAGTTAATAATAAAGCCTTAATGTATTCAGCTGGGCAAGCTCCAGGCCTTCGCTGTGCTTGTACAAAGAAGTTGTCTCCACTCCCACAGTTTTATTAAAACAAAAGGCGGCCTGCAGTGAAGCTGACAGCTGAGCAGTTAGGTTACAAATCAGGCTGTGATGGTAGGGCAGGACGAATGGATATTGCCATTCGGCTTGTCAAAGGCAGGGTGAAAAACAAGGCTTGATGAATAGCCGAGTTCGGCCTACGTAGAGCGTGGATGCAAGAGCAGCACGAGGGGCCTTGGGCCAGCAGTACCTACAAAAAGACATAGCACGTTAATTCTCACATGTCATGTGGGTGTGAGGCTTTCATTAACAAAAATATTCCAGAAGTTGAATTATGGATATTCAAAATGAGAGGTGTTTAATTAATATCTGTAACTGTGGCAAGCAGTCACTGTAAACAGAGTTGAACCAAGACCATGAGCTTTTTCTCCCGGCGTGTGAGTTTATGTTGCCTGTCTGGACGACATTAGTGCATGGAGTCATAACCAGAAGGATGATTTTAATGAACAGTCTTTTGCTGTGATCACTTAATGCTGATAAAATGAGTTCTCAGCTCCTATTTGGATCAAGTGATAGGTGATTCCTTTGAGTGATTTTTAGCATGTAATTCTGGCTCTCCAGGGAACGCACTTCTCCGCAGCTTTGCATGGCAAATGTAATTGGCACAGTAGTAATGATATCTTCTGATTTTGCTTTCTCGTCTTGATACATGCCCACAGAAGCTGCTCTGGAATAACATTTTGGGCACTCAGAGTCTGAGAAATAATAAATATTTTTGAGAAGATAGAGATTTTTTTATTTATTATCAGGGATAACCACAACTATTTTCCAGATCAAGATGCTTCAGATACAGAACTGCATCTCTTCACAACAGCAGTAACGTTGTCAGTGAAAATAAGAGCAGATCCAGGTTAAAATAAAGTTATCGGCACTGTGTAGTATGATTTGGATTTTTTCTTTTTTAATTAAGATTATGGTAAAGCTACATAATTATTACTTGCATATAGAAGAAAGAAGGTCAATGTGTACTATAGAGAAGTTCAAGAAAATAATCTGTCTTAAGAAGCTATAAATGTATACTAATTTTAAAAAAATGAGCAGCAGTGGAGAACAGTAGTCGAATTACAAAGAGAAGCAACAATGAGAGTCACTGCAGAAGACTGCAAGAGATGTACACTAGTGGCCTTGGTTTCTCTAAGTTTTAGCATTTATGGTGGCCATGAGCAAATTAAAATGCAAACGCATAGTTCTGCCCGACAAGAGGATGGCAGGCACCGGTCTCGGCTGTGGGTTAGCACTGCAAGCTGGTAATCCAGGGCCACGCACCCAGCAGACCTATGGTGCCGAGGGAGCACCTTCATCACAGCCCACTCTGTAGTCCTGCGGACAAGATGCCATCGAACCTCTTAGGCTTCAAATCAGATCAGCCAGCTTTGTCTTGCTTTGCAGCCAAGGCATGTACTCTCTGTCACCACTGTTTTCATGTTTTCCAAGGCCCTTGTAAATTGGCAAACATACTGGAAATGTCTACAATCCTCTGTTCCTCAGAAGAATTCTTTTAATATCGACACCTTATGAAGAAAAAAGTCCAGTCTCCAAGGTGGTTTTGTCTCCCTCCATGCAGACTGCCCTCTTAGTAGAGGAGGGAGATGTTTTAGCAATATTTTAACAGCAGGATATTCTAAAGATAGATCAATACATAGAAACATCGACTGAGCAGTGGCCCTTTAGCTAGTACACTGTTACAAGCTTTCTAGCATGTTATTAAAAATCATTGTATTAAGAAAAATCTAGTTGAATAGGTTAGAGGTATTATGTTGTCTTGTACATATACATGTATATCTATCTATCTATCCTCTAAACAAAGTAACTGTTGTATGATAATAATTTATTTGTGACTAAGATACTGTAAAGTAAGATGAACGGAATTTCATTCTAGATGGGATTTCACTGAATTTTTTTGAATGCAGTTCATCAATTCAGATATGGTACAATAATATTTTATTATAACACTGATCAGAAAGAATGTATTTCTATTCTATTTTATCCATTTCATTCCCTCAGGCCTGTAAAATACTAAACATGAGTAACTTCTTCCCCTTCAACACGGTCTACTCACAGGAAGCAAATTCCATGTGTGCATTCGTCCTTTTAGGATTAGGTATAAGAGTAAAAAAGGGGACATGTTGCAGTTGCTAGGTGACATTCGACTCAAACATATAACATACTGTAAATAAACACAGAAAGCCATGGCTCTGTCCAACTGCAGAGACTGTTAAATGAAATCTTCCTCATCTGTGGGGAGACTTTTGGAAAAATTTAGTTTAAATGATGAAATGAGTTGAAAGTAGGGAACAATGCATTTAAAGCCTGTAGAGGTTGATACTTAGTGAAATGTAGGTCCATCAGATTACACCATACAGTCTCAGCTGTTGTGTTTTGTCATCTGCGTGTAATAAGAAGAACCAACGTAGGTAGCGGTTACACTAGAGAGAAATGTTTTTTTCTCCGAAGGAGAAAAGATTAATTAATAGGCATGTGACTGTGCTGAATTTGAGCCTGATGTCAATGCCAAACTCTGAAAAACAAGGAATAGCAAGTGACACAGGTCAGTGGGGGAATGGACAGCACAGCACAGATTGTTTTTCTGAAAAATCCTACTTTCTGGAAACTGATTTCCTTTGACTTAGAGAAAAATACACAAGGATCAGGAGGTAAAAAACTAAATTTACAAACCCCAGAAAAACAGGCAAATAACCAACCCTTTCTCCCCCAACGTAGTCTCTGCTTCTGAGCCTTCAGTCTCTCACGTGCTGTTCGAGCACGTTAGTCCTCTGACTCCGTCGGGCTCTGTGTCAATACTCACACACAGCATCTTCCTTCTCTCAGTCATTCACTTGTAATTTTCCTCAATAAAGTGGGTGGACACCACCACGGGTAAAGCAGCAGCTGATAGGTGCTATTTTATATTGTGCTATCTTAGGTATAATGTTTCTCATCAGCAAAAGCATTTAAGTCATAAATAAATTAGAACGGCTGTTATTAAAATGTTTCTGAAGTTATATCAGAACTAATTAATTTGTGATTACAGTTGCTGAAGATGTAGTTCTCTTTTTCTTTATTGAATGCTGTCATTTTTCCTGAAACCTGACAGTTACACACATTAAATCTTAATGCATAGTTTGTTTGTCACTCTTCGGGGAATTTTTTTAGTGGGTGGGGGGTTGTATGTGTACTTGCTAATAAAAGTCACTTCTTAAGAGCAAATGAGCACCAAGCTGCTCGAAATTTTTGGACTCTCACAAGATTCACTTAATTTTTCTCATGTAGCTTTCTACAAGTAATGTGTATCTTTTGGTGATAATTATTCAATAAGAATTCAGTAGCTGAATCTGTATTTAAAAAGGTAAGCTGCTTGCTATATTCCTCCAAACAGTGTGGGAAAAGCCGATGCTCATCTCTGGGAAGGAATTTAAATGGTGTTCACATGGGTTCACATGAGTCTAGAGAAGTCTGAAGGAGAGAGATATTGGATGTAATGAAATATGTGGTGCAGGTGGAAGGGAACATGTTGCCAGAGATGGTGCTGAATCTTCTTACAGTAAACTGATGGGTAAGAAAGAGCTCAAGCAGGACTGATTTTCAAGGGGAGAGAGCTTACGGTGCTATGAGATGGTTTCTAAGACTCGGGCTGTGCAGCCAGTACTTTCAGGGCCGTAGGCTTTCTCAGGCATAAAGAACAGTAAGTCTATGGCCCCACGGGTACCATCATACTCTTCACAGACCTTCTTTGGACCTTCACCTTCACGGGGTGTCTCATGCAGAGGCTTGTGTTCCTCTGTCTTCATTAATCACAGCAACTACTGTGTCATTGGCAAGCAGGCTGAGTTGATTAAAGGGTGTATTTAAAGGTATGACTTCACCTTCAGTTTTGCTATAGCCTTCCTGGGAGTGGGGAACAATGCACCCGTCTGTCATCTTCTCTGCTGACAAATTATTCTCCCCTTAGCAGTGTTTTTTCCTTTGCCCCTGTCCCCTTTGGGAAAGGAGCTAAGGGAGTCAGCTTTGGTCCACGTCTCTTTGCTGGTACAATGTACTCCCCTTGTTGGCAGCTCATGTGAGCTGGAGGCAAGAGGACGGGCTAGAGACTGGTTCCTGCTGTCAGACTCAGGGCCACACTGTAAGATATTTCTTGCAGCTCCCTCTGTGTAGTCAGGCTGCAGGAGTCGCTGTCACTGCTGCCAAATGTCTGACTGTTGTGTGAGACTCATGATATTTGGCAGCTCTCTCAGTTTAAACAAAAGGAGTTTTCCTGCTGCAAATAGACCCAAGTAAAGGTAAGCACATTGTGATGGTACTGACTCACACCACAGGAAATTCATAGGCTTCTCCTTGAAACGGTTACTTCTTCAGTAGAAAATTATGGTATCTAGTCTGTGTGTTACCTCCAGGGACTGAAACAAGTTATGCATTCATTACAGATTTATGAGCTTGGTTATTCAGCTGCTAATGTGTCTAGGAGTAAAAATGCCTATTTACTTAGATGATGTCTTGACATATTAAAGCTCCTATAGCAGCATATTTCAGTCACAGTGAACTTAATGGTCTTACAGGATCTACTAGATCTACATAGAAACATCTGTTGTAACTCCTTTCATTTTGCATATCATGAGATTCATTGGGGATAAAACTGCACAGAGATTTTCACTGGTTGTAAGGGTAAAGGTACTCAAATTATTAGGAAGCACATGGTTGTTGCAGATTTTTTAGTGACATTTCTAATAGACTACTCCACCATTCTGTATTTATCCACTTGAGACACTTCAGGACTAATTGTATCAAATAAACATATTTTTTTCTTTCACTTGCTACATTATGTTAGAGTCATAGACCTGAAAAGGACCGCAAGAAGTCACCTGGACAATCCCCTTATCCTGTGGCAGGTTTGTCTTTAACAGAGGTTTGAAAACTTTAAGGAACAGTTTAGGCAGCAATAGAAATGCTGTCACCACAACTCTAGGCAGTCTGTCCAAGAGCTTCAGGATCTTTCCTTCAAAGAAATTTTTTCCTTGTTTCTAACCTGAATCTTCCTTGCTGTGGTCTACACTCATTATTTCCTGTCCTGCCTGTTGCAGACATGAAGAACAGATTCAGTTTTAGGCCCTCATCTGGGTCTTCTTGTATTGGAAGTAGCAGAAGGATCATTTCATTTCTCTTGCAGGTTATCCTTCTCTTAGGTATGCCCGGGCAGAATTTGCCTTTCTTACAGCAGAGTGAAACTCACACAGCAATCCTCTACGATTCTTAAATCCTTTTTCCATAGAACTGTTGCACAGACACTTGTTTACCATCCTGTTGTTGCACAGACAGAGTGTTTGTGAAAAGAAAAAAAATAATTTGTGCGGAAGTTAGCATAGGGTAACACACAGGGGGTCTGGCCACAACCCTGACAGAACCTTCTCTTCCCTGTCCTCCTCCTCCACCACCATCTGTAAGTATGTCATGACAAAAGAAAAATTCAAAACATGGAGCAAATGAAGGAAATAACTATGTTGGTAAACAAGCCAAAAATGAGCCCTGAGCTCAGTCTCAAAAGAAAGACCACCCAGAAGCTCTTGCTGCTGGTGTTCCTTTTTTAATTATATAACAACCTTTGGTTTTAAAGCCACCTTCAGCTGACGAGCAAATGTCAAAGTTCCACAGAGTAGAGCATTGCTACATTTCTCTTCCACTAATATAAGGGACCTCAGAAAATGTACGCTACACAAGCCACAGAGTATGTAGGGCTGTGGATACAGGATATAGGTTTTAATCCCTGATTTGCCATAGTTCTTAACATACATATTCAGCTTTGACTTGACCTTAGTGAGCAAGGCACATACTGAAGTACCTGGTAGAATCAAAGCTTTGCAGAAATAGTTTACTGTTCACTGAAGTTTTATTAGCTTTTTAACTTACTAAAGTATTTTTTTAAGAAATGGGAGCACGGGAACATTGATATGCTTATATCATGAAAATAAAGCATGGCTTTGGTATGGACTCAATACCTTAGAAACAAGGTACAGAAGAGAAAAAAATAAATTTTTCAAATGTTCTGTGGAAAGAAGAGTGAATTCTGACTTTCTGGTTTGTTTTATCTTCCTGAAGGATTTACTCTGATAGCTGGAGATGTATTGATTCAATCTGCATCATTCAAAGAAGGAAATTAGTGCTTTGCTGTCAGATTCTGTAATAAAGTTCCATGCCGTGATTTGGTCTGATTCAGCAAGAAAGCATTGGTTTTTTACTGTCTTGTCTTATTTGTTTTACTCCTGATGCACAGCAGTAGTATTCCCACCCTATTTACAGCAGTGCTTCAACACTGCTCATTGCTCAAATGATAAAAAAAGGTCAATGATAAGGGACGCGCTTGTTTCATTTGTGCTGCAGACAAACTACAAGCGTGTAGAAAAGAACCTCTTTATTTTGATTTCCATCAGCCAGATTTGAGCATTAGTTGAAATGCCTGGAAATGTCAGTTCGTGACTAGGAGTTGTGTGGGCAAGTGGAAGACCACGGCTCTGGTGGTCAAAACACATGCAGGTCCTGATTCTGCACTCAGTTAGACTGGTATGGCACCACATAATTATGGGCTTCAGCAGGGAATCCTCAGTAGAAAATGTGTCCCTCAGTGGAGAGGTAAGCCCAGCATTTATAGCTCTTTTGAAATAAATGGAGTTACTTTGGTATCAAACCACTATATTAGGCAACCAAAACAACCTTTCTGAATAATATTGAAAGGGGAATGTGTTTTTATTTGCCAGCAGTGGTGCTTATTTCCGAATCTAGCTTGGTATAGATGCATTTCTGATCATTCTTTCTTGATCTTGTAAATCTAGCAAAATTAAACAGATTAAACCCTTACTATAATCAATAAATACCTTGATCCAATGATCAGTGCCGTTAATATTAATTTCTCTTTGTATTAAGCATCCCTAAAATGTAATCTCTATCAAAAACTTACACCTCCAAAATATTGAGGAAAACAAGGAGCATCATGGCTTCTTCAAATGTTTGTTATGAGAGAAAAAATATATTGGGTGAATGGAGTAAATTTATTACAGTAAAATAAAGCCCCATCTTACAGATGATGTCAAATTCATTTGGATTTGTTTCTCAATGGTCCAACCAAGACCATTGAGAAAAAAATATGTACAGCTATGCTGTACAAAAGCAAATTTATAGACAGTGAGAGAGAGTCCTTATCACTGAACATGAACATTTTAAATTGACAAGTTTTAAAGGAAAGATCATTAAACTGAAGAAGCATTTGAGAATGTAGTCTATACCTCAATATACCTACCAGGAAAATCAGTGCTCAAAATTTTTGAAAAAATATTCTTATTTTTCCCCGCATTTCTTTTTAATGCTTAGAAATGTTTAGAAGATTTTATACTTTTCTCAGCGAAGAGTGTCCCTTGGTGTTCAGAAAACTGCCTCAGTAAATACTGGGGAGGCTGAAGCCTTACCCTTTGGAAAGGCAGAGCAGCTCCTAGGCTACGCGCCAGTCGAGTAGCTCAGGTTCTCTAAGTGGACAGCTTGTAAAATGCTAGTAACCCCTCATGGTTGTTTTCTCAACTTGTTTTATAAAATATGCAAACCACTAAAGTTTAGCAAGGTGGGAGCCCAGCACTGGATCCTTTTTGACTTGTGCTACATCACTAGCAAGGTGAGAACCAATGTAGCTCTGAGATTAATGGACTTAAGGTTATTTATACCAATTGAGGATGTGACCCAACGTCTTCAGATATGTCTTGACCATGCAGTTCAAAATCTCTTGTATTTAACTGCCCACTTTTTCCATTTTTGACTCTCACTTTGATGCACCACTTCAATACTCTCTGCTTTAGGGTTCATAGGAATTTGTTGCTTGCAGAGGAGGTTGGTTCCTGCCTCTGCCATGGGACAGTAGGGCATAGAGGATATTCCTAATGCTTTATTATTAGCATAAGAAGTACCAGTGCTTGAGCATGAGGAGAAGAGAAACTGGTACGATTACAGTGCATGAGACTAACAGTTTATACTAACTGTAGTGGTATCTGCTATGCTAATACCAAAGAAAGAAGATACACTCTCTGCTATTGCTGTGGTTTTAGTTAGGAACTTCATTCCCAAGACAAAATAATAAAACATTTCCATTTCAAGTGAGACTCTGAAAAGTTGCCAAACGGAAAACCACACACCATTGCTTGTGTTCATTTCTCAGTTTCAGCTTGCCAGCAAGTGGCTAGGAGGAAAGCATGCAAAGCTCCACTGTAAACATAGAATAAAGTATTGGAGGAGAGGGGAGGGGCTGGTCAGTACCCAAAAGTCGTAGCAATCTCCTACTGCAGGTGGCCTGAGAAGATTGCATCTAGGAAATTCAAACAGTAGAGAAAAAAATAAGAAACCTACTTTCTGTTGAACTTCCCAGCAAGACAGTAACTGGGGAAACTCTATGATGTTTTCTCTGGCCTTTTATTTTTACTGTTCTTATGTTCTTATCTCTGAATATGCAAAGGGCAAGCAAGAATATAGGATAGAGACTTTTTCTATGCACGCTAGGAGGCCACACTCATATGAAGGGAGACTGCATGGTTTCAGCCTGATGCATGGTTTTTGTATCAAGAGCTAGGTTCAGGTAAGATTCTTCTTGCAGTTTGATTTTTTCTTTCAGTTCTGCTCATCCAGTTATAAAAGTGTATTTAAGAATTGCCTTTATGCAACCAATATTGCAGGAATAAACTTTCATTTCATGCATGGTGTGTATAAAATGCTATTTCTTCATTTTAGTACCCAATACTCGAAATTTAGCATTGTAAACCTGGATGGTTCACATATATATCCTAATTTATGTGTAAAGCTCTACATGTGCAGTTGCACAAATAAATAAAATTGCAGGAATAAACTTTCGTTTCATGCATGGTGTGTATAAAATGCTATTTCTTCATTTTAGTACCCAATACTCGAAATTTAGCATTGTAAACCTGGATGGTTCACATATATATCCTAATTTATGTGTAAAGCTCTACATGTGCAGTTGCACAAATAAATAAAATTCAACACCATTCAGTACCCTCAAAGGGAAGAGAAGGTCTCTGGATCTGACA
>NW_008825409.1:687827-694651 GCF_000699105.1 Pygoscelis adeliae | reverse complement strand
CACTGTGCATCACTTGCTTTGTGTATTATTACTATTATTATTATCATATTATTATCATTATCATTTTATTTCAATTATTAAACTGTTTTTATCTCAACCCACGAGTTTTTCTCACTTGTGCTTTTCCAATTCTCTCCCCCATCCCATCAGGGGGGAGGGGGCAGTGAGCGAGCGGCTGCGTGGTGCTTAGTTGCCGACTGAGGTTAAACCACAACACTTAAAAAACCAGAGAATAATTACCTTTTTTTTCAAGCAGGTAGAGAACACCTTAAAATAGGCCATGACATCGCACATGGAATGCCTGCATCTATCTTCAGATGGTTAACAATGTTATTTATTACTTGATTACTGGAAAACTGAAACTCTTTGCTTATGTTCATACTCCATAGATGTGACTTCTTCCATTTAGTTAAAATTAGATGTTTTCATCTCTTCTAAGTGGCATTTTTCTGTTTGTTCCCTACTTTTCTAACCAATGGCATGTCGGCCACAGAAAAATTTTTAGAAATAGGTATTTGCAATTTGTATTCTTTTAAGGGATACTCTTGCATATGAGCATGAACTCATGCAAATAAAAAGTATGGTGAATACTTTAACAGAACTTAGCATTTTATTCAAATTAATATCTTTTAATAATTTTTGCAATATTTGCTCAAGTATAGCACAGTGTTTTACGTGCAGACGCATATGCAGGTAGGTATCTGATCGCTATCCCTGACCTTCAGACTTCTCCTTTTATATCTCCATTAAGCACCAATTTGTTACTAAAGCATACTTTGCAATTAAAAATCTATTGCTTAAAAAGAAAAGGAAGCTTCCTGCCTAGTTCTTAATTAATCTTTAAGACACTTAAATATTTATAGTGATTTACTTCTCTTTTCATTCTAAATACTGTAGTGATTCAAAGAACTTAAATGTATCTGAAGAGTTTTCACTTTTACTGCAACAGGTACTCATAAAAAAATTCAGCATCTGTCTCAATCCATAGACTGTGATGCTATTGCAGCTGTAAGTACAAAGATGTCAGGTTTAATGGTGGCAGATTGGTGCAGAAAGGGTCAGATTTCCCTTAGGCCTCATTGTCCCTCCTTGAAAAGTGGAACAAAGCACAGGTAAACTATTACTGTGCCCGCTAGACATAAGCAAGGTCCTACTAACTTCAGTTTATGCAAACTGCACAGCTAAGGGGACAAAGAAATATTTGATCTATGGGCTTAGCTTTCTGCCTGCATCAGCATATGTTATGCCACAGCAGCACACTGCTCTCCTGAAGGACAGCAGCAGTGAGCGCCAGTGGGTTTATGCAGCACCAAGGCACAGTGTTTCCTGGCTCTTGTGCCTTTGCAGGCCACTGTCCAGTATCTGCACTGAGGGTTGGGTTGTCCTTCACACCTGACCCACCCATTGCCTATACTGCAAACTCCTTCGCTTAGCCCCCAAAACAATTTTTAGACTTCCTGAACCTCTGCTTGTCTTGCAGATTTTCCCGGGAGTGCCTGGGCTTGAAATCATCACCTGATTTCAAGCATCCAGTATGCAACCTTTGAATTCCCCCAACTATTCAGTATTTTTGGTAATAATCTAGCTGAAGGAATAGACTGTGCTTCCTTATCTTACAGACAAACCTACCCCAGAGCTGGACGGCAGAAGTTGGCCAGCAGTAGTTCCACAGTTCCCTGTCTCTGACCTTCTTGCCTTCTGTAGAGCCATTTTTCTCTCTATCACCTTTTCTTTTTTGTCTTTTTTATCTTCAGAGGAGATAGAGACATCCATGGAAGGCAAGGGAAGCATAATTTCTAAGAGGAATCCCATTTTCATACACTAACACCAAACAGCTTCGATAGATGCCATCTATCGGTGGGATACAGGTGGGAAGGCATTAGTCCCTGCTTGCAGTCAGGGACTTACAAACAAAGTGGGATTCTGCATTGCATATTCTGTGGGAGGTCACACTTAGTGATCAAAGAGGACCCGCTAATCTTTGCATAAGAAGGTCATGATCTGTAAGCAATGGAAAAAAACGTGGCTTTTCTTTTGGTGTAAGGAAGGGTAAGGTGGACTTCTGCATGCAAGTTAAATTATGGAAACTTCACTGTGCTTCCGCACGGCCAAATTGCCTACTACAACAGGAAACACCACAGTGTTCTGGGAAACATAGCAGGTAAAATTGCTAAGCAGATATGAGAAAACTGAAATCTAAATTGCACTAAAAGTAAATGACCTGCTGCTATAAACTGTACCCTTACAGGTTTGCATACTGATTGCAATATGCTATTTATTGTGTGTATAAGATGTAGATTGATCAAAATTATTTGTTTCCATTTATATCTTGTTGGAAAACTATGGGAGATCACTGTTTGAATGAAGTAGATTATTGCCAATCATTCTCATATGTAGAATGAGAAAATTGAATAGGAATTATTCTTGTAGTTTTCAGCTGAGTTATTTAACTAAAACGATAGCTGAAAAGATGAGATTTTTTGCACTGTTTAACTGGAAATACTTAATGTAGCCAGAGATCAGTATTGATGCTTGGATGGATGAAAAGGCATTTTAAGTATTGAAGCGCTGAGTAAGGATAATATAACAGTATAATTGGTAATATGTGATATGCATCAGGGATGTCAGCTGACCATATTAAGTGAAATCTTGCTCTTAATCACGTGAATAGTTTCAAGGATGTCCCTGTATGAGGTTCTTTTCTAATGTAAGGCCAGTAATTTCATATATAAGTGAAATGGGATTGTGCTCACAGATTCTTATAATATGGTATGTATCCATTCATTGTAATCCTAGAATAAAAATAATTGATTAAATTGATACTACGTTAACAATTTTTCTTCCTGGTAAACTTATACTTCCTGTATAGTTAGTTGTCTGTGCAAATTGTTGTGTTTGTCTTATGATTGTTAGGTTTCTCTTTGCTGGAGAGTGGTACTTTAATGGGTATCATTTTTGTGATGTAAGGAATAACTTTCAGCAATTCACGGTGAGACTTTTCTTCTCAGTTGCCTTCTGATAGCATCACCATTTCATTAGCCTCAGCTAATTCCAGAGGTACAGCAGTTTAGCAGATAAAGCAATACCATGAAGGTTACGTAAGCCTCACCTATGTGACATGGAGCAAGTTATGTCATTTCTCTGCCCTTACGTGGTAGAGATGTGTCATCAGTGTAAGTCTGACTGAAGTGATGGAACTTGCATAGCATCTAGGACAGCTGACATGAATTTTATTTCTAGTTCTACCACTTCCATTGCAAGATCTGAGGCAGGTGGTTCAGCCTCTTTGTAGAGTCTGCATAATACTGCTTCTCAACTAGTAAAGGATTTTTATACCTACTGCGGAAAAGAATGATGAATCTGGAAGTGTTTAATATTTCTACTGAGCGATATAGCACAATAAACATGCTAGTATTTTCTAAGTTCAGATGGCGTATTAAATGGACATGGTCTCTCAGAGATTCCCTCGTCCTAACCATTACTGATCAGTGTCTACTGCATAGAGAAGAGGTTATCTCCTACAGTTTGTCACTGAAACAACCCTTGTTCTTTGTTATCGGCACAGTTTTGCCTAGTTGTCAGTCCAAGCTTGTCAAACAAGGATACTATGCTGACCACCACACTCTTTTTTGTCCATCGTCCCCAAAGCAATGCTTACTGAACTGTGTAATGTTCTTCACATATACCTTTGTGTTGCACCTGTCCTTACAAAACTAAGCTGAGCCAATTAGAAAAGCTTAAGCATGAATCTTGCTTCCTGACACACCAGGATAATCTTCAATAAAAAAATACCTGGATAAGGTAGCACAGTGTCTGCTGCCTATGATTACTCTTGTGCTTACTAATTTTGGAGCATTGCTCAAAGTAGAAGAACGGCACATCACAAGCAGGCAGGAGAATTCTCTAGCACAGCAGCCACGGAAAATCTCAGTGTTTTATGGACAGTTGGGACCAACTGAACAATCAGTATCAAATTAAGGAGGAGAAAGCTGGGGGGACTTGAAATCTTTTCCTCTCTTGTCATAGATACTGTGGTATTGCCTGTCTCTCTAAATGAAATAACAATAGGGAAGCCTCAGGGCAGATTGTCTGTTTCCCCTCTCTTGGGGAGTCTGCTTTTCTTCCTTCTCAGCATATTAGAGGTGGCTGATCCATTGTAATGCAGTGTCAAAGGCCTCTGGGACTTAAAAAATGTTGTGTGTGTGTGGTATTGGAAGGACAAAGAAAAAGCATTGACCCTACCAGATGTGATCTTTTCAGGTGGCACAGAGGGTTTAAGGAAAATCAGAAAAAAGAATGCACTTGGGTTGACCAAGCTTAAAGCAAATGAAATAATTCCAGGTGGTTGCCCAAACTTACAGCAAATATAATAATTCT
Organism: Pygoscelis adeliae; assembly: GCF_000699105.1. Lineage (NCBI taxonomy): Eukaryota > Metazoa > Chordata > Aves > Sphenisciformes > Spheniscidae > Pygoscelis > Pygoscelis adeliae. The sequence goes on along the minus strand of NW_008825409.1, from coordinate 690,274 downwards.
AATTGGTTGCCCCCATTACTCTTTCACTCAAAACTCCTTCAGTAATATGGCAACCTTTGCATTGGAGATTACACGTTGGTCAGAGCAAACTTCTTTTGTTATAGATTAAACTGGTTCACTACAGCTATAACATTTGACAAAAACATCTGTTAGATCCAAACAGCTATTTGGATTGATGACATTTCAATTCCTTTTATGAAGAACTGAGAAATATTTACTTACATGTGTGAGGAAGTGCTTTGCTTTGCTGAATATTTTGTACTCACACGCAAACAACAATATTCAGGTGCAAACCAACATGGTAGCTATTCGCTGTTTATTCAGTCATTCCTTATTCACCTGTGTCTTTTTGGAAAGTTGTTTTCATCTGTTCGGTAAGCAGAAACATTATTGTTACTATGCGGTGGTCATTCATGAACAATATCATTCTTCCTGCACCATAAGTCACATAAGGCAGAAGTCAAAACGATTATTAACAATGCATAGCCAATAGCAAACAGCTGACAATCAACCCACACGCTAAAAATGCTTTGTCCAAATAATTCAGTGCATAATTAACAAATGCATTGGCAGAAATCTGCTCATTAACAATTTGCAAGCGGGAAATAGTGTTGGATAATGCATTTACAAACTAGCTACAATGCATGTAGTAGGAAAGTAGGGTTGCATCCTCATGCTCCCTGAGAATAGAATCATTCCTTGTCTGCATAAGGATTGCTCAGAGCAGTTCAGATTAAGTTAACTGAAGGTATGGAATTCATGTACATAACTGAGGTGCAACAAACCCAGTATGGATGCTTTCACTGAAAGCAAAGTAGCATAAACATGTTGCCTGCTCCAAGGATGTGGTGGGTTGACCCTGGGCAGTGGCTAGGTACCCACACAGCTGGTCTCTCAATCCACCCTCCTCAGAAGGATAGGGGGACAAAATAGGACAAAAAAGCTCATAAGTCAAGATAAAGACAAAGAGATTGCTTGCCAGTTACTGTCACAGGCAAAACAGACTCAACTTTGGGGAAATTAACTTAATTTACTGCAAATTAAAATAGATTCAGGCAGTGAGAAACAAGAAGACAAACATTACAACACTTTTCCTCCTCCCCCTTCCAGGCTCAACTTCATTCCTTCACACCCAACTCCTCTCCCCCCTGCCCCCCCCCCCGCAGCAGTGTAGGGGTGATGAGGGTTATGGGCAGTACAAAGTGGTTTCTCCCTGCTGCTCCTTCCCTCTCACTCTTCTCCCTTGCTCCAGCCTGGGCTCTCTTCCATGGGCCACAGTTCTTCAGGAACTATCTGCCTGCTCTGGTGTGGGGTCCTCCACTGGCCACAGGGGATATCTGGTCCCATGTCTGGAGTATCTCTTCCTCCCCTGACCTTGGTGTACTCCCTCTGTTGTCTCCCACTCATCTTTTTTCCCTCCTCCTCTGCCTGTGTGGCATTTTCTGCCCTTTCTTAAATATATTTTCCCAGAGGTGCCACCAGCTTGGCTCCTCACAGAGGCCACCCCTGCAGCCCCCCAACACCTTGACACCTACACCCAATGCAAAGAACTAAGTCAAATAGTGCAGCCTACTCAGGCAGGCAGGTTTTAGACTAGGGTTTTCTAACGAGCCTCAGATTTGGCATGCAACTTGCTGCTAAAGGCTAAAAGGATTGATAAACAAAACTCTTTTGTCTTACAGAAATAAGTAATGATACTGCCTTTCCTCTCCTCAAAAAAGAAGAAATGGTCTGTCTTGTGTAGTTAATGATCTTTATCTTAACTGTTTAATAGAATCATAGAATCATAGAATAGTTTAGGTTGGAAAGGACCTTTAAGATCATTGAGTCCAACTGGAAACCTAACACTGCCAAGTCCACCACTAAACCATGTCCCTAAGCACCACATCTACACCTCTTGTAAATACCTCCAGGGATGGTGACTCAACCACTTCCCTGGGCAGCCTGCCTGTTCCAATGCTTGACAACCCTTTTGGTGAAGAAATTTTTCCTAATATCCAATCTAAACCTCCCCTGGCACAACTTGAGGCCATTTCCTCTCGTCCTATCAGTTGTGACTTGGGAGAAGACACCAACACCCACCTCACTACAACCTCCTTTCAGGTAGTTGTAGAGAGTGATGAGGTCTCCCCTCAGCCTCCTTTTCTCCAGGCTAAACAACCCCAGTTCCCTCAGCCGCTCCTCAGAAGACTTGTTCTCCAGACTCCTCACCAGCCTCGTTGCCCTTCTTTGGACTTTGTACAGTCTCCAACCCCTCGATGTCCTTCTTGTAGTGAGAGGCCCAAAACTGAACACAGTATTTGAGGTGCGGCCTCACCAGTGTCGAGTACAGGGGCACGATCACTTCCCTGCTCCTGCTGGCCACACTATTGCTGATACAGGCCAGGATGCCATTGGCCTTCTTGGCCGCCTGGGCACACTGCCGGCTCATGTTCAGCTGGCTGTCG
>NW_008825409.1:667097-686205 GCF_000699105.1 Pygoscelis adeliae | reverse complement strand
CACATCACCCACAAGTCCTTCTCTGTTCACAAACAACAGGTCCAGCAGGGCACCTTCCCTAGTTGGCTCCCTCACCAGCTGTGTCAGGAAGTTATCTTCCACACACTCCAGGAACCTCCTGGACTGTTTCCTCTCCTCTGTATTGTATTTCCAGCAGACATCTGGTAAGTTGAAGTCCCCCACAAGAACAAGGGCTAGTGATTGTGAGACTTGTCCCAGCTGCTTACAGAATATTTTGTCTGCCTCTTCATCCTGGTTGGGTGGTCTATAACAGACTCCCACCATGATATGTGCCTTGTTGGCCCTCCCCTTGATTCTTACCCATAAACACTCAACCCTATTGTCACCATCATCAAGCTCTAGACAGTCAAAACACTCCCTAACATACAGGGCTACCCCACCACCTCTCCTTCCTTGCCTATCCCTTCTGAAGAGTTTATAGCCATCCGTTGCAGCACTCCAGTTGTGCGAGTCATCCCACCATGTTTCTGTGATGGCAACTGTATCATAGTTTTCCTGCTGCACAACAGCTCCAGCTCCTCCTGTTTGTTGCCCATGCTGCATTCGTTGGTGTAGATGCACTTCAGTTGGGCTATTGATCCCACCACCTTTTTGGGAGAAGAAGCTCTAATTCCTACGTGACCACTCTCAGGCACTTCCGTGGTTTCTAACACAGCAACAACCCTTGCGTCTCTGCTGCCGCGTGGATCTCCATCCCCTGCCTCCACTGAGATGGCAGACCGAAGGACCTTGCTAGCACAGCATCCCCCAAACATTGGCATGCTGCCCCCAGGCTTATGTCTAGTGAGCCTGGTTTTCTCCTTTTCCCCCTTCAAATCTAGTTTAAAGCTCTTTCAATGAGCCCTGCTAACTCCTGTGGAAAGATCCTTTTTCCCCTTTGAGACAGGTGTACCCTGTCCATCAGCAGCAGGCCTGGTGTCATATAAACCGACCCATGATCAAAAAACCCAAAATTCTGCCAGTGACACCAGGCTCGGAGCCAGGTATTGATCTGCTGCCTCTTCCTGTTTCTTCCCTCATCATTCTCTGTAACGGGAAGATAGAGGAGAATACTATTTGTGCTCCTGATCCCTTAACCAGTTGTCCCAAGGCCCTGAAGTCTCTCTTGATTGCCCTCGGACTTCTTGTGATTTCATCGCTGCCTACCTGAAAAATCAATAATGGATAATAACCTGAGGGCCATATCAGGGTAGGAAGCTTTCTCTTCACATCTTTAACACGGGCCACAGGGAGGCAGCAGACTTCCCTAAGAAGTCAGTCCGGTCTGCATATTGGGCCTTCTGTTCCCCTCAGGAGACCGTCTCCTATGACAATGACCTGTCTTTTTCTCTTTATGGAAAAGGTTTTGACACAGGGCGTAGACCAACAACTTTGACGACACCTCCAAGCTAGATGAACCATTGTCCTCATTATTGTTCGATTCCACTTGCAGAGCCTCATACCTATTATGCAAGGGCACCTGGGAAGGTGGGTTAGTCACAGAGGAGACGCACCTGCCGCGCCGGGCAGGAACTTGTTGCCATTGCCCCCTATCCCTTGAGTCACCACATTCAGCCAGGTGGAGAGAGGATAGGGAATCCTCCGTATCATGTGTCCTGTCTGCCTGTTGGGCCTGTTCCAGGGAAGGTAGGGTGAGATTCCAGTAGTCTCTCTCTCATGACAGAGGAATAGAGAGAGATTTTCCAGACAAATGGGAAAGGGATAGACAGGGATATGTGGAATTGTCATTTTCCATTTATTGTGGTGATTATTTTTAGCAAATAAGCAAGGTTGCTTGAATTCTGCATCTGTCTTGTGTTCGTCTGCTGCACTTTCATAAAAGACTTTACCCTGCTCACTGTCATGCTAGAAGGGAAGGTCTTGCCAGTTCCACCACTGGAAGTCTGATGCTTCCTATGAGATAAAAGGCTACGTTCAGGAAATGCTTGTATAGCAGTACAATGTTCTGACTGGCTTTGGCTCACTAGATCTCTGGTCATGCTGGTGGCATCTAAGCTGTGTGCCCAGAGTCTTGGTTTCCCATATCAGCAAACACTGGTTGATATCACTATTGTCTCCTACTATATGACCATGTTATTCTTCAGTGAAAACTAGAAGGGATGGGGCATATCTTGGTGTGATCCCAATAGCTGGGATGTTAACCAGGACTTGGGCCTGAGGAGGATTTTCCTCCAAAACTTTTTATTTCATAGTGTTTACTCAGCGTCTGTTGAGACGAAAAAGGTTTGTACGGCTTTCTAAAGCGTATAATATCCTGAAAGCTGAATCTGTCATGCTAGCCAAAGCTAACTTTGTATTTTGGCACCGTTGTAGATGGGATACTGGCTTAGATAGATGGATCTTCTATCTGATCTAGTATAGCCATTCTTATTTACTCATTTATGTAAGGTGCTAAACCACTAAAAGATTAATACATGGCTGTACAGAGTATTACTGTAATTATCATTATATTCTTTTTTTATTTTCAGAACTATGGATGGACTTGTAAAGTCCCCAGAAATAAACCCTTCACTTATTCTAATTACCTTAAGATGTAGAGTTGCACAGGGGGATGAGGGAAACTAGGAATTTTCTACCCTCAAAATCTTCCTTGCACACTAGCTGGAGGCACAGTACACTTTCTAACATCCACATGTTGCAAGAGATCACCAAGAATGCAATAAAAAAGCAAAATGAATGAAGACATTGACAGCTGTATTTAAATCAGACCAAAAGATAACTTCCCTTGGTGTCGTTCCACAGCACTCAGTAGTGCTTCTTAAGCTGAAGGTTTATATTGTGTATCTTTTTGTAAAATACAGACTGGTGGATGTTTCTTTTATCACTGCAGTGAATTGCTTTTTGAATCCCACACATGTATGTGGCATCCACTGCATCCTGTGGCAATAAGTTCTACCATTTAATATGATCTTTGTGGAAAGCACCCTTTCTTAGGTTTCATGTTTTAAACTTGCTAACTGCTTGTTTTATTAGGACTGCTTCCTGTGCTATGAAAAACAGTGAAAAAGCATTCTTTATTCACTTTCTCAGTACTGTTCATGATTTTCTGGTGCTCTGTCACAGTCCTTTCCCTCAGTTGTCCCTCTTCCAATATGAAAATCCTAAAGCTATTTTTTCTTTCCTAGTACAGAAGCCATTACATACCTTTGATCACCCTGTCACCCTTTTCTTTATCCTTCTATTGCTACCCTGTCGTTTTTGAGATGACTCTAACTGTATTCAATATTCAAAATGTTAGGTGGGCAGTGGATTTTTATGGCAGCATTATCGTGTTTTCTTCTGCTGTTTTCTGTTCTTTTCCTAATATTTCCTAATATACCATTTTCTTTTTTGACAGTTGATGAGGATTTAGATGACATTTTCATAAAGCTGTTTCCAAGCTCTCTTTCCCCACCAACAGTTAATTTCACTGTGTGTTTATAGATTTCCCAGGGTATAGGCATGAGATGTTAGTTATTTAACCATGAAAACACAGCTAAATTACAAGAGTGTTTTAGGCTGTAAACAGGATGATTGTTGGTAGAATTTAATATTCACTCAGTTCTACTGGCAATTTTATATTGCTCTAGGTTTTGTTAGACCAGAGATTTCTCACCACAAGTATGTGAGGCAGTGCGAATGTTTCCCATGGGCCCCATCTTTTTAGTGGGTTGTTGATTATTTTAACAGAACATTAATTTTAAGACAGTCATTCAGGAAAGTGTTCATTCCATAACCTTTTTCTAAGACGGTTTTGCTAATTTTGCCACTGTAAGGCATATCCTGATCAAAACTAAAGGAATCCAAACTAATGCATAATCCTTTGCTGTACTAACTTGATGAAGATTTCATCCCATAGTCTTCAATATCAGATAGGGATGCGTCGCCCTTCAATTTTTTTCATAGCCGAAATGTGTTATTACTATCATAATGGTTGCTAAGATGGAGTTCTGGAGCTTAATGAAATCTGGAATTAAATAAATCACCCTAGGATTGTTAAAGCCTAGCTGTGAAAGGTTTATATATAATAAATATATTACTGCAAGTGGATCAGTCTCATCTCTGACTTTAAAACACTTGCTGTGTTACATTTCAATGATCATCGTCAAAAATCTCTTAATGGGCCAAAAAGACCTCGGTATCATATCACAAGCAGACATCTTTCTTAAATGAGGTTTTCAGCACTCTCCTTTCATGGAGTATGAGTCATTTGACTTTTTGCTTGTTAACAAGATCTTGTTTTCAAATCTGTGGCTGCACTACAGTACAGAAGCTAGGGGTTTTTGAAGATTTCCTGTTAACGCAGTTTGCTCTGAGAAGGAGTTCTGTTCCTTATTAATTCTGTTTATTCCCATGCGTTATAGGCAGAGTTTTCTTTGTATGGCTTCTTTTTCCATTGCAGTCTCAGTCCTGCTGGTCTGGGAGAGATCAGCGATGGAAACTTTATTTTATAGCTGTGGTGGTTTGACCTTGGCCAACAGCCATGCACCCATCCAGCTGCTCTCTCACTTCCCCTTCTCAACAGAACAGGGAGAGAAAATAAGATAGAAAATCTCATGGGTTGAGACAAAGACAAGGAGATAACTCACAAATTACCATCATGGGCAAAAAACCAGAGTCAACTCGGGGAAAATTAATTTAATTTATTGCCAATTAAAAATAGAGTAGGGTGGTGAGAAACAAACACTAAAAACACCTTCCCTCCACCCCTTCTTTTTCCCAAGCTCAACTTCACTCCCATTCCCAACGCCTCTACCTCCTTCCCCCACAGCCTACATAGATGGAAGCACTGGTCATCTCCCAGTCTCTCAGTTTCATTTTTATCTGGAGAGCTGAGATGGCTCCTTGACTCAGTCAACTGGACTGTCCGTTAAGGACAATTGGAAATTACAAAGCTAGACCTGAAATGCAGAATAACATTGTGAGGACAAAGGGACATCCTCAGCTATTAGGTCACACATAAGGAGGCCAAATACATGAACTAGTCCAAAAGACAGCCAACGAATTCTAGTCAATTGTTTGAAAGACATTTAGGGACATGATTTTATGTGCCTGTTTTGGAAAGTCATTTACTCCAGCATATTGGTTTATCAAACGAGAAAGGAGCCAGGCCTCTTTCATTTTCACTGTTCTCTCACAACTGGAACAGCTTAGAAATGTAAGTATGCAAGAGAATAAATTAAATAATTACTCTTCTTGTTGTTTTGATTCCCTGTGCACTCCAGGAAGCCTGCTCTGAGCAGTTCAACTGGTAGAAGCCCATAAACTCTCTGCAGAGATTCAGTGGTGGAATAAAAAATTATTTTATGAATGAATAACCCCATAAAATGGGAAAGCAAGTTATTTTGGACAAGTTTTGTTTTAGTGTTTGATAGGTGATATAATTACTAAGTCCTTCATTCTTCTTATTTTCAGAGTGTACTCAATACCTTTAGATTTCTTCTTTGAGATCGCAGAGTGACTGCAAAAACTGACCAACGACAGCAGTTTTTTTAAATATCACTGGTCTTCTGACAAGTAAGTTCTTCATTCTCAGTTTTGTTTTCTCCCCTGTATTCCTGACTTGTAATTTATCCTTGTATTTATTATACGGACTACCATATTTATTTTCTGGGCCAACTGAATATGAGTGCAAATTGAACAGTATGAAAGTGATCTTAATCTTTCCCAGCTACAGTGAAACCTATCAGTATCAGATATAATTGAGATGAAGTACTGGATCACCTGATTATTCCAACTTGTAATGCCAGTGGGACTGTAGTCACATCTCTAGATGTTTGGGGGCTTTTCCCTGGTAAAAGGTTAAATGGTTAAAGCCTTTTTTCTGTCACTAGAATTGTGTGGCATCTGGGTCTGGAAATGCTTATCCATTTGCAGTGGGCTCTTCTTCTTCTTCTTCTTGGGGGCATCCAGAGGTTACTCATTGTAGTAAATGGGACCCTAAAGTTCTCCAGGATTCACATGGATACAAAAACTGTGGTCATGTGCCTCCTTTGCCCGTTTACTCTCCTGTGCTCCCTCTGCATGTCCTACTCTTTGAAAGGTTGAGCTGCTTAGTCTCAGACTTGTACTACATCAGGAGTTTGCTAACACCACATTTAAATCAGGACCTTACGCAGTGCAGTCCACCTAGTACAACAGGTTATACTAGAATAGCCTTTTAATATAAATCGTTTCCATAACTATGCTTATTATCTGTATTGCAGCAATACCTGACTCACTTTCTCCTACCTACTTTGCATTGTCTTTCTCAAATTCCCCTGCATTCCCCAAAATGTAGACGTTTGCCCTTAAACCTTCTCATGCCTGTGCAGGCTTGATACATCATACCATACTACCCCAAAGGTAAACTGGTGTAAAATGGGGAACTCAATCCTTGAAAAGGGTCTTCGGACTTTATTTTTCTCCTCCCATTATTGTTAGATTTTCTGGACTCTGTTGTGGCTATACTGGGAAATGGGAAGAGGAGCTTGTCTGATCCTTGGCTTCAATTCTAAAGGAACAAGATAAAACTCCTTTTCAAAGTCTTTAAAGCTTTTTAAAGTAACCGACAAGTTGTTACTCCTCCCAATCTGAGTGAAGCCCAAGATGAAAACTCTGAGACAATTACAAAGGTGGTATCTCGCAAAAATATCAGAGATTTTATAGAAAGGGAAAAATAAAAATATTTAACAATTTGGAAGTCCTTACCGGACTTAGGAAAAGGAAGCTGGAAGAATTTGGAAACTGCTGGAAACAGTAGTGTCTTAGGACAGCCTCTACAGTTAGAGGAAAGAGTATCAGAAGAGCTGGTAGGATCAGTAAAAGCAGAGAGGAAAAAGAACAACTTTCATAGGAAGGGGAAGAAAGAGGATCCTTACTGTTTACTAAGAGGAACAGAAAAGAAAACTCCTTTCTGTTCAGGACTTGTTGAAGGAGAACTTCAGAACCTCTTAAAGTTTTCCGGTTCATAAAGAATAAAGTTTATAAGAAACCACATTTTAAAACACAAAATTATTCCTAAACAATGGAGTCCACTCATCCTAGCTTCTTAAGTGAGGGATCTTTTATATATATATATATATATATTTTATATATATATTTCCAGAGACTGCTCCACCAAAATAGCAATGAAGATTCTCATATCACTACCACACTCCATCTTTCTTCATGGTTTCATATAGTTACTGTAAATACGTTATTTGCTTCTTGTTGGAATATACTCCACTTCAGTGTATCTGATGGATTTTATAAAACTCAGTGCCTGGTTACAGGCTGGCTGAGCTTTGGCAATGATATTTGATCATCCTGTGTATGATAGGTAATGAAATTTTAGGTCATTGTCACTTTTTGCCACTGCATATTTCTAAGATAAAGATGAAGAGAATGCATTGAACTTAAGTCATACAGCATCTAATATTTCCTTACTTCATATATCATAATTAAGCAAGTTTAACTACCTGTAGTGTCCAAAATAAAAGACTTCTGGTGTATTATTTCATATAAAAGAAGAAAAAGTGATACAAAGAATATGCATTATTTAATAACTGCTCACATAAACTAGTGAAAATACAGGAATAAAAATCTTTGAGTTTATATTATTTTTATTACTGTTGTGGTTTAACCTTAGCAGGCAACTAAGCACCACACAACCACTCGCTCACTCCCCCAGAGTGGGATGGGGGAGAGAATCAGAAGGGTAAAAGTGAGAAAATTCATGGGTTGAGATAAAGACAGTGTAATAGGTAAAGCAAAAGCCGCGCACACAAGCAAAGCAAACCAAGGAATTCATTCACTCCTTCCCATGGGCAGGCAGGTGTTCAGCCATCTCCAGGAAAGCAGGGCTCCATCACACGTAACGGTTACTTGGGAAGACAAACGCCATCACTCCGAACGTCCCCCCCTTCCTTCTTCTTCCCCCACCTTTGTATGCTGAGCATGACATCACACGGTATGGAATGTCCCTTGGGCCAGTTTGGGTCAGCTGTCCTGGCTGTGCCCCCTCCCGGCTTCTTGTACATCCCCAGCCTTCTCAGTCAGTAGAGCATGAAAAGCTGAAAAGTCCTTGGCTAGTGTAAGCACTACCTAGCAACAACTAAAACATCGGTGTGTTATCAACATTGTTCTCACCCTAAATCCAAAATACAGCACTGTACCAGCTACTAGGAAGGAAATTAACTCTATCCCTGCCGAAACCAGGACAATTACTTAAATGTCATTTTATTAGAAGCTATAAATTGAACATCTGAAATTTCACATTCTACACAAGCAGATGAAATTGTAGGGGTTTTCTCAATTTTTATTGTTTTCACAAGTGCAAAATCAGCTTCCTTCTTTCTAATTGCTTGCTTGCTTGCTTTTCAGGTGTTTTGGCTATAAGCATGTAGCCAAACTTTTGAAACATTATTTGGGGTCTTAAAGGAACACAGGGTCATGACTTACATTTCTCTCTTCCCAGGAAGCAGATTTACTAAATACAGCACCTGTTACTAAGTGATCTCTCTTCTAATTATCTGCACTTTTGTGTGGTTCACTTTCCAATCTTGACCATAACGTGTCAGAGGTGTGTATAACAATATAAGTTTCTGCATCTACTTAATTGACCATTCACTTGGATTTTACTAAGAGGAAAGACAGGCTAGAGCCAACAGCTTCAATTCTTGGATTTGTCTCTAAGATGCAGTTTTGAAGCTCTGTCCTGTTTACCACGAAAAGCAGACCGTAAGGAAGCTGAGGCCATTTCACACAATGAATCGAAGCCCAATAATTGAATTACTGAATCTCTGTGGCATTAAGCATATCAGGACTGTGCACAAAACTGATTTATCACTTCATCAACCCAGGAAATAAATAATAAATAATGAATCAATCTGAACGGATAAAAAGGAGGGTTTCTTTTTGAGATGGGGGGGGAAGAGGCTCCATTTGGATTTAGGCAATTAATTGATTTTAACTAACAACATTGTGTTTTGAGGCAGATGTTACAAAAGCAAAGGAGAAGGATAGGCAGGTTCGCAGCATAGGTAGAAGTAGTGGTGGTCATATCTCCTTTTATTTTGTAGTACAGAATTGTAATAGTCACAGGGTCAAGTCCCTCTTCTACAAAGTAGTATTTGAACCCTAATCCCTCACCTCTGATTACAGTACCTTTCAGCTACCTTGGCTCTACAATATTCCCAGGCAAAGTATTTATTAGAGTTTACTTCAATCTATTCAATATTTAACCCTACACAATGTCAATAGAGCACATGCTAAATGAGCATATCACAGAAAGTACTTGGCATGAGGAGTCATAATTGAGGGAAGGCATTTGCAGCAGGTTTCAACAGGGTTCACAACCAGACATATGTTTTCAGTGTTTTGCAGACAACCTGGAAACTGACAGAATACCGCTGTCAATGAAATTTGCAAACGATACAAAGAGTCCAGGCCACTTGCTATAGCAAGCAACCTGGGTTGCTTGGTAACCCCAGTCCGTCTATATGAAGCGAAATACTGAATTTAAGGCTAAATACTAATAGTGTCATTGAGAGAAAGAGGAATTGTGGTCTAAGGAGTCCTAACCTTTGAGGGAAATATTTCAGGAATCACAGCAGATAAGCAACTCGAGTGAGAAAATTGATTACATAGAATGGAGGTCATTGCTTTAGTCATAACTCTGGCTTTGGTGAGACTGATGCTAGAAGACTGTGTTTTAGTGCCCCTGCTTTAAGAAAGGGTGTTGAAAACATCAGAGGGGGTCAGAAGAGGGCCACAGAAATCATTAGTACACTGAAGAAAATGTCTGCAACTGATTTGAAGAGCTCAGTCTGCTTTGGCTTTTTTAAAAGAAGCCGAGAGCCGATTTGATGGCCTTACCATGGAAAAAAGCAAGCAAGGAACGTAACTGAAATCATCACACTGTCTTTCTTTCATGCCTTTACTTTTTAATTAGTTTCCTGGAAAAGGGTTGGTTCTTCTCAGTTGATACCATTAAAGTATTTTGGTTTTCTGCCACAGTGTAGCAGTAAATAATAAGGTGGGTGACCTCACTTGTTTGATAACCTAGACTGCGAAGTATGTTATTACCCACATAAGAGTGGGTAATTTCCTTTTACATCATATTCTCCTTGCTTACAGTGTTGTTGACTGGCAGCATAATTCCCATGGTCAAAATGGTGATGGGAGAAAAGTCCTTGATCACTATAGTCACTCCTGTTCCACTGTTGTGAGAATATCATATACCAGATTATTTTGACTGCTACTTCCTTTACATTAGGTACTTCTGTTTATAAAGGTGGAGCTATATTAAGTCGCACTTAGGCAATTATATAAAAGCTCCTGATATATTTATTCAGATTCCTGATTTTTACTTTTTGTTATCTTAGAAACCAATGAATGACATTTCACACTTACTGCATATTTGTTTTATTTATTACTTATATTAAGCTGATTTATTAGCAAATTAATCATTCTTTTTATTGAGTAAACAGAACGGTGTGGTTTTTTCTGTTTACTGTGTCCTGCAAGATTTTAGAATTAGCAGATTTCAGCCCCTGCCATGGAGCTTTTACCCCCAGTAGAAAGTAAGGTTTTCTGCATTTATCAGCTCTCAAGAGATAGCTTTGCATGAACTAGGTATTGAACAGAGCTAGCCTGAATAAAGTGAAGAAAATATCTTCTCTGCACCTGCAGAGCAAGATATGGCTATCAAACTTGAACTGAACACTTTGTCAGAGACCATTTTCTCCAGTCACTCAAACTCTCCCAGCTCAGTGGTTTGATGGTCAGCAAATCCTTACCAACAGATATGTAATACTTGAATACTGCATGTTATTTGAGGTAAATCAAATTATGGAATTTAAGAAGTTTGGCAGTACATTGTTAAAATTTCATGTTTAACCTTAAATGATTCCACTTTTAAATAAAAATATATATTTCATCTGAAAAAAATGCATCTAGTTAAAAAAACAGTTTGAGCAAAATCCATTCTTGTATTAAAAAATGATACATGAATTTCTACCCAGGCTGCCTGCAGGACAATGGAAAATGAAGCAAGCAGCTCTACTTGGCAAGATTATTTGGAAACCCTTGAAGTGTTAAAGTGGTGAAATAGTGGCTTGCCTAAGGCTACAAGTGTGTCACACTAGATGTTGATTTGTTTATTTAATAAGCATAACAAAAAGGCAAAATACTATGCAATATCTTTGTGAAAATAAACAGAATTCTTATTATAAAGAAAACAAATATTTTTTCTCATTTAGGGAATTTCAGAACCAGATTATATGGACACTAAGATATAAGAGGGACATATACTTTTTTGTTTCAGTTTTTAAAGACAAGGTAGCATCCAGGCAAGTATATTTGAGTTCTGTTTGGTAGTGTTGTTAATAAAGGGCTAACTGAAAGCTAACTTTGAAAATGTTCATCCTCCATATACATAATTCCATGTAAACCATTAGCAGAATTCAATATCTTTTCCTAGAAATAGAAACTACACAATATGAAGAAAAAAGAAGCTAAATAAGTATGTGGTCTTTCTTTTTTTCCTAGAAATGCACCTTGAATCTGAGGCGCCTTTCCAGCTCCTTAATGTAAAATTCTGTTCAATCGAGTGTAATGGATTTACTTTCAGATATTTTTTCTCAGATTTCTAGCAGAATTCCTGCAGTATGAAGCCAAACGGCATAGCAATCTTTGTTACGGGAAAAGGCACAGGAAAATTCAGATGAACCTAGAAAGACTATAAATAAAAAACATTAGCCTCTGACCCAACAATTGTCCAGTAACAAATGCAATTATGTAGACAAATGGTGCTGATCACAATCTTCTTTCCCCACAGCATGGCAGTTGCTCAGCGTAGAGCATTGCTGAATAGATAGATACGCTTTTGACATTGGCAGGAAGGAATATCTTGCCCACAGTGTGATACAGCACTCATTCATTGACTGGGCTGACAGGTATAACAAATAAAGATCTTGGCCACGGGAGATGCTGAGCACCTGTGACACCTGTCTTTGCTAATTCAGAGTTTTGCAGGTGAATGCATGAGTAAAAATGAAGGGTCACAGTCGCCTGGTTGGAGGGATGGCAGAGGGGACAGCTGAATGAGGAGTTCAATTTTAGGGAACCTCTAATCAGGCAAGAAACACCAGTGGCACTGGACACAAAAAGGTGGAAATTTGCCCCAGTTCAGGTGCGTTAAAATTGTATTCAGGGGTTACCTTTTCCCTCAGAGACTTTGTGCTGGAGCAGGTATTGCCTGTCTTTGCCGCTCATGCTCGATGCTGAACCCATGGGCGGCACCTTCCCCCCTGCGGCAGTGGGAAGATCTTCGCAGCTCTGTCTTCCTCCCCAGAAATGTGGCCGTGGACCCAGGCCTGATCCAGGCCAGCATTTCTGCTGTGGCCAGGTAGTACCTGGGTGCGGGGCATCGAGCACTCCCCGTACCTGCTAGTCAGGGCAAGTGAAACAGCCTGAGCTGCAGTTACACACGGGTCCCCACAAAGGGGACCCTTTTGCAGGGGTGCTCAGGGTGATAGGAGGAGATGAGTGGGCAGGTCCTGCTGCGGTATTGGGTGCCATAATTACTGCTCTCATCCTCACAGTCTCTCTTGTTCCTCAAAGATCCCATGGACCCATGTCTGCCTAACTTCTGGCATCCAGCCAGAAGTCCTAAGTTTAGAGGTACCATCATCTCAGGCTCTTCCGGTTAACATAGAGAACGAGTACTGGGAGGGCAACACCTCAAGGGACGCTGGTCTATTTAAGGTCTGAGTGGGCCTTCGGAGGTGTCTGTTTCTCCCCGTTGTCAGGTGAAGGTAACTGTTCTCCTGAATGGAGCTTTGGTTAAGTGCCTAAAGGTAGGCAGGATGACTGTGAACTTCAGTCCTCATTCCTGTAAGTGAAGCAAGTGGTCTCTGCTCCTTACAGTGCACAGACAGGCTGCTGCTCTTGCTGCTCAGCTCCTGCTCTCCAGTGGGCAGAGGGAGCTGAGCCCTCGAGATTTGGGTCCCCCCAGCCTCCTCCTGCAGGCACAAATCATGGATGCCCAGCAGCAACCCTCGCAGTGAGCGCAGGAGCCTGGCCTGGGAGGGTCTGTAGGGTCAGCACGCCTGTCTCAGCCCTTTGGCTGCAGAACAGGCTAGCGCTGCATCACCCACAACATTAAAAATAGAAGAAATCCATGTGGCTGCAGCTGGGATCCCTGGGGCTATGGTGTATGTCTGTGACACCCTGCCTCCAGCAGCTCCTCCTGGGGCTCTGGCAAAGGGCTGCAAATTCCTGACAGCCCAAAGAATTTGGGGCAGAGAGCGAGTGTTTAGTGTCTTTTTAAGGAGGAGTGCCACTTCCAAACTATGATTCCCCGGTTCTGATATGACAGGGCAGACCCAGTCCAGGTTAAGAGCAGGTTTGGCTAAATGCAGTCCTATATAGCTCAAGATTAATATTATTTTTGTATTGTAATACTAATAACCAGTTAAAAGATAACAATGCTTATTAGGCAGATACAGACACATTCCTTGCCTGTCTTGTCAGGGTACAAATGAGCAAAGAGCCAGAAGTAGTTCATTGGGAAAAAACCAAGCCATTTAATTATCCTAAGAAAACTGTCTTCCTATTTTTTTTTCTCTTTCTTTCTTTTTTTTGCTAATGGTTGTAGTTTTCTTACTATTCACTGAGATTTATATATTGCAATAAAAGTGCAGAACATCTGTCTCCTGGCCTATCAACTTCATCAGGCTTAGGGAATTGAGGGGGAAAAAGGAAAAGAAAATATGTGAATATAATGACTATAATATTGAATTATTTTATGCTGCCATATGGAGTTAAACTGGTCAAAAAAAGGGAAGATTTCCATTTAAATGCTATTTGTTCTATAACAGAAACTTCCCTTTTCTTCACCCTTCTACTTCCAGAAGGGTCTTATTCAGTGTATTCAGTCCTAGCCAAAAGGTCACAGTTGTCCTACAAGAGATTCCTCCCTCCCCTTCCTGGCACCTCTGGATGCTGTGAATAGAGTTCTCTTTCTCCGAGGCTGAGATCCATCAGTGGGAAGGTGCACTGGGAGCAGCTGAGTATCACCCTCCCCTCCTGGAGGTCAAGTGCATCACCCCTGGGTACTGCAGAAATTTTGCAAGGAGAGGGATAGGCAATCCCACCAGACCTCCTGGCTCTCACCCTACAGCGCTCAGCATCCTGACCACCTTTCCACTGCATTGTGCCATTAATTTAAATTAATTTGGTCTCTTTGACAGATGGTTCCCTAGATAGGTGATTTTTAGTTTTATATTAAATTTCTTAGCCTAGTTATTTAATATTTGTATTGGTATATGCATTTTTCATTGTGGACTTTCAGCTTTGACAAGGCATTGAGGAAGTAACACATCCTGGAATATGAAGCAGTCAAATGGCTGTTCATTCCAACTGAATTCTGACACTCCTAATCACAGTAAATAATTTGTTTAATCTTAGTTTTTTCTTATGGTATTCAGTGGGAGTTCTTACCGAGTGACATTCAAATCCGTGTGAGTAATGCTCTCTCCCTGGACTTCTTTCTGTAATACTGGGAGAGGATGTGCAGGAAGGCTGTTGCCATTCCAGCTTGTGCTGTGAAGAAATAAGAGACAAAATAACCAGTATGAAAAGCAGAGAAAGGACTCTATCGTAAGGCTACTCAGCTTGGTGATTTCACTGGTTTGGACCTTCACTTGCACTGGATGGATGGAGTCAGAGTAGAACAAAGAGCAGCAAACCCAACACTTTGGAGGAGGATTTGAGCTCTAGGAGGAAAGGACAGTCTCAGACCCCATGGCAGACAGGTTTATGGAGAGACCGCCTGTACTGCAAGAACTGTCTATGAGGACATAAAGGGACCTGTTTCTGCCTTGTCGTGTATTTTCATACTTCCTAAATTAAACTGTGCCTACGTGCCTTTACAAGCGTCCCTCTCTCTTCACTTGCTTATAAGAACTCAGACCAGCTCCGAGATCTTGCTATTCATAGGAAACAGTAAAGATATTTGAAGAAAAGAAACAAAAAAGAACGATTTACTTGCAAGTAAAAGCTCAGAGGGAATAGATTATAAACAGCGCAGAAGAAATCTTTAGAGAGTCTAGCTGCCAGTGCTTGGCATGCTTTTGCTCAACGTATGCAAAGAGAGCTTTGGGGCAAAGCTGGAAACACTCAAGAGACAGAGCAGAGGGTGCTCATGTAACATCAGGGCAACGCCTGCCAAAAAGCAGGTCTGTTTTCCGAATGAACAAGTAGTAGAGTTTCTGAGGAAAAAGGAATAAGAATACCTAAATATCATTTTGCGAAACAGCCACATCAGTTTAATTGTAGCTTTTCAAAACATGTAGCCTCAAAGAGACAAGCAGCCTCAGAGGCTTCAGACTGAGGATTTGAAAGTATGATAAGGTTGCAAATAATCTGCGAACATTGGCTTAACTGTAAAGTTTGTTTGTTGTCCTTAGTTATTGGTGATATTTTCTGTGTACTGCCATAGAAAAGGACAGACTAGAGACACCCAAAACATGACTCTTGCAAGGCAGTGAGAGTGTATGTGTCGAAATGACTGGGAAGGGACTAGATCAGTCCCCAGCAAATTAAGAATGTGTATTCATTGTGCTTGTAATAATGATAGTATGTTTTATAACATTACACTCAAGCAATTGTAATTTCAGTTTTATGGAGCAAAAAGTGCAATCTCTGAGATTTAACTTTTAAGTAAGTAGTGGATTTAATTGACACTGGTTGAAAAATATTAATGGCCGTTCATTAGTAGGTATTGTCTCTCCCCTTATCCTACATGATCGTTTTAATTTAAACTAGCTCTCTGCTTTGTGTGTAGAATTATTGACAGAAATATGTCTTTCTTCAGCAAATTATTAGCTAAATCATCCTTTCATTTGCAAGCAGCGCTGTGTCCCTGTGCCCTAAATCTTGCTAGTTGGAAGAATGGGAGGGAAAGCAATTTAATTAAGTTAACTTTATTGACCCTCTGGAGCTGTTGTTTAATAGCATGGCTCCCTGGAGTGTAGTGCAGGTAAATTGAATGAATGCCACAGAATATCACTTCCCTGCATTGCATATTTCGAACCTCTGCCAGGCAGTTTGGGATGAGCAGCCAATCAGGAAAAAGTTTTTTCCAGCCTTGCTGGCGTGGATGGCATTCCCCATTATGCTCAGAACGAGGTGCAGAGTGTTACTCATGCGTTCCTCTGAGCATATCGAGAGGGATAACTCTGGGATTGTGCGTTGCGCTCAGCTGCTGCATTCGGAAGGCACCTTTGTGGATTGGCTCTTCAGCCATGTATCCAAAAACACCTTTTTATGAAGGAGGAAAACTAGCATGTGAATCTGAATGAAAGTGCTGTGAGTAAACTATTTAATATTAAAACCTCGGTACACTCATTCTGCATGAGAAATCAGAGTCCAGAAGGATAGTAAGAGATATCTTCTGGAGCTGTGCTTGTCATTAAATACTTGGGAACAAAACGAAAAATCACAAAACTTCATTGTTAAACTGTTATTTGATAAAACAAAAGCTAAAAAGACTTCCACAATGTTTTGTCATAGATAATACTGCCTGCAACTGTTCCAGTTATTGTTTCTGTTATCAAAATCTTTGTCCAAATGTCTTATTAATCTATAAAATGAGGACAACAGCTTCTCTGCAGTTGACTGGAACACATCCCATTTTCTGCACCATTCTTCAAACTGCCCACTGAGTGATAAAAGACAGTATTTCAGTCTGTTGCACCTGTACTTCCAAGTAAAGCCAGATCAGTAGTTGTGCGATGTAACAGCAACTTCATATAGCTTTTAACCCTTGCAGAATTTAATGTTTCTCTGATTAAAGCTGAGACCCAAAATTCCAGTCCTACAGCTTTGCTTAAAGAATTAAATACAGCCACTCAGCTAATTTATGTTTTGCTCTGGAAGATAATGAGGTGCAACTTTAATTACAATTCATAGTTTTCTCATATTCACTCATAATTCAATGTCTTGAGTAAGTTTGTGTGTAATTTTTCCTTTTATATGAGAACAGATTTTTCTTGGCTTCAAACTGATGCTTTTAATTTTAAATGCCCATGAGGTAAGAGAAGTGGGTTTGCAGGGGAGGGGCATTGTCCTTTCTTGTGCTGACTAAAATAATTGGGAGAAGCAGGCAAGTTTAAAGCATGTAAGCCCTTCTTTAGGTCAGACTTGGGCATCTTTAAACAATCACACTTAAAGCATTGTAGCCACGATCACTATCCCTACGGTAGGCTTTATGCTGATGGTGAGAACAACCGTCCTTTAGAGCATCATTTCTTACGACACCACGTCACCTTTGCAGGGGGCTGACCTTTGAGGCAATCACTCTCAGTTCCTCTCCTGACCTTTACGCCCTAATATGCCACATGCACTCTCAGAAGCGGTGCCATATACTTTTAATACACAAACCCAAGCTGTGGTGCAGCCTAGGAAACTCCAGGTGCTCCTAACCTGGCCCTCTGGTCCAAGCTCTGGTGTAGCACCAAGAGGGGGGAGAGCCACCCTCAGCATCATATGAAGTCCAGAAGTTAAAATTGCCTTTAATTCAATGTTAGATTAACACGGCTTTTGGCTGGTGCTGCGTGTTTGTGTATTTACATAAAAGGATGATGTCTTGCATGAGTAGTCCTGAGAAGTTTACTAGCTGATATTTTCCGGCGCTCTGTTACTTTATCTTCATTAAATGTGTGTTTTGGCAGCTGTTGCTTGAAGTCCATATTCCATATCTGTAAGATAAGTGCAGTTTCTGTGCTAATGGTTGTGTCTGGGGTCAGAGGCAGGCCTTAGAATGTAAACTTCTGTGATTTTCAGCTATTTTTTTGCTTCCTATAGAGTTTTTGTTATGACTTAAAAATATTCTGAAAGCTTTATTGTGTATCTAATAGAATGAGAGGAAAATACACACCCATGATGCCATCCCACAGTTCTTTCCAAATGCAACAGATGAATCACATTGAATCATAAGTGACGGTTTCCCTGCATAAGAATTCATACTGTATTTTTAAGTTAAGTTCTTTAAAGGTGTTAAAATACAAATACGTAATACATACATGAAATTTAGTTTTACTTGATTACAGTTTTAAAGGACTATTAATTCAAGGTTTATAATATTATTTTTTTAGTATATTTAAAATTTAACAACTTTTTAAATTTATGTGTATATTAGTATTAATATAAATTAATAAATGCTAGTTTATAGTTCTGAGTGGGGCGCAGAACTCATGCCTAACACCAATTTAGACTTCCATGGGTATTTTTCTTGGTAGCAAAGTTGACTTTAAGTAGCTCCCACCCCTGTCCACAACCTACCACCTGTCTCTGCCTCTTTTCTTCCCATTGTGCTGGTATAGTTTTTTGTAGGACTGAGCACTGACCTGGGTTAGCAACCCTGGAAAATTACCCATCTCCTTTCTTGTTTTTTTCAAGGTCCTTTATAAAGCAGAGCAATGTGCTCATCTGGTTTGCAGTGTAGCCCCCAAATCATTACTCCGGTGCAACTGAACATGCATCATAGGGAAGGGAACTGCTTCAGTTCAGTCAGGCTAGAAAAAAGTGTCCATCAAACTACCATTGGATTGTAAGACATGTTATTTGCTTAATGCTTTAGCCTATAAACTCTACATAGACACACTTAAGGTTAAGTACCTTAACACCTATGGTGTTTTCTCTGAACCAAATCTCTGCTGAAAACTTTCGCCAGTACAGGAACACTATTTAGGAATAGATTTAGCTTTTGATATTTGAAGGTTTTATGAGTTTGGAGGTTTTTTAATGACAGAAGCTAGAAAAAGTTTAAGTTGGTGCACTTACACCACAGAAAAGTGTAGTTTGTTTATTTGAGGATTGGGTATAAGAAATTTTTACTTTCTATCTTACAAGAGTTTGCTGATTTACTAGCTGTTTGTTTGGGTTTTGTTTCAAGTATAGCTTATATCAAGTGGATAGGAGTAACATATTGTAAAGGGTTTTTTTACAGCTACTAACAGAAACTTTCCCTGTCACATCTGTTTTATTTTGGGGTTGGTCTTTCCCACACCTAAGGGACACTGAGGCAAAAGTTTTACAGCTGCAGAGGGATGGCATCTTCTAGGCTCCATCTTCTCTGCTC
>NW_008825409.1:661118-667080 GCF_000699105.1 Pygoscelis adeliae | reverse complement strand
GTCACGGTCACTCACCAGCTGGCAGTGCTGCCCCTGCAGTATTGCTAACGGAGTGGCTCGCGTGATTGCTCCTTAGCCTGAAACTTGCAAACTCAGCCAGGCCAGGCCAGATCCACAGTTCACACCACTTAAAATAAACTGGCTCATTTTGCCTTGAGCATTTTGAGTAATGTTGTCAAACCAACATAGTATTGTGTGCAAAGCGAGTGTTTGCTATTCCCCAAGTCTTAAGCGCTTTAAACACAAGAGAAGGCAGCAGAAGTGGCTGTAGCATGGTTGTATCCAGCAGACTTGAATTCAGGTGTGATGCTAAGCATGCAGTTATACGTAAACTCATATGCAAATTTTTTTGTTCACACTGATATCTAAATATTCATTCACCTTTTTCCCCCTTCTAAAGAATAAAGCTGGCCTATGTTAGTATTTTGAGGTTGTTTTTCTTTTACTTCACGTTAATTGGTTGTTAATTTATTTAAGTAAATAGAGATCAATGAGGATGTGTCAAACATTTGCTACACAGGAGACAAAAGTTTGTTTTAGACTACAATGTAGTCTCTAAGTCAATCAGTTAGAAACATGAGTTTCTAACCTAAGAGTTGATTAGGAGGTGCTCTCAGCAGCTCACAGAGCTTAACCTGGCCGTAGATAACTAATGCTCTATAATCCCAGCTATGGAAAGGCCTAAGGAGTTTGAAGAGTTCAGTTTGGTAATTTACTAGGAAAACCCTGATGATTCCTCCAGAAGAAAAATTAAGTATATGGAGAAGATAACATGGCCTGGACACCTGAGGAGGAACCCAGATGCTGAACAGGATTGATTAGTCTCTGGAGTAGATTAGTCTCAATCAGGATTGATTTGTCCTCTGGAGTCAGAAGCCTGCTGCTGCAATATCCAAGCGGATTGTCTGCCTTACCGTGTACGTACCACGAAAGGACGGCAGCACCATTGTCACAATGAGAAAGGAAGACACATTCTCTGCTCCAAAGTGTACCGTCAATAAAATTACTGTTTAAATTCTCTACCAGCGGATGACAATAACCTTTACTAGTAGAATTAACAAAAGAAGTAGGGGAAGAAATGTAGTTTCTCAGCTTGGAAGTCACGTATGAGAATTAATTAATCCCAATGTTTGTTTTCTTAAATAACGGAGCTTGAATAAAATCACTGAGTGTAACCTTGTGCCCTTGCACACATGCATGAAGTAGCATTTCCAAACCTTGACCACAGGAGAGAAGAAAACATTAAGAAAGAAAACTAGTTAATACAAAAGCCAGGAACTCTGAAGGGAACTCTGTAGTACGCTGGCAGTGGAGGTATTCTGATTCAAGAAACTACTTCAAAAGCACATCAGTCAAGTCAGAGGTGATATTTTAAAGACTTTTATTGAAGCATGAAAGGCCAGTAATAACCAACATCACAATTTCTGCCAGAGAATAGCAATTGAATAGTCATTTCACTATTTTATGATCATCATTAACTGTCTTCTGCATCAGGATATTAGACATGAGGAGAGCTGCAATTTAGGCCAGGAAACACCCCAAGCTGTTGTTATGTGTCTGGATTTTATGTTTTCTTTCCTTCATGATCACTGTACCTTTAACAAAACCACTTATTTCTGTATGTTATCGTTATTCTTCTTTTGGGAAAGCTGTCTGATAGCATTATGAAATGCCAAGGCATTGTACTGAAAAACCCATGCATTAATGTTATAAGAGTGCACCTCTATGTAATGTTTGCTTATGTGTATTTTGAACTGGGATATTCAGTAGGTGTTTCTGGAGTAAAGGATTCCAACACAGCTGCTAATATGGCCCATGGCAGGAGATGATGCTGGCTTTACCCTGCTGTGCCCACACACCACTCTGCGTAGATGCACTAGCTGCTCTGTGGGGTGTTTCCGTTCAGCTGTTTGTCAGCTGCTGAATTCCCCGCTGAGCATATCTTCTCTGTAGAGATTTATGGACTCATGCTCTACTTGGAGGAACCCAGTCAGCTAAGCCAAGAATGAGTGTCCATACTGCTCAGCCCTGCCTGTGTACTAGTGCTCAGGTCAGCATCACAGCAACCCAGTTCAGGACTCACAGTGCCCAGGGCTGGATTCCGTGAATTGTGACCCCTAAATCTACAGTAAGCTGTGTCACCCTATGAAGTGTTTCACATGGCATTGTACAATAATAACGGTGTCCAGCCCAAACCTCTTGTGATGTGAACCTATGAACACAGTGAAATAGATCATCTCTGGTTCTCCATGCATGCTCACAAAAATGCGCATGGACATCAGGTAGGAAAGTTCCTTCTGAATTGTCCAGACAATCTGGTGAATTACATAAATACTGAACATGAGACACCAAAACACACGTGGGTGTTCTCAGGGGCCCAGTGCAAAGGCTGAGACACTGCGTGAGGGTGCAGTGTAAGGTAGTCCACCAGCACCCTCACTAAGCTTTCAGAACTATTCTCTTGTTCCTCTTCTATCCCCCACCGTTTCTAGGAGCTCAGGAGACCTGTTGGCAGGACAGAACCCTTATTGTGGGTTCTGAACTCCTTTAAAAATCTACTCAGCCTTTATTGCATTGGATTGGCTGGCTTTATTTTACTTTCCATCTCTTTCCTCTTTGTTTCTCTTGAGATGGTTGTTTTCTCTTGGCAGTGGGTAGTGCTGTGAGTAGAAGAATGTATGTGCATGTATGCATTCAGCACCCTTTCTTCTTTCCTGTGTCAGGCAACAGGGGTGTGTATTTCTGCATCTTTTGAGCAAGTAGTTTTCCGTCTTCCCTTACACAGATCAATCCCTTGCCTTTGTCTCCCGTCAGAGTCAGGGAGTGGTGGTGTGTGCAGCTTTGCTTTCTTGAAGGAGAAGGACTGTATTATTTTCACCATCCAGACAATGGATATAGCCTGCTATAGGCAGCATGGGCTTTGCATACCTTTTTTAGTCAGACACAGGGTGATCTTTTCTCATTGCTGTGCACTGGCTTTATACATCAGTTCTGCCTTCCCAAATTCAGATGTTATCAGCCTGAATTGACTCCGAAACTTAGAGCAAACTGCTGTGCTTTTCATTCTCATAATTACTGTACCAAGCATAGGTACAAGCCTTGAGGATTTACTTTTTCACTCCAAATGAGCAATGTCAAGTGAAGTAAGGATTCTAAATTATTTTCCCTTCTTTCTGAGAGAAAGAAAAGTTACAGCTCACTATCAAATATTAACAGAATGGAATCTCAGATTCCACTCAAAAAAGAAAGTGTGATCAAATTAGTTGATCATTAAGTTAATTGTAATTAAATGATGTTTACAGGTATAATAAATGCATATAGAGTGCATATGTATGTATAGTGAATGTATGTATGTGGAGAGAGATATATATGTACACACACACACACAGAGGTAGTAAGTGGTATAAATACATTATCTTTATTATTTACTTGCACTTTCCTCTGGATGGGTAAAGCAGTAGGACCCAGCCTGGGTAGCTCAAGTTCAGAGAAGCTCTGAACACCTTCACAATCAGTTCTGTGATGGCTCAAAGCATCAGTATATATTTTAAAAGATTAATGTTTCATGCTAAGAAGCATATAAGTGTTTATTGGACTGCTGTTGTAAACCAAAACAGAGATGTTTTTGAACTGAACCCTATCCAGAGAATGTGGACAACATGGCAAGAAGTAAAATAAGTAAGTAAATAAAGAATAACTGAAAACGGATCTGGAAGACAGAAAAATAAATTTTCAGATTATGCCATGGTGACAGTGGATAATTCTAGAGAACCCTGCCTTTCGTTAACTCCAAAACATGGCTAAAATATGGCTTGCATTTGTCTTACATCTAAAGCACAATTTCATTACAGGCTGTGCTGGAAAAGTTACCTGTATTATAATTGTTTGACATCTATTGATTTTTCAGTTAAAAAAAAAAGTCCTGTAGGTGAAATTCCACTCATAGTGATATTGGTGTATATTGCAATATTTTGTAGTTTCCTCACATTCGTGCTGTGAAAAGGGAGACCACAACTATGTGACTTTCCTATCCTGATCACTATAAGATTTATAGAAAAGCATGTCACTGTTCCTCTAGCCCATGCACTCTAATTCCTGGAAATTGCACTGATTGCCAGAAGAAGAAAAAAAAGAAAGAAAAAAAATGTAATAAGAAAAAAACTCAAGTTACCCCCAGGTTTTCATGGAATAAACAAAGCCTCCCTGTTGCACAGATGACTTTAGGTGCTGAGAAGTCTGTCAGCACAGAGGCAGCAAGGGCAGAATTACATCCAGGTGCACCACGACCACATTTTATTTACATGACCGGTTCCTACTGAAGCCAGTGGAAAGTATCACTTTGTGGTACTTGTGAACTTGTATGAAGGCAGCATTGCACTAAGAAACTAGTGTTTTTCATTAATTGCCAGAGGTTTGAATGTATTTTGTCACGTTGCTAACAATCATGTTTCTGTTGCCCTAGTTCTACACAGTGAACAGAAATTGCTTCAGATTTATTATAACTCAGAGTCTAGCAAGACAGATTTGTTCCAAAAGTGTGGTGCGGAAGTCCTTCTCCGTGCCTTTTCCAAGGATGGGACTTCAAAGAGTTGTCTTTGATATCAGCAGCATCCATAAAGAAAAATGAGAGAAAGCATAATTAGGTAATTTCAGCAAGTTATGTCCCTGCAGCCATGATGTTGCCCTGCATGCAGAACTGGTGTGGCTACATTGAAAATGGAAGATGAATTTGGAGGAAGTCCTTCTCACCGTTCTTTATGCGTTAGGCATACTTTTGGACGTGCTTGGCAGCTGGGTTATCCTTATAACCTATCCTGTTGCTTGGCCTTGAGGAGAGGATGAGAGAATGGGTTGGGGGGAGAAGGTCATATCCAGATGGCCTAATTTCCATGTAAGGTCCTGTGTCAGATGTTACCTAAAGTTTTAGAGCTAACTAAGTGGAAAGAATTAGGCACGGAAATCAGTGTCGTTATATAGGCCCTATGACAATGGCTAATCATTGGTACATAAAGGATTATATCTAAATATAAGAAAGCATCATCCAACCACCTTCCTCTTGGACTAGTTCATTTATGCAAGACACAGTAAATGTAGGAATATCAATGGTGGCACTTTACCATAGCAAATTCACAGCTTTATTTGTGCTCTAGATTACGAGTCACAGACTATCATGGTGCCCTGACTGGAAACACAAAGTGGCTTGTTAATTTGTGTGTGCTAATAGATTTTCTGTGTTGCAGAATGCATATAATTTTGAATAATTCCTCTCTCCTAATGCGTACGTTTTCCACTATAAGCAACTACTCAGTCTTTTAGCAATAATTGTTGATATTTTTAAAGATATGTGTTATAATCAATATCTGGGAATTATAATTATTGATTGGAAAAAAAGTCCATTGAAATAATTAGCCATTACTACTTGTTATGTCTCCATGTGGAGTGGATGTAATTGCCATAATTCTAGTTAAATAAGAGATTGCCTACATACTGTCCTATTTAATGGGTTTTACATCTAAGGAAGAAAAATCAAAGAGAAAAATCTAATGTTCTGTCTCTAGATTTTCTACTTTTTATTTTAGGTTCTATTCTATGGCTCCATTGTGGCAGAAAAGAAATGCTTTCATGCCTGTGATACCATTGTATTCAGAAGCCCCAGGCCTTGCCCAGTCGAACTAGCTCTGATGAGTAGCTTTAATAATTCAAAAGGCAAATCTAGCACTGGGAGAGGAGGGGAAAAACACTTTTTGTGAAGTTTGACCAAACATAGCTTGTTTTACACATCCAGCAGTCTTGAAGAGTTTCAGGGAAGAGCAAGACCTACTGTTTACCATGGAGCCACTATCATGCATGTCTTTTATAGGACCTGTTCTTGGCTAGAACAGCTCTGTAGGCTGCAGGACATTCAAAGAAATGGTGGCCCTTTGTTTCTGGGGCACCTGGTGAACAGGGCATTGCTGTAGAC
>NW_008825409.1:659571-661047 GCF_000699105.1 Pygoscelis adeliae | reverse complement strand
TGGGAAATGAGGAAGCTGCTGGTTTCCTGACATGTATATATGCTCCATGAAAAAGAACAGCATAAATAGAAGGAGACTGGGTGTGAATAAAAGGAGAAGCTGGGAATGACTGGCAGTGTTATGTAGCAGTAGGGTAGGAGAGAGTATGGGAAGAGTGAAGAGGAACAGGAAGAAGAGCAAGTATAGGAGTAGCAAAGAGGAGAAAAGAGATCAACAGATTGGGAGAAGGGAAACATGCAATGATAGAAGGACCAGGAAACTGGGAATGGAAAAATGAGAACAGAGAGAAGAAAGAGAGATGGCACATTTTGTTATTTAATGAATGGCTTAATGTGCCGCATACTCAGAAGAATTTTTCATCTAAATAAGGCAACTGAGTCATCTTCTTAACTTGACTTCTCTAAGCATTCCCTTACGGCCAAATGAATGTATGTGTCATCTCATAATGTGATTATGACAGAAGATGCAAGCAAAGCAGGTTTGAACCCGATACCTGTAGCATATTGGGACAGCTCTAAGGAAAGCTGGGAACTGATGGAAAAATCAGTGAACCAACAAAACTTTTAAAGCATGACGTTAGAGAACACTTCTTTTTTTTTTTTAATACTGCTTAAGGATCAAGACACCCCCCACCTTCATTTCCCCTACTTGAAGAGGGAGAATAGAAAGCTTAGTCCCTTGGTTTTAACCACATTTCAGCTCAAGGAACAAGGCAGATCTTGATCCCCTAATAATTTTTAAGCCATAAAAAATACTTTGCCTACATGCCTTATAGGCAGCGGTGTGCAGCACAGACATTATTTAGTCAAGTTTTTGCAGAGAATAAATCATAAGTTTGTGCCAACAAGCAAAAAGAACTCAAGGCAACATCCAATTACCTCTGTGTTCACTTAACATGATATTATAAGGAACTGTACAATACTGCGGCTTGTTGTTCCTCAATAATGATGCATATCTTGTGTATTTGATTTCTCCATCTGCTACCCCCTCCCTGCCCCTCATGTGTGACGTTGAACTCCTGCATTGCTTTGGCCAAAAGTTACCAAAGTAACTTCTGTAATCACAGAATCATAGGATAGTTTGTGCTGGAAGGGACCTCTAAAGGTCATCTAGTCCAACCCCCCTGCCGTGGGCAGGGACATCTTCAACTAGATCAGGTTGCTCAGAGCCCCGTCCAACCTGACCTGGAATGAATCCACCACCCCTCTGGGCAACCTGTGCCAGTGCTTCACCACCCTCAGTGTAAAAAATTTCTTCCTTATATCTAGTCTGAATCTACCCCCCTTTAGTTTAAAGCCATTCCCCCTTGTCCTGTCACAACAGGCCCTGCTAAAGGTTTTGCTGCCATCTTTTTTATAAGCCCCCCTGAAGGCTGCAATAAGGTCTCCCTGAAGCCGCCTCTTCTCCAGGCTGAACAACCCCAACTCTCTCAGCCTTTCTTCATAGCAGAGGTGTTCCATCCCCCTGATCATTTTC
>NW_008825409.1:640479-658018 GCF_000699105.1 Pygoscelis adeliae | reverse complement strand
GCAGGCCTCCTGGCGTTTTTGCCTGACTTCCCCTTTGTTGGGATGCATCGCTCCTGAGCTTGGAGGAGGTGATCCTTGAATATTACCCAGCTTTCTTGGGCCCCTCTTCCCTCCAGGGCTTTGTCCCATGGCACTCTACCAAGCAGATCCCTGGAGAGGCCAAAGTGTGCTCTCCTAAAGTCCAGGGTAGTGAGCTTGCTGTGCACCCTCCTCGGTGCCCTAAGGATCTTGAACTCCACCATTTCGTGGTCACTGCAGCCCAGGCTGCCCTTGAGCTTCACATTCCCCACCAGCCCCTCCTTGCTGGTGAGAACAAGGTCCAGCACAGCACCTCTCCTCGTTGGCTCCTCTACCACTTGGACAAGGAAGTTATCATTGATGCATTCCAGGAAATATAGTCTTTATTCCACAGTGGCACTCTCAGATTTAAGGTGGGATTTTTTTATAAAAATACTTTTTGATAACTTGAAGGACAAATGTTATAGAAACTGAAATTTTGACCATATGTTGCATTACAGGTTTCCTTATTGTAAACCATGCATGTTGCATCCTTTGCTCTTCATGCAAGAATACTGTGTGAAGTAAAGTATGGGCAAAGATTATTTCAAATAATTTTATTCATCAACTATGTGTGGAAACACAGGATACTGAGAGAGGCATCAGTAGGCTAAGAGATCATTTAAAGTGATACTGCCAAATTCTCAAGTGCCACTTTAATATGTTAGTGGATTAGTGTTTAGTCATTATTTTAGAATGTGTTGCAGACTCCAAAGTGGTCTGCTTCAGATGGGGAACGTTTTGAAAAGATAAAAATGTGAAGGCTGGATAAGAACAGTGCCTAAATGCTGTGCAGGTGGTAGGTCAATTCAGAGTCTGAAATCAAATTTGGTTCTCTCCTTTCTGTGGCCAACAACGTTTGTGTGCCTGTGTGATGTAACACTATTAGCGAACAACTACAAGGTTTGGGAGAAAAAAGTAACAAGTTAATGGCTGTTGTGATTTTGAAGCACGTTGATCTCTCTCCCTGGCCAAGACAGAGACTGCAATGTGTGTCAGGAAAACCTATTATCAATGTAACATTTACTGGAAAATAGTAACGTTAGGAGAAGTTAAAATCAGAGCAAAGTCTTCAGTTTTTGGAATATTAAAATATAGATGATGAATTATAGTCAATGTAGATAAACCACTTACCTTCATAACGCTGATGTAGGATGAGATTCTGCAAATGCTCCCCATTCAAATATCCTGTTCAGTCCCCATATGCTATCTGACAGGTAGTAATCAGGGCAAAGTGCTGCTGAAATTGATTCCTATAATACTGGGTTTTTTAATTAAAATCTTGGTGACAAATTATCTTTGTTGTTCTCTTCACCATTTTATCCCTTGTATCCTGAGTTAATTACATGGCATTTTAATGGAGGCTTTTTGAGCATACTGTACATGTCAAAGAAAAAGCAAAATGCTGTCAGCTTCTGGAACTTGCCCAAACTCTCACAAACATATGCGAATTTAATTCCATTAGTTTTTTAATTTGGAGGTTCATCATTTATATTTTTACCTGTCAAACACTCTTTTGACTTTTCTTAGCATAACAGGTGGGAGTAAAAAACCAGTATTCTCCCTCTTGCCTGTCTTTTGTGAATAAAATGAAAGAAGCAGTGATTGGACATCTCACAGGCTCATGATTTAGGACTAAAAAACATGATTACAGAATGTTTAAATTAAGCAGCACTGTGAGTTGCAAAGGAGACGAGACTAGGTCTGTTGAAAAGTGAAGATGTTGACAGGTAGCAAGCAAAATTTGTGAGATGCTGAGCTGGGAGGGGATTTTTTGTAATCTCTCTTGATTTTATTTTCCAGCCATATTGTCAGACTTAGCCATGTATCATTATTTACAAATTAATATTTAAAATTACAAATAATTTACTTATTTATAGTCAATAATCTTTAAGCATCACTACCCCAATACTTTTTATTTCAGCTTAGTCAGTGAACATAATTTAGTGACTATGGCTCCTTGTAAAAGTTCAGATGCATCTAAATTACTTTGATACAGAAAAAAGTTTCATTTTAATTTCTTTTTTTTTTTACACTTAAACTTTTTTGCAGATCTTTTGTCTGAAATGAACAAATACTTCAGGCAAAAATGGGACGTTTTCAGAATGATAAGAGCAAATGAAAATAGAGGGTTCACCAGCTCATTCTGGGAACTGTTTGGCAGGTTCCCATGGGAGGCTGCCCTGAAGGGGAAGGGGACCCGGAGAGGATGATGCTCTCTGAGGGCAAGCTCCCCAGACCTGGGCTCAGCCCAGCCCGTGGGCCAGGCAGTCACACAGGCACAACAGATGGGCAGGCAGCTCCAGCCTGGGCACCGGTACCAAAATAGAGGGCAGGGGAAGCCAAGGAGGGCTACTTGGGAGCATTGCAGACCATTGTCTGGTTATGCAGGCAGGAAATTAGGGAAGCCAGAGTTCAGCTGGATTTGAAATTGGTGAGGAAAGGGAAGGGCAACAAGAAGACCTTCTAAAGGTAGCAGCAAAAGGAGGCCTAAGGAAGATGTGGGGCTGCAAAATGAGGCAGCAGAGTTGGTAACAAAGCACACAGAAAAGGCTGAGAAACTCAACGCCTTCTTTGCTTTGGTCTTTACTGGCAAATTCTGTCTTCAGGTCTCCCAGGCAGGATCTGGGAAGATTGAGTCAGTGACCAAATAAGCAAACTGGGTATATACAAGTCCATGGGACAAGAGAGGATGGATGGATGGATGCAAGGATGGGGAGGGAGCTGGCTGAGGTCACTGCAAGGACTGCTTTGTATCTTCTTCAAAAGGTCCCTAGAGATCAGGAGAGGTTCCTGAGGCTGGGAAAAGGCAAGTTTCACACGCATCTTCAGGATGAGCAGGGAGGCAGATCTGGGGAACTATCTGCTCATAAACCTCCCTTCAGTCCCCGGAAGATTTTGGAGAAAACCCTTCTGGAAACCATGTCTAGGCACGTGGAGGGCAAGAATACAATTGGGAACAACCAGCATGGATTCACAAATGGCAAATTGTGGCTGAACAGTCTGAGAGCTTGCTCTGAGGAGATGGCTGGCATGGTGGGTGAAGGAAGAGCAGTGGTTATTCACCTTGACTTCCATAAGGCCTGTTACATGATATCCCTGCAGCCAAATTGGTGAGACATGGATTTGAGAAGTGAACTACAAACTGAGTGGCTGCTGGCCGTACCACCAGGCTCCAAGAGTTATGATCAGTTGTATAAAGTCCAACTGATGGGTGATTTTTAGCAACACCTATCAGGAGTCAATACTGGCACCGACATTCGTTCATTCACCTAGACAATGGGATGAAACGCACCCTCAGCAAGTTCACAGATGGTACCTAATTAGGACAGTAATTAATAAGCTGGAGGGCAGGGCTGCCATTCAGAGGCCTCTCAACAAGCTGGAGAAGTAGTTTGGCATAAACTTTTGGAAGTTCAGCACCGGCAAATGCAAATTCCTGAACCTGAGACAGAACAAGCCCATGCAGCAGGATAGGCCGGACACCAACTGGTTACAAAGCAGTTTTGCAGAAAAATTCCTGGGGGTACCAGACAACAACTCCAACATGAGTCAGCAGAGCATCCTGAAGGTCGGCCGCATCCTGGGCTGTACCAGCAAGTGTGTAGCCAGCAGGTTGAGGGAAGGGATTCTGGCCCGCTGCTTGGAGCTTGTAAGACCCTGCCTAAAGGACTGTGCCCTGTTCTGGGTTCCCATGTACAAGATGGATATTGACATGCTGGAATAAGACTCTTGGAGCATGAGGTGGCTGGAGCACAGGACATACAAGAAGAAGCTGACAGAACTGGGTTTGTTCAGCCTGAAGATAAGAATAAGGGGGGAAATCTAATTGTTTTAAACTACCTACTAGCAATGTACAGAGAAGGTGAAGCCAGACTCTTCTAGGCAGTGCACCATAATAGGACAAGAGGCAAGAGGCATAAATTGCAACATGGGAAATTTTGTCTAAGTATTAGAAAAATCTTTCCTGCCTTGAAGGGGGGGTCAAATACTGGCACAGGTACTTGGAGAGTCTGTGGCATCTCCATTCTTGGAGATATGACAAAGTTGACTGGGCAAGTCCCTGAGCAACCTTTGAACTCGGATGTAACTTCAAAATTGATCTTGCTTGAGTGAGCCCAGATGAACTTCAAAGATCCCTTCCAAGCTGATAATTCCTACAGAATTTGTTTTTGCTTACCTAAATGGCTGCTTTAAGGATTTAAATAATGTTCCTGGGGGACTTTGTATTTTGAAGGAAAAGAACAGTGAAAATGCAGATCATTATTATTACCAAAATATAAGTCATTGCTGCTAGGAAATATTGTAGGAGTGGTCATGTATACCAGGCTGCCAGAATGGATTGTGTTTTTTTGTTAAATAGAACAAAAAATCAGTGAAGCATGTTTAATCCACACAAGTGAAGAGATCTGCAGACCTTGTAAACAAATACAAGGTAAAAATAGTTCAATTTGGGTGATTTACTAGCCTGGACAAATCCAATTTAAACATATTTTAATATTTTTCTGTCTTGCTTATTTCTTCTGCTTAAAATGCAAACCATTTTCTTTACCAATTTTCTCAATCTTCACAAATATTCTTTTGCTTAGAGAATAAATCTGATAGGCCTTGGGGGTTGGGGAAATGAAGGGAAGAAAGTGTTGTGGACTTTGACAGGATTTTTCATTCCAGAATATGGGCAATGATTTATCTTTCAAAATCTTTCACTAACTGTGTATTAAGACCTACCTAAAATATAAGGGACTCTACTGTCCAATAGCTCTGTGAGCAGAAGAGCTTTTTCTCAAGAGAGCAAGACTTCATCCTCCCTCTTATGGTCCCAGAACTCCTCTGAGGAAAGCCTACATTACTGAGTGAAATAAACCCACAGCCAGAGTGGTGGTCAGAGCTTCTGACTACCAGCTGAACATCCAGGCTCAGAGAGCTCTTAGGCTTGGGTACAGATGCTGTAGAGCAACCGGCATGAGATGAGGGACCCTCTGGCCCCCTTTTGCTGTCCTGACACGTGCTGTTCGTGGTTGGTTTGGTAACCCTGTGCCTCCATGCTGAGCTGTTGAGGTCTTCTGCTCAGAGCACAGCTCTCTCGAGGGTAAGAACAGAAAAATGGCTCTGCTGGGCCTAACCAGTAGGCCTGGTATATTTTTCTAAATGTAGATGATAACATATATTTCAAGAGTGTAAGATGGCAATGTCAGGGGGTTACATTTTCCAGTACTTTTCTCAGCCTTTCCTGAAGTCTAGGGGCTTGGCTAGAAATTATACCTTTGTTTCTAATAAATGTTGGGGGTGGTGGGGTGTCCCATGAATTTGTTTCACTGCAATATATTCTAATGGTTTATTCCATAACTTAATCACCCATTCTGTAAAAAAGTATAGTCCATTTTTTTGGTGTTAATCTGACACTCCAACATTTCATTTGCTGCTCTTTCCTTCTTGTATTACTAGTAGGGGTGAATAGCCTTTTCTGTTTTTCCCTTCTCAGTGTGGCACATGATGTTGTGGGTTTTGTCATGTTCTTCTGAGCTATCTGTTTTCCAACCTGAGTTATCCCACCCTACTTATTGTTCCTCACACAGATACTGTCCCTTACCTTCAATTATCTTACTTACCACCCTTGTCTATATGTTTTCTACTTCAGGTGAGTCCCTTGGGGCTTAGAAGATAAGGCACATTTTCTCAGTGGCAATAAAATTGCTCTCTTTCATTTCATTTTCCTAATAATTCATAATATTCTATTCACTTTAGGCTGTTGTTTTCATAGGACTATATGTGGTTTCTCCAGTTGCGGCAGCTGTATTTCAGAGTGGTAACAGCTAACTTAAAGCTCATCCCTGGGTATGTATAGTTAAGACTGGTATTTTTATTCCAGATTCCACATTTATTAGCATTGCATTTCATCTGCACTTTTATCATCAATCACACAGAATTGAGATCTTTCTGCAATTTTCCAGTCACCCTTCGGTTTTACTACCTTAAATAATCTAGTGTGATTAACTGCCACCTCACTATTCAGCCTTATCTAAATTACTGACAACTATGTTGAACGCTGCATTTCCCTGCACTGATCCACTAGAAATCTCTCTGCATTGTGAAGAGTGACCATACACTTCTACTATGTGTTTCCTATTGTCTAACCAGTTTTAAGGGGCTTGTTCCCTGTAAAGAAAGTTTTTGGCCTGGGAACCTCTGAAAACTCTTCAGCAGTGAACACCTATGTAAAGAATTCTCACTTTGCTGGTGTACAGTCTGAACTTATTTGAGCTCCCCTTTCATACCTCAATTACTTATCAGCCCTACAGACTTTCTGGCAGACTTTCTGTTTCTGATGTGCTTAAAAAACATTTTATTATTGGTTTTATGCCTTTGGCAAATTGCTCTTCAAACTCTTTTTTTGGCCGGGCTTATTAAATTTAACTTGCCAGAGTTGATATTCTTTTCTATTTTTCTGGTTGGGAAATGACTTCTACTTTCAGAAGAACTTCTAGTAATCTCCTTTACTGTGCTGTGTATTGAAATGGTCTAGAAAAAACAGACAACTCTGGGGAGTTTCTCTTTCCATCTTCCCTGCCTTTCCCCCTCAATATGACCTGACATTAGATATGTAGTTAAAGTTATAAAAGGTAATTATTGTTCTTTTTCTGAATTGCTTTCTCTCTCTTTTGTGTCCCCTCAGAAAAGGAACTAAAACATGAAAGGAATGCTCACAAAATTCAAACCATGGGGACAAAAAAAATCAAAGCGAAACCGTTTGCAAAAATGCATAGAGAAAGGAAGGGTTGGTGTAAGCATGCACGGATAAGAAAGAAAGGGTAGCAGGAGGAAAGAACAGGTTGGGAAAAGTTACACAGACAAATGAAACAGTGATCATACCAAAATAATAACTTCTGAAATGTTAATGGTTTCAGTGCAGCTTGTACTACAGATAAGTGGGATGAGTCCTAGGAATAAATTCTATTTTCTGAAAATTATAGCCAGATATAGACAGAGGTTTACATACAGATATCCGCATGTGTGTGCGTATGTCCTGCCTCAAAAGTGAGGAAGGCTGAGGCAGCAAAGCTTCCAGATGCTTTGATGGGACAAACCAGTGGCAAATTTCATCCTTGGGCAGCTGCCTAAATTTCCTCACTCATCAGCAGACTCCAAATGGCAGGTTCAGCCTCTTGTAAACGTACAGGCGTATAGGGACGTGATTCCTGGGTATATCCTGGCAGTGGCTGAGCACTGCACCCTGAAGCAGCAAAGTATGGTACTAGATTATGTCAGTGCCTTGCAGGATTGAGTCCTGTGAGCTTTCGGTCATGAGCCACTCCAGAAGGAGAGGTGCTGATTTCTCCCTGAGCCTGCTGCTCTGCACAAAAATGGTGGGTCTGCTTTGAGCCCTAGCAAAGTAAGGCTTTCCAGAGATGTATTGCCAACTTTAACATTTCTCCAGATTTGCAGGGAGGAGATATCTTACCTTTTGGAACCAAGCAATTATCAAACTTTAAAAATGCAGTTACCACCCCTAAAAGGGAAGGAAATATAGACATCAATATCACTATACATATAAATAATATATCTATTATTACTCTAGGAGTTCTGCTGGATTCTGAGTTCTTCTCTGAAAGGCCAAGTTGCAGTTGCAGTCAAAAGCATAATTTTTTAACTAGGCTTAGCAATGAGACTTTTAACTTCTTTTTCTAAGGACAGATCTAGATCCTCCAAATGAGTGAAATCAAGGTAAATGACAACATTGGTTGCTTCTGACTTGCACTCTTTGAAAGTCCACTGCACAGGACAAGGGAATAAGCTGCTGGGAGCCATCAGCACCTGGGCTGTGATCAGCCCATAAACCACTTGTTTTGTAGCATGCAGCAGCTTTGATTTTGTTTCCCAGTTGGGTCCAAGATGTAAGATTTAACCTGTAAAGCCTCCTGGGTTTGAGCTGTAGCAACTCTAAGGCCTCTGCAAGGTTAGCAGCTTTTTTGCACTGAGCACTGGAGAAATGTTTGTTTCAGGCAGATACCATCCCTGCCCTGAAGCACTCATTATCTCTTTCATTGAGGTGTTTTACACATAGCTAAAGGCCTACATGTATCCTGAATAAAAGCTCTCTGATCAGTCACTCTTTCTAATTTCCCTACCTCCTCATCAATGAATGCTTGCTGGTGCAGGGTTCTCCCTCAGCCCTGTAAAAGGAGAAAATTCTTTCAGGAGAGGAGGCAGGATGGTACACAGGCAGGAAAGGAAAGGCTCAGAGCAATAAGAAAGGAGATGCAAAGATGTGAATAAATTTGGGAATAGTTATCTATTCTCAATCTAGAGAGCCTGGCAATATAGGAGAAATAAGAAGAATGCAATAGTGGAAAAAAGAAGTACGGAGAGAAACCTCATCACAGTTATATGACACAAAAAAGTGACTGAAGGAGGAAGGAGACTGTACCAGGAGACACAGCACAGTACAAAGCAAAACAAAATGATGGAAGTTAGAAAAGAAAATGAAAAAAACAGATGTTCAAGAGACAAATTTAGATTTTTTTTAAAAAGCTCAGTAGAAAATGTACACCCAAAACAGTACATAGATAAACCATTTTTCTCCCATAATGCTGCAACGCTCCAGAATCTAAATGGGCTGTGCTAATAGCAGCTCTGTGAGGTAGGACAAGGTTATTATTTTATGTCCATGGAGCTAAGGCACTAAAAGACAAAATGAATCTCAAGAGAGCACAGTGGAAATCTGCAGGTGGAGAAGAGGTCTGAACTTGATGAGCATCACTGAAGTATCTTCTGCCTCAGTAAAGTTTCAGACATTTAAAAAGAAATAATGGAATGAAGTAGGATATGAAGTTGTATATAAAAAGTCATTATGGTATGGCAAGGGATGATTTGATGTTGAACAAAATTATTCTTCTGCATTTTTTCCTGTTGTTGCTAAACTGGTGGACTTGGCAAACAGTGGTATAATCTGTCAGAAAAGCTGTAACAAATATACCTGCATAAGGCTTTAATAACCCTAGCTCAAAACACTAATATTTACTGAAATTTCAGTGTTATCTGCCAATATTGATGCAACGCGTGTTCTGAGAGTACTGTACAATGAGCAACTGCCAATACACACTTCAAAGCTGTTCCTGTTTTTAAATCTATTATTTACTCTACGGCTCTTCAATAGTTTCCTGATCAAACTAGCCAAGCTCTACCCTGGCACACTGATAACTCTTATGTTCCACCAGCATATTGAAATATCTCACGGTAACCTTTTACATCAAGAGTTTCACTTCACTCAAACTCTTTCACAAGGAACTTGAAGAGCACAATATGGACAGCATATTAAAAAAATTCTTGATCATTATAGGTGAACTGTTTGCTTTTTTGAGAATGATATTATACTGATGCCCCTGCAGAAGAATTAAGACTGACATAAGGTGGACTTCATACATTTAGGGTCAAGGCCGCTGACTCTCAGAAGAATTATAAGATGACACTGGTGAATGGAGTCTTTGCTGAATCTTCTGAGAATGCAGAAGCAGCAAAGTTAAATTGAGTCCTCAGCTTCCAGCAGCAAACTGGACTGGCTGTGAGCATAGGCAAAGCAGAAATTGCCTAAGGTAGCAGGCTGCTGGGAAGACAAAGCGCATGTCCCTTAACATTCCCCCCCCCCAGTTTTGTCCATATTAGGACTGGGAAGAACAGGTTGTCTGAAACTGCTGCTGCCCCTAAAGTAGGAGTGGAAACTATTGGTAGAATGCCCAGTGCCGGCAGCTGTGATAGCTGACTTGTATCAGTCCCTGGAGGCAGCCAGATTAACAGCATGGATCCTCTAGATATCTCCATTGCAATTCCCCACTTTTCTGCAGCAGGCAGGGGTGGTCCTGTCCCATCTGTTATTTTAGGAGGACTGACTGTCAATTTTGTCTGAGTCGTTGAAAAGTCTTGTGCTGGCTCCAGATTAAAAGGCATGCAAAATGTTTATAGTCTTAAATGAGGAATAATCATGGCATTACTTATATTTAGAAATTCAGGGAGCGGCCTTGGTCTAAATGTTGTATGTACCATGCTACTTGTTCCAAAATGCAGATGACATTGTCAGCATTTCATTCTCCACTCCTGACTATCTCAGTTTCTCCTTTTTCTACCCCAGGTTCTTTGTTGTGAATTCCATAGATTAGTGTTAAAAACAGTTTTCGTTCATTCAGGATGGATGGATGTTCTGCCATCACTGTCTGCATTTGAGATTTGAACCACAAATGTGGTTCAGTTTCAACTTTCAGCTTCTCAGTGTTTTCAGGATTTTTGGCTTGGTGATTTCTACACCTTCTGCCATGGGAATTTCCAGAGATTACAAATTCAGTAGCCAAATTCAGAGTCTAGAAGTGGAACTTCCGAAGTCTGTTCCATGACTGTCTGACTGGTTTTTGTGCCCTGGAGCTTTGTTCCTTCAAGCTGGAAAACCTCAACATTAAGTGATGGAATTGAACTATTCCTAAAGATCTGTGAATTGTTCTCTTGGTCCATCCTGTGCTTGTGATATTTCCTCATGTTGCAGCCAGTGTTTTTCAAAGTGGCAGAATTTTACAACATAACTGCTTCTCTGGTTTTACAAATCAAGACAGATTTTTATTCTAATTGTTCCAAAGTGTCACAGTGAGCCATATTATAATCCCCCTTTTTATCATCTGTATTAGGTCAAGAGCTGTATTTGTGAGGCTCATGAGGATCAGATGTCTTACTCCTTATTTCACACTCCTTATGGCTGCTTCCTCTTTGGTATACCACTGCACCAGGACAAAGGAGGAACTTTCCCTCAGTTTTGCTCAGGCTCAGTCTTCAAGGGCTGCCCTCTAGCCAGTTCACGTACTTCCTTGCTCCCCCTGTTTCTGGCATATTTCTGTTTTTTCTCAGATACAACTTATTCCAATAGTAAGCAAGTTCTATCATTTGTATGCAGGCGTCCTTGCCCTTCTCCATGACAGCCCTTTGGGCATCATGGCTGGATGCCTACTTCAGCTTTTGGTTTGGACAGTGGCTCCCGTTATGTCAGTTGTCATTATTGTCAAGGAGCTTGATTGGTTTTTATATTAGTCCTCAGTGAAGACTGGATGTTTGCTTCCAGTCTTTGATGAACTATTAGGAATATGCAATAGGGCACTCAAGAAAGAAAAAAAAAATGCTTCTTTGAGTTTTAAAAGAAGAAAATGGTGGGTGATTTTAAATTATTTTTAGCTCTGTGATTAGTACTGTATAAACGTTATTTAGACTTTATACAAAAAACACAGTAATTTCTTCTTTGTACCGGTCAACTAGCAACTCCTCTTACACCCACTGGCATGCTTAGTCACCTCTTTTGTAAACCTTCACAAGCAAACTTCCCCAAGGATAGCTTTGATAAACTGGCACGCCCCCCGTGGCAGTGAAAAATTACTTTCTACCTTCCCTGTAACAATGAAACACAGAGTTGGAATCTGTTTGAAAACCCAGGGCTCACCCAGAACTGTGGAGTATTGCTTTGCCATCTGCTTCTTGCAGGAGAGGAATTAGTTCATGCCTGTTAGGGCTAATCCTTTCCCTGCTCGTAAAGTCCTCCCTTCCTGTCCATCCCCCAGTGACCCTTTGAAAATAGGAGGGAAATACTTGCCAGCTCTGGGCTTCTATGATCCTGCCGGAGGAGACATCCATGTCTCAAGTAACCCTGTGCACGCTTCTTTCTCTTTGTTTTCTACTGAGGACCTACTGGTTTCACTCTGTTTCATCTTGTCTCTCCACTGCACTGGACTGGCTGGGTGGTGAAACACTGCAAAATTATGTTAAGCAAGACTTAAGGACAGACATCCAAGTGCAAGATTGAGAGCAAAAGGGTATAAATAAAACAATGACAAATTCACTTCTGGTCTATACTTAACCATGACTCCTGTTTCAAGTATCCCGTGAGGGATTTCTTTTACATTGCCCTGTGGTGAGAGCAGAAGATGGTGGATTCATAGGGTCAGCCTTCCTCCCAGGTGGCGAGCTCACTTCTGCATGATTTCCACTTCCAAACACCCTGTATTCCTCTGGAACTGTGCTTTTGGATGCAAATGCCGATCCTGTCCTGTCTTGAGAGGGACACCTCAGATAGTTAAATGGTCATTTCCATGTCAGCCTGGCAGGGACTGTCAGACAAATACAGCTGATTTTGCCTGCTGCGATCAGAAGTGTTGTGCACCGAGAGTATATTCTCTCTCCGTCCTTCAGCAGTCTGCTGACTAGCTGCCCCTGCCCATGGGATCCTTTTCAACTCCTCATGCTCCACTGAGGTTATTTATACAATCATAATATCTCTATTATGAGATATCAGTTGTGCATGTGTTCTGCAAGGTTCGTGATCACTGGTACCTTAGTGACTTTCTATAGACATCACGCTTTATAACCATGGATAACAGATGCTGTAAAATTCATATGGTATAAGTGCTAATGCAACTTGTACGTAATGTTTCAGATACAGTGCCTTTTTTGAAGATCTGTTCCTCTCTGCTTTGCTGTGTGTCTAAGTACAAAGTGCATTTTCTTCTGATCTAACTGCACTGGAATTCCAGGCAAGGGATGTCACTTTTATAGAGCTATACCATAATTCCATTTAAAAAAAAAAAATCCTGTTTTTACCTTATCTTGGATGTACAGTGCTCCTGGTTCCCTGCAGATACAGTCTCCCTTGATACAGAAGCCCAGACACTGATTTTCAAGATAGGGTTCATTTTGGACTTTATTGATGCAATAGACGTTGGTTTTGGTTGCCTTCAGAGAACAGAATTTCAGTCAAGTAGAGCTGATGGTGTAATCTTGGATGATGATGGTATTTGTGATTGTCCAGCGAGCCTTCCCAGGGATCAGCGTACATCTCTGGGTTTGGGCACAATCATTTTCATTCTGACAAAATTACTAGTGGTGTGGAAGAAGAACATGGCTATAGCTGGGGTGGATTTAGATCTTTCCCAGCCATAAGATGTTTTATTGTTTGCATCGTGTTCTGCTTTTTAAAAATTTTCAAAGTCAGTGGAGTAGAAGGTCTGATTGTTTTTCAGAATGGTGTATGAGGTCAGCTGTACAGAGTTATTTATCTCTTTCTTCGCAGTATTTTTAGGAAAAGAGGCAAACGTTGATTTTTAAAATTATGCTAAAACAGACATCACAACACATTGAGATTTTAATTTTAGAAAACTGCTGGCTATGAATGAAAGACCTCTCCGCTCTTACCTCCACTGTTTTTTTTTAATATAGTTTGGTGTTTTCTTTTTTCTTTTCTTTTTTGTTCTGAAATGATCCCTGTCTCTTTTCATCTGTATAAGCTAGCCATAAACTTGCCAAAATTATGCAATTCATTGAATGATGTGATTCAAATGCAGTATGTGTGGGGCTTTTTCCTCTTTCTCCCTCCCACTAATGAGGGGAAGAGTTTTGTGTTTGTGGGATTATACCACAAGGCTCATGATTTTCATGTGAAGCTCCAAGAATTGGCATTGACAGTCTTAGGATAAAATTAGGATGGTAAAGTTAATGCAAAGTAGAGAAATGGGACAGAAGGCAGAAACCGAGGAACAGTTTTTTCCACCGCTAGCGGCTTTGCAGTTGGTGGCCACAAAAGCATCTTTTTGAACTGTATTGCTTGCTGTGGTAGACAGACCGAAGCAGTAGAGAGCTAGGATCAACAGCTTTCACAGATACTCTCTGATGAACAGGGCTCCAAGCCACTTGATATAGCTATATGTTTTATGCCTCAATTACCACAGCTTTCTGTTGCAATCTTTGGTTTATTCACATCCAGCGAACTTCATTGTGCTTTCATTTTTTGGAGAACTACATTTTTAGTGCTTATCTATTTAAAAGAAAGTTCCTCTAATTCATGGTATTGAGTCAATTGAACATGGGCTTTTAAAACAGAGTATTGACTATTCTTTCTTCAAAGGTTAGACTTTATTTCCAAATTTTGAATAGGTTTTTTTCTTTTTTTTCTCCTTTTTTTTTTTTAAATCCGGTGCATGGTGCTACTGCGTTTGCAGAGCTTGATCCAGAAGAATCGAAGCACATGCTTAAGGAGAAGAATGGCATGTGGTTCATGAACCCCATAATTAGTTCCCCTTCCTAGCTCTAAGCAGTAATTAAATCTGTCACTTCTGCTCTGCTGATTCATTTATTTAGCTATTTAATTGCTCAGCTGAATACGTCTTTATCTCCGGAACTGCAACATTTTATTCAGACAAAGAAATAGCATAATCCATTTTTTTTTCCAAGAGCAGGGACATGTAAAAGAAAAGAACACTAATACTAGATGATTTGGTGTTGTCAGTTTTCACTTATCAAACAAAACAGTGTTTAAGGGAAAACTTGAACCAGTGCTTGAGGATAGCTTTCCGTATATAGGCTTGTTTCTCCAGGAAATTATGTCAAATGCGAGGACGCAATGTATCTGCTCCAGGTTCCCATTTCCATAATGAGTTAACTTAAAGCACTTCCAGGTAATAGTCATAGTTTTCTATAAATCAAGAAGTCTTACCCTGATCTATTGGTGGAATATTTTACAAACAGTTTAAAATTGAAAATATATACTAAATTGTTACAAACTAAACAGTATCTTTTGTTTATACACTTTCTTTTTGGGACATTGCTCAT
Organism: Pygoscelis adeliae; assembly: GCF_000699105.1. Taxonomy (NCBI): domain Eukaryota; kingdom Metazoa; phylum Chordata; class Aves; order Sphenisciformes; family Spheniscidae; genus Pygoscelis; species Pygoscelis adeliae. The sequence continues at coordinate 643,336 of NW_008825409.1, read as the reverse complement.
GGAGATTTCTGTCATCTGTCTCTTAGATTTATCATCAACTACAGCATTTTGATCGGTAAGTAAATGGTGTTTTGAATACTTTCAAGCTTACAAAAGAGAGCCCTTCTGAATACCTCTCTGTGAGGCATATTTCCATACATGCAGTTTTCTTCATGTTACATTTTCAGCATCCTTAAGGGAGGTTGCAAGATTTCCCCACCATTTTTATGCATAGGTTGGAAAAGCTGGTGTAGGAAAGCAGCATGCGAAACAATGAGGACCAGGTCAAGACAGATCAACTCAAACAGGGCCTTTTGGCAGGACGAGGAAATATTGTTTATTTTTATAACCTTTTTTTTCCTCCTGTCTCTGAACTCTGTAACGATAGCTGATCCGGGAAGTGAAAGATACAAAAACCACCCAAAATTGAGAGAGAAGGATATTTTTCTTTCACTTCTGGGATCAGTGGCACAGTTCTGCAAATTTATTCAATCTGCCCGGCTGGCTGGATTTTTATACCATGCACACAATCTTGCATTTCACTCCATTAGTGACTTATTTTTGCTGTCTTGTTACTCAGTTACAACTATGCAGCTGTTTAAGTCATAGGTCATGTTTTTCCCAGGTAAGCTCATTATTCTAAAAATATTTTACTGCTTACCTGGAGGGGTTTTTGTTGTTGAGGATTTTTTTTTTCCCTTCAGCGGAGGTCTTGTCCACTCCCTTGCAATGCAAAGCATGCCTGTACTGCCACTGCAGACACCCAGCTTGGCCCTGCTTGAAGTAAAAGAAGGACCCAATGTAAGTAAAGCCCAGCCGGTGGAACTGGCAGGGTTTATTAGCTATATTGCAATACCTTGCAAATACAGCTGGACGCCCTGCCATACCTCCGGCTGCTGTGCTGGGCTACATGGACCTCCACCCTGCCTGTGCCAGAACAGGGGTCTCCGCTTCGCTCTCCCCCATCCTCAGGGAGGGCTGTGTCAGCCCACGGGCTGGCGGCTGTGGCCCGACAATGCTTAGTCTGTATTGTTTGTGTTGGTGTTATTGTTCTGCATCTGTGCGCTCTGGGTTACTGAAAGCTCTTTGTTGAAATAAAGAATATTTCTCTCCCTGCTAAAACTAGGAAGTCTGGAAAACTTCCGGGCAGTTTTGTTCTTGCAAGCCTGTGCACGTGATTTTTGGACTAGGGTTTTGCATGGGCTTCACTTAAATATTCTCTCTTTTAAATGCGTTTCTTCAAATTATCTTCTAAAAGTACACGCTTTGTTATGTAGGGCACATGCTTAAATTCAGGGAATTAATAAACCAGCAAAAACCATCTCTGGACATCCTTTGAGGATAAGGGTGCTTTGAGGATAAGCCTGTATGTGAATGGGTTTAGTATGAGAAAGCAATGTTCACTGCAGCGGGACAAACAAGTATGATCAGAGGAGGGCATGGGAATGAAATGGAAAAAATAACGTTTATTTGTAGTAGAAGAGAAGTTTATTGTTGAGTTGGTCGAAGCCAAACAGAGGGAACACGGATAATTTCAGATGTTTTTTATCTCAGTTCTGAAAGAGCTTGAGGTTAGTCAATAGGATTAACTACTTTTACATAGATTTGTACATAAACATTGAGACAGGAGAGTTGGAGGGACATCAGCTGAGTGCCCTCCCTTTGCAATGATTACATTTGGGAACGTCTGTGGTGGAAATTAGGTGACACTGACTATTGGCTTCCCCTCAGATGAACCTAGCTGTTGTCATCTTGCTATCAACAGGCTGGAAATTACTATCTCAAAAGCACTGCAGAGTTTACAAGCAGTCAAATGGGACCAAAACCACTCCCTTCTGCCACCCTGCCCTGCCCTGCCCTCCCCATGCCAGAGCAGGCAGCATCCAGTTACTTGCACAGTGCGAACTGGAGGTTTGCAAAGCGGTGCACAAGCTCCAGGTCCCGGCACCTCTGGTGGAGGCACTCTGCTTGATCAAGGGTGTTTTGGGTTTTGTTTTTTTTTTGTTAGTTTTCAGCTCTAACTCACTGTAGAGTTAGAAACCTCAGGCTGGAGTTTCTCCTCACTCACAGTGCTGGAATACGCTGGTGTAAAATGTGTCTAAATCAAATTAGATTAAATCCCCCAGTTTTGATACAAATGCACCCGAGCCTGTACTTTATTAATGTATTGATTTACTTATCGGTGTATTGGGAACCTCTTGTTAATGTTTTAATTTACAGAAGTCATTGCTTATACTGTTTTTGTGATGTAATGTGTCTGCGGGGTCGGAGGCTACCTCTGACCAGCCCTGGTCAGTGTACTCGGTTATATAAGATGCATAGACTTGGCTACCTATAAATATGAGCGTGCAGCTGTCACAAAGGGATTGTGAGCGAGCTGTTCGGGACCTCGAAAACATAATAGCTTGGCACCCAGAAACATACAGCTTTGATAACATATTACAAGGTTACGTATTAGGGGAGAGGGTAGGAAGGTGGCGACTGCTTTTAATCTTTGCTCTGGTGGTGCTTTTTTTCTTATTTTTCCTCCTTTGTACTTCTGGTATACATCGGATCTTTACAATTTTTATCACATTAGGATGTAACATTCCTGGCCTTAACAGTGCTTTTGTTTGGATATTTATAGCAGCTTCTGGTCATTGTTGAGCAAAGGAGATTGCCCTGCCCTCTGGCCCTTTCTTAAGCAGATTTTGGGCAGAAGCTCCTCTCATGTGGCACTAATTGAAATGATTGGTGGAGGGGGTGTTGTGAGCGCACTCTGGCTGACTCGGGCTTATCTGTCAGGGGCTAAGCCAGGGGAGGAAGGGAGGAAAACCAGGGAGAAGGGAGGAAAGGGGGGGAAAAAAGGAGGGGAAGGGGGGGGAAGGGAAAAAAAAAG
>NW_008825409.1:637292-640323 GCF_000699105.1 Pygoscelis adeliae | reverse complement strand
GGCTCGGGGACCCGCTCGGCAGGGGGGGACCTCTGCCCGGCGCAGGGATGCGAGGGGGGATGGAGCGGGCTCCGGCCGCAAGGAGCAACCCTCCCTGCTTTCTGGAGTTGTAGCGCGGCCGAGGAGGGGGTGCTGCCTGCGGGGGCTGGGTTTGGGGTGTTGGCTTTGTTTCGAGCTTGCAGGAGCCGAGCACGCTGCTTTTGCGGGCGCTTTGGGGACCGAGTTTCGCTCCTCTGCCCGCCCGGGGCAGGCTGCGGTGGGCAAAGCCGTTAAAAGACTGAAACCAACAAGTTGCTGTAGAAGTGATTTGTGTGGAGAATGGGCTGGTTTATCATCCGGACAAGTGAGCTGCGCTAAAATGTCTATTAGGGGCTGTCAGTCGGAAAGTGCGCGCTTCCCTGGGGTGGGTAACCCCGCCTGAGCCGGCAGCTCCAGGGTTTAAATGCGATAATATCATCTGGAGGCTGGTGTGTGTGCCCCCCGCTTCCCCGCAGCCACTCCCCGGTTGATAGTTTCCTGCAAGTTTAACGTGAAATGGGGAGAGGCGAGAGCTCCCCTTGCCAAGGAAAACTACAGAAGGAAGGCAGAGGCTAAGAAGTTTTGGACGTACTGTAAACCAGCATCCCTGTCACAAGCAACTGAGCTGGAATATTGTCCCATGTTTTGGGGGTGTTAGCATTGGAAGTTGCTTCCTTTCATTTAGCTGGTAACGTTTCTGAAGGCTTTTTTTGGTTTTTAAGTTGCTAATGTAAGCAGCCTAAGTAAACAATCATATCGCTGTTCTCTGTGTTGTGCAATGGGGGAAAAGTGAACTTCAAAGTGTGTGTTTCTTAAAGAAGAGCTAGGAAATACATGGTAGCTTTATGATAACAGTAATAAGAGAGGACTCTGGACTTCATGCCTATTATTATTTTTAAAGATGCAAGAAGTTTTGTTACTGCGCGCCAAAAACTATGCTTTAATCTCTTCGATACATCTTCTAAAATGTCCTGTTACACTGGATATGGCTATGTTTAGCGTACACCTTCTATTTGTGTTTCTGATAGCCCTACTAGTACTACTGGAAAAATAAACATTCAGTTAATACATATTACCTAATCATGTTTTAACAGCTCTTGTGTAGATTATAGACAGCAAAATACAGTCATAGCTGGAAATTGCCGTGCATGTCTATCTTCAAATGTTAAAAAAAAAAAAAATTGCTGTTAGAAGTGTGCATACCATCCAGTCCAGCTGTAGGTCTTGTTTGTTTCTTTTATATAGAGTTTTAGAAGTAGAGCAGTGGTTAAAAAATTGAGTTGAGCAGCTGGTAATCCATTTGTCCACCGCTTATCCCTATAAAGAATCCTGGTGCAAAGTTCATGAACTACCACTGAGGATGGTTCAAAACGGGATCCAGGAATCGGCCATACTAAAATCAGGCAAGAGTTTATAAAAATAAAATAAACTGAAAAGCTGAGGCTTGCCTACTCATAAACCCCTTAATAAATACATCATCTATCTAGTATTCTACTCATTGTAGTCAAGAAAAGGAAAAACTTGATCGATCACGTTGTTATTACTCCATACCTTCTTAATCTATAATCAAGCGAACAAAAATATTTTTCTCTTCCTTACAATCTGAAATAGCTGGTTTCTTGCAAAAGACCTTGCCCCCTTTCTTTTTCTCACCTGTGTTCATGCTGCAAAAATAAGTCCTCAAGAATATAACTGTTTGTTTTACTGTTTTCTTATCACTCTTGGTCTCCAGTTTATTCTGGTTTGAATATTTCTGTAATATTCAAGTCAGTCAGTTGCATTACTTCCTTCAAGGATCATATTTAAACACAACTGTAGAGTGTGTGCAGTATGATAACGCATAGCCACATGGATATATTCATTTTATTCTTACATGGCTCAATATATTTTTCTTGTTACTTTAGAGAAGCTAGAAACATGATAAACGCTCTATTAGTGGTATTGGTAAGAAATACATTAACGCAAGCGCGCAGTCAGTAAGAAAGCATTTTTATTTGAAAGCCTTCTCATAATGGACATCGTACTAATAATCTTAATGTGTAACCTGTGCTGCATATCTTCAGTGTTAGATTAGATTCGCTTTTAGGTACTTTGTAAATATAATTTTTATTCAGGATAACTGAATTTCTACCAGATGTCCAGGCTCCTTGTTTCTTTTCAGCCTTTGCAGCCTCTGAATGCCACAGGAATTTGCTGGGTGAAAGACTGGGTGCGCATGGGGTAGACACTTCAGAATGCAGCCCTTCTTCTTGGAGACCATCCTCGGTGTTGTAGGGCATTGAGGTCTGATATTAATGTAAAGCAAAATGTGTTATTAAAAATATAAGTCAAATCCAAAGACTGCTGTGTTGGTTGGATACTCAAGAGTAAACTGGAATAGCCTTCTCTGCAGATTACTGAAAATGTGGTGAGCAACTTTTGTAAGCCGTGAGGGTAGTGCTCAGTTGTGAAGCCGCTTGCCATGGAGCCATCGCAGGGCTGGAGGCTGTCCTAGCCAAAGCGCAGTGGTTCGCACCCTTGTGGTGCTCCACGCTGGGGGAAGTGGGACAGGACACGGGAGGAGAGGATGAGCCATCCCCCCTGCTCGGGATTACATTAGCAACTGAGCACACTGGGCAGGGACAACTGCAAAGGGACCCTGCCATAGGGCAAGGTTGTATCACTGGGGCAGGAAGTTGTGGAGAAGCTTGCAACTTCAATTAGAAGTTGCATGAAGCTAATGGGGGATGTGGCTGCAGCCACGGGTGTGTGTGGCAGGAGTGTGAAAGAGGTATTTGCAGGAGGGAAGGGTTTTGAAGTTGGCAGATGCTGTGGCAAAACACGTAGTGGTCATTGTGGTGATGGTTTGAGGTGGGCAGAGAGGTTGGAGGCCTGATGGAGCAAGGAGTAAAGGCAGGCTGGCAGTCCCAGGAGCAGTCAGGAGTGCCAAAGCTCTTGAATGCTACCCATTCAGCTGCAAAGTCTCCCTATGGTAACCCAGTTTGGGTGCTTTGGGAATAAAGAGTCAAAAGCT
>NW_008825409.1:616486-637279 GCF_000699105.1 Pygoscelis adeliae | reverse complement strand
TTCCTGCTCATCATTACGGACCGAGGAAGAAGTGTTGGGCAGCTGAGCCGTGGTGAGATTAGGTACAGCAATTATAACTGGGGTGCAGCGAGAGGGCTGGCAGCCAGGAGGCAGGGGGGTGGTGAATAATCTCTAGCCTTTTCTGTTGCGTACATGAAATCAGGAAGGCAAACTATTACAGCTTAAAGCAAAAGATAAGGATAGGAACTCAAAACGGATCTGTAGCACTGAAACTGTTCACTCTCGTTGTTAGTATTTCCCAAAGATTTTCAGTTAGTGGGGTCTCCATCTTCCGATGTTTATAACAACGTCATGACTGGAGATTGTAAAATGCACAGAAATTTGTTTTCATAGACTTTGCAAGATCATTTTTCTTTAAAAGAAACCTTGTCGCACTTTTAATAACAGATGCACTTTGTTGCATTCATTTGCTAAGCAACAGATTCACTGTGTTGCCTATGAAGCACAAAAGCAAGGGAGGCTTTGACACACGAAGTAGAGCTTACGTAAAGTTCATGAGCAGCAGCAGAAAGAGTGAGTGATGAATACTCTGGGTTTTGTTCCTTACATTAAAATATTTTAAGGTTGGGTATTTTTCTCTGCTGGCTGCCATCAGCAATAGAAGTATCAACATGAGAAAAATGGGTCGCTTGGGTTTTAGCATTAAGCAGCAAATCCAGGGCCAATAGGATTTAGCTGGGATGTTAAGGTTTATTCAGTGCATTTAGCTAATGAAGTTGGAGGCGGGGGGGAGGAAAAAAGTCAGTGTCTGGGGTTGGGGGAGGGGACGAAATGGCCTCCTGCCACCGGGTGCATCCTGCGGTGACTCCTCCTGATTGATAGATGCTCCACAAGACAAAAAAGAGCTGAGCGAAGGAGGTTTTAATTTAAAAATACCAACTCAATGCCAGCTCTTTTGGATTAAAACCAAGCAGAAAATCTCTGTAATAGACATCCACCTAGTCTTAAGGGTGTATGTGTGTTTTTATGGAGTGTAGTGTCCATCGGCTAGGGGGAGGGAAGAGGGAGATTATAATATGTCCAAGTGTCTATAAAGTGGTTAGAAAGCCATGAAAATATTCAGCAAGTGCAATCGTATGTTAACATTCATCAATCAGGCACAGAAATCAAGCTCAGGTCAACAAACTCCCATCTGAGCAGCGTGCCAAGATTTCTAGCAGACAGCCCCACCGTCCCTGATGCACACGGGTGGCCCTTCGCTGTGCTCACCCCTATTCTGAAGCTTTTGTGTCTCCTGCCAAAGGCTGTCATCTTGTGTACACACACGCTGTTCAGCATCTTGACTTGCTTTCCGAGCTCTGAAAGCCTTCAGCACAGAGACACAAAAAACAATTAGTATAGAAAGTCATTGTTATTTAAAAAATAAAAGGTTAATATTTATACTTTAAAAAAAAAATGCAAATCAACATGAATGGGCCTTTTTTCCAAAGTGTTTAATGTAAGCTTTTTTTTTTTATTCTGTTCCTCTACAGACCAGACTCCCATTCAGATCAGATCTTTTTTTTTTCCCAAAGCTATAATGGTCATTTAGAGTCTGATGAACTTTCTTATTCCGTTCACCCCCTCAGAGGTCCATGCTTGGTGTCGTAGCTAGACATAGCTAGCTGCTGGGAGTCATCGGGCAGTGATTAGGACTGTCAAGACTCAGCCCAGTGACCTCAACAGACTTTCCTTCTGAGAAGGATTGGGCATCGGTGGCAGGATTTGACTGTAACAGTATGGAATAAATAAGCAGTGGACTTACTTATAACATGAATAAAAAGAGTCCACGTACCTGTTGTTCTCAGCATAATCTAGTTGCTCAGACAGCCTATGGCTTGATACAAGTGCGTGAGGAGGACGCTGCAGCATTTCTTAGTAGGATTTATTGCAGTGACACCTGAAAACTTCTACAAAATAGTTCAGAGAAAAACTTTTGGTTTTGTTTCTTTTTGACCTTGCAAACAGTTTAAGGCAAACATTTTCAAATAATTAAAAAAAAAAAAGGGCAAATAAAATGTTTAGAAAAACACTGTTTACACGTCTCTGCCTTGTTCTGTACTGCTCTATTTCTGTTAGATTCACAGTACATTTACTGAGAAACTTTTGGCTATGCTTATAGAGTAGTTTAGGGACATGTCTGTAATAAGAAACAAAGAATAATTTCACTAAAAAAAAAAATCAAAACCAAACAAAAACACTTGACTGTGATGCTTAAAGCAAGGCTTTATGAATGTTCAGCCAAGTTTTAGAAAATGGGGGTGGCTGTGTCAGAACCGCAGTCCCAGGCACGTGGCAAGGGTCTGGGCAGCTGCATACAGAGCACGTGGAGCTCTAGAAAAAGACTTTTGTCATCTTTTAGATACGAATATGTATGCATTTGTTGGTAAGCAGATACGGATAAGATACTAGAGCTAATCTGAGGATTTCATTAAATGAAATCTGAACAGTCTGGTTGTCCCGGTGGCAACAAAGGAAGCAGAATACTATCCCAGATGCAGAGCACTCTACAGAAAAGCAAAGAGGGGTACGTCTCCCAAAAAAAGAACACTTTTGGATGCTACATGGCAATGAAGTGCTTGGTGCAATGTCCACACCATCTAGTCCTGTATTTATGATGGTCTATTACCTTCATTCCTGTTGGCTTGCATTTTCTCATCAGTGGGCAGTAAAGCACCTATTCTGCATTTGAGCCTGATTTAAATGAATAGAAGGACAGAATCTGAGTTTTGAAGACCATAAAATGACTTTTCTGTGATTTCATTCAATGAACAAAACTGTGTGCGTACCTCGAGGACCTCATTAGCATGATTGTGGCTGCATGCCAGCATCTAGCCAGAAGAGCTAATGGAAATTTTGCTGGCTGTTTTGTAACATTAAACATTCTATAGAACAACAGCAAAGACTTTAAATGAAAAGGCTGTAAAAACATTGGGGGCAGATGCAATGTTTGTAAATGCTGTAAATCCATTCAATAATTACTATATAGTACTGGATTAAATACTGAAAGTCCCTGAGCTGCCTGGATCTGGTGGAGATTTGTTTACATATGATCAAAGTGATTAAAAAGACTGTTTGCCTTTTTTATTAATGTATGTTATACCTATGAGAGTAAATTAAAATAAAATGTTTCGCTCCTGCAAATGGGAAAATATAAGAGGTCTACCGTTGTTCCGATATGCAAGTTCAGGGCTTTCATTCACAGCGATAAGAATCAGGTTTGGAGTCTCAACTCCTTTTTCAGAGATGTTTAAATTGCTGGATTTTGATCAAGTAGTAGGGAACATCAGAAGTTACATCATTAGATTTCTCAGGGAAGAGCAAGGGCTCTGGGCAGATGCCGAGAGAGAGATATACTTAGTTTCCCCTCCCTCCTTCCCCCATCAGCATTCACACTGTACAAACACAGATGCCTGGCAGGTAACGGAAAGACTGTCACTGTTAATTAAGTACTGTGAGCATCCCATGATGCCTACCGTGGACTGGGGTGGGGTAGGGGAGGTTGAATAAAAATCGTAACAGCTCTTAAACCTTGCTTATAACAAAGACTAATGTCCCTTCATAGTGTCAGATAAGTAAGATACTCTGAATCTGACCCTGTGTTTTAAAATACTGCTGAAATTTTGGAGGCTTCTGTTGTTTGTGCAGGAATGATACCTCTCTGAGAGCTGTGGTGGTGGAGCCTCCTGAAGCTGTACTTTCCCGTGACTAACTAGAGCATCTCCCCAAACAGCCTCCAATGCTGACAGAAATGCATCTGCGCTTGGGGGTGTCTGTTGTGACCGTCACATGCTGGGTTTTTTTTCTTTCCCACGCTTCTAACCAGCGTCGCTGTTGGCCTCCTGTTTGCTTACAGGAACCACAGTTGCCTATATATCTCTGGGAGCTTCAGTACCAATTAATCTGTCAACATATCCTATCATAACTTAATATGTGACAGCATAGTATTCAACCTCTCATTGGTAGCTCATTAGCGTTTGTGAGTAATTTAACCCGTGTCTTAAAAAGCATGCTTCAAGAAGACACTGATCTTCAGCTGTGGCATGGTAACTTCAGGGATACCTGTTCCTGGTACTGGCTGTGGAGCAGAACGCATTAGCTTAAACACTAGAAACGCAAATAATTTCCTTCTGCAGCTATTAAGACTGTCATGACTGAATGTAATGGCAGCTCACCTGTTTTGTGTCTTGTTGCCCCTGCGTAGGATCACTCCATGACCAGCTACTGAGTGTCAGCTGATGAGTGATAGATGAGTGGTACTTTATAGCCAGTGGGTGATACAATCTCCTTGCAGCTGTGTGGACATACTTTAATGTGGTTGGATGATGCTTTTTGATTTCTCAGAAACATCCTTCCTGCTCCCTTGGTTTTTATCTTCGATGAAAAAATGTTCAATGTAAAAGGCAGAGTTACAGCCATTTAGGCAACCCATCTTGAGATTCCCTTTTTTTCTGATACTAGTCGTCTTCTGACAAAGGTAGCCTTAACTTTTGGATTTGCTAAACTTTTAGAGGGTTTTGTTTGTTTATTTTATTGTTTGATTGGGCAAATGTATAAACACCACTTGTGGTTGATTACATGTATTTGTTGGTAGCCACTTCTTGACCCCACACTTGCTGTGAGGAGATTGCTGACAGGCGATTTGGATCCTGGGCTTTGCCTTGTCGTCCCTGGGTTTCATTTTAGGGTGATCTGCTCACTGGGACCTATTCACTTCTAATCCTGTTCATTGCTGTGAGATTTCCTTTCAGACAGTGTGACCTCTTCTTGCCTGTTGTACCTCAGTTAAGAAACAAGCCTGATCTTACTTTGAGCGGGTGTGTGAAGTTACTGTGGAGCTGGCAATAAAATGCAAGCGAGGCTTTACAAAAAAAGTGTGCAGAAACTATCCTTTTTACTGTGCTTTTATTACATTGGATTGTGCACAGATGGATGGGCTTTTAGTTGGCTCAAGAGTAAAGAGCCCACCAATATATATCTAAACCTTTCTAAAGCAGCTTGAATTCCCTTAGGAGCAATGCATTAAAGTGCCTATGAAAAAAGAGTTTTCTTTTACCTTGTGACCTTTCTGCTTTCCCATCACTAGACAGGAAAGACCCAGTCTCCAGTGAATATTATTGTTAGTCAATAAAGCTAAAAGCAGCAGATCATATATATATTGGGAGATAAATAATAACAAAAGTAGCCAGAACTAGTGTTGCCTACGGCTACTAATAAAATGTCACCTTCATTTTAGCTCTGTATGCCTCTGAGATCATACTTAAAAATATATCAAAATCTGATGCTTTCAATGAGAATATGGCTGAGTTGACAGATAAAGAAATGTATTTCTAAATAGTATTCTGAATATATACTGGACAAGCATAAAAGATTGCAGATGCACCTAAAATGTGTTTCATTTCTAGTTCCTACGCTGCTAATGCAATTCAGATTTTTCAGATATATTTTTTTTTATATTGGGGGATTGTCTTATGTGGAGCTTAGTAGATTTTACAAAATCCTTTCTTGGCTGTGTTGATTTCAAAGATATTTATTCTTACTCACTTGAAACGCTTAACTGGGAATTTTACTTAACTACAACTTTAAACCATGGCTGGCAACTTTCTAAAGAAAATTATTATGTTTATACTACATTAAATTTCTTACATGTTTTTGTTTATAGGATCTGGGCAAATCAAGTAAAATTTGTGCACATATTTGCCCAAGTTTAAAAGGAAATGAACTTGCACTGTTATATCTGCTCTCTGACAAAATTCTGAGAAACAAGTCTGTTGCTGGGAATAGTCACAGAAACATCTCAACTGAACTAGTTCTGGATTGGTATTTTTATTTTCCTGATAGTAATTGCAATTTTTTGGGGGGTGGGGATATCAACAGAATAAAACCACTTTGGACCTGCAAATGTGTCTAAAACTGAGGGCAAAGTGATCTTCAAAAATCACATCCTCACAGATTCAGACTAGTGATGACTTTGGCTCAGTATGTCTTCTGCTGCAAACCTTATTTCAAGAGATTATTAGGCAAAATTTTAAAACTATGCAGACATCTCTTGCAGAAAGCTGATGACCTGTCTAATGATCCTCAATACTCTGGGGATAGCCAGAGAAAATGGTGTGTACTTGTATGCTTTTCATTGAGAACCATTTATTAGGATAGACGTCAAATGGGTAGGCTATAGTAATAAACAAAAATGGGCTTATAGCTTATGTTGTGAGACTAGCTTTCGTGTCTGCAGCTTTGAATAACTCTCTTGGCTTCACACTTCTCATTCATGAAAAGGACTTATTGAACTGTATTTGTTCAAATAAATCTCTTCTTAATTTATGATGTGTAATCAACAAAGTAGGGAGTTCATCTATATTAATTTTAACCTAATAATGTTGTTCAATTAATATTTAGTCAAAGTCGGTAGTTTTGTGTAAGCACTGAGCACCTAATTTACATACCTATCTGTAGCTTGTATATACACATAGTAACTTTGTGACAAAAATGGTATTAGAGGTGATTCTTAGCCATAGATATCTTCTGTTTCTCTTTTTTGGCAATCTGAAGTGCCGCTGATCTGTATTCTTAGCCAATGATGATCTTAGATTTGTAACTGTAGCCATTTGTACCTGGTTAGTTTTTGCAAATTGAAACAGCTATTTCTATGTATTCCACTCACTTGCTGCCTTAATTATTTGGGACAGAAAGCGAAGGTTGTCCTGAATTTTGACATGTGTGCAGCAGACCAAATGTGATAAAAGGCTGAGCTGGAGGTAGCCCTGTCCTCCAAGGAAGGCGTTGAGGAGGAGGAGATGTCCACAGAGCCCCTGACAGAATTTCTCTTCGATTATTCTGTTGGAGCAGTAGGATGAGAACAGGTTTCTGTCTAATCCCCAAGGGCTCCTGGGGTCCTCTGTGCTCCTACATCCCAGGAACATCCACCTTTGTGAATGACACAAAGATGTTACCAGCCACTTCTGTTGACTTGGGCTGCAAGATGGCATCTCATTGTGAAAGTGATGTGTGATACTGCTCTGGCTCGTATCTGAATAAGATACAAGTTTTTCCCCAAGTAACAAGTGATAGGATGAGAGGAAACAGCTTCACATTGCATCAGGGAAGGTTTAGTTTGGATATTACAAAAAATTTCTTCACTGAAAGGGTTATCAAGCACTGGAACAGGCTGCCCAGGGAAGTGGTTGACTCACTATCCCTGGAGGTATTTAAAAGATGTGTAGACATGGCACTTAAGGACACAGTTTAGTGGTGGGTTTAGTGTTAGGTTAACGGTTGGACTTGATAATTTTAAGGGTCTTTTCCAACCTAAATGATTCTATGATTTGAAGATCCATGGAAACTATGTTTTCACAGTGTCGGTCTTCTTCCCCTATCCATTTCTCCTGACTTTCCCTCCACTCTTTAGAACGTCCTCTGAGTTTTAAGCCTGGATGACACCCCCTCCTGTTGGGGTAAAAGAAGAAAGAAATGGGTTTACAAAGATACCTTGTCTCAGTCATGGGACCAGTGGAAAGGGAGAGTGAGATTCATGTGTCCATGAGATTAGAAAGGGAGAGTGAAAGTCTCTGCAGTATGTTTGGGTAGAAAATGTTTACCTTGGTGTGTGGATTATTTTCCACATCCCTAAGAGGAGATATTATTTTTAACTGCATGGGAAAGGTCTAGTGGTTAGTACAGGAACACTACACCATAACACCTATTGTATTGTGTCCACCACCACTTCACTTCAGTTGGAATATGGACTTTCCAAAACTTGTGCATTTTCATTTCAACCACTTGGAACATTCAGCAGTGAAATACCTAAAAGATCATATTCTAGGCAGGCATTTTTTTTTTTCCCCCCATTCAAAACTGTCTCAGCCCCAGTACTTCTGATGCCAGCTGAAATGGGAATAAATGCCACAATAAGGTGCTGTGGTGGCACGTGAGCAGTCTTGGATGGCATGCATCTGAAACCTCTGTGTGAAGTTGTGCGTGTCAGCATGTCTGCATTAGCAAGGGACTCTTAATGGGATGGAACAAGTAGGCTTTGGTTGGTTGTTGGCCGATCCTCCCTAGTAAACACTGGTGTACTATCTAGTGTACTGTAATAGTACTGTAGACACAAGTGCGTGATGTAAAAATAATAATAATTAAAAAAACCCAAACCAAACGAAAAAAACTCAGTTGCAGCAGGGGGCAATCTGTAGCTCTAGTTACTCTTTTAACTACTGCAATGTTTCTCTTCTGAGCTGATTATGACCATGCATCTTGGGTGTGTTTGTAGAAAAATACCATTGTACAAATGTTTGTCAGTAAATGGACTGCAGTCGACTACCTTTCTTGAACCTGTGACATTTTCATAGCAGAAAAAATGTCTGAAATTGCCATGTTTAAGGGGCAAAGGGGTGTATTCTTGTTCCACTGCTTATATGAGCTTTCATGACAGTTGGCAATGAAGTAACAAAATCTTCCCAAGATGTGTGCAGCAATGCTATTAAGTATAAAAAATTCTTGCTTGCCTCTTCCTAAAGCCATTGTAAATCAGTTGGATTATCAGACACACACTTAACAGTATTACAAGTGCGCGATCCAAGGTAAAATGCTGCTGTTTCAAGAATTTAGTGGGCAGAGTTATATCTGGTTATGAGTATGGAATGTCTGATGCGAGGGGGAAGTATTCCCCAAAGCTGCCTAACAAGGCTCCCCCCCCCCCTTGGCTCAGTCTGTAGTTGGTGGAGAGAGAGGCACTTCCAAGCAGAGCAGCTCTGAATTGCCCATCTCAGAAGCCAGTCATTCTCCCCTGACTACTGGGAAGCCTTGCTAGGCTGAAGTTAACCCCTGAACATAAGTCCACTTGGATACGTCAGTATTTGGCTGCCTGCAGTGCAAACTAGTGCATCACCGCAGTCCTCCTGCAGATCTTTTAAAACTACCATTAAGTGGGCTACTTCTTTAGTGACAGCGATGTAGCCACAGCAGCACAAAACCAGGGAAGAGCCTGAGCTTTTACCAGCATCCAAACATGGTTTTGCAGGTTGTGCTTACATCTGTGTGGTTATGGCTACACTGCCTGCACAGTGCCCAAGGAAATAATTACTCTCATGTTAGCTCAGTCTACGCCGCTGCACAGCAACGTGAGGGGTGCAGCAGCAGCCTTCTGGATCTCATATTAATCTTAAGGCCAGCTTCTTGTCATCTTTGATAGACTCCTGCTGCTCTGTTGAATGTATTTGCAAAGTCAAACTTCACTTTTTTTTTTCAATCTTTGAGGTAAATCTCTACTTAGTCATTCCAATTTATTTGCTATGAGCAGGTATTGCTTATGTTGACACTATTTGAAAATTTGCAAGTTGGATTAACTGGGAACAAGTCTTCTCTTGCTGTTTGAGACACATCCTGTGCACTCGCTGCATGTTCATCTTTAACTGTTATGATGAGTTATTTGCCATGTTAATGCCATTTTTCCTGTCTGTGGTTAGTATTAAGAACCTGTCTCCCATAAGTTGCAGGGGAAAATAAAAATACTTCTTTTGGACAGCCTGCCTTCTAACTTTAAAACTATACTCAACTTTGTCTCTTTGAATTCACCTCTGCTATTGGGTACCCAGAGAGCAAAAGAAATCCCGGTCTATTCTGTTGGCAGGTGACCATAGGGTCGGGCTGTGTCCTGCTAGGCCCAAGACTCACCTGTTTTAGTTGGAACTGCCACGTGCGTGAAATGGCTCCACCTTGACTAAAATGCAGTCCCATGCTGTGGGGTGTTAAGTTTTGCAAATGTTTGGCCTACATTCTTCTGTTCAGTTTTTCCTTCTTTAGCTAAGGAAATTGCTTCTCATCTTATCTTCTAACAAGACTCTAAATAATTCTCTTCTTTCATCTATATTGTTACCTGTAAGTTATTTATAGACTGTGATTATATTCTGCTCAATCCTCTTTTCTGGATTATGTAACTTTAGCTTCCTTAGTCTGTCTTCATATTCAGTATCTTATCCTCCAATTCCTGTATCATTTAAGTTATCCTTCTTTGTATATGCCTAGTTATTTTATATCTTTTTTTGCAATCCATTGAGAAGAGAGCTGCATGCGATATTCCATTTGGTCACGTCATGGCTTTGTACTGTGGAATTATTACCTCCTTGGATTTATAGGAGATACATACAAATCGAAGACGAGCAGTTGCTCCTCCTGCAAACAGATCAAACTTGCAAAATAATCTTCCATCTCCAATCAAATATTGACCCTACTTTCAGATGGCATCGCACTCGATGCTTTTGGACAACTACAGTTTTTGTCAGTGCTGCTTATATTCTAACGTAAAGCAGGAATAGCCTTATTTATTATGAGTAAATATTGTCTTGTTTTCTGCATCAGCACATTTCAAATGTTTGTGGATTGCTATCCTCTTTGGCTTTGTAGCAAAGGCAAATCAAATGGGAAGATGCAAAATATTTCCTCTCAAGTACATAAACTTAATGCTTATGGACTAAAAAAAAAAAAAAATTAAAAAAACATTCATCTTGATATATATTTGGGGTTTGGATAATTTTCATGCGTATTTGTCACTTCTGATTTCAAGAGAGCAAAAAGTAATAGTTCTAAAACAGAGAGAAACCAACTGCATGTAAGACCAGCTGCCAGACATACCAGAATTCTCACACAACCAACTTCAGTTTCTGTGTTTAGGAGGTCTCTAAATTTTTACAGCCAATTTGGTTGGTTTTGTTCTCCACTCCACCCCCAGCCCCCCAGTACATCAAACCTCTGAACTGTGTCTGATTTATCTATCTTGAATTCAAGATGTTTTCAGTTTCAGTGTGATCCAACAATTAATTACATTTATAAATCAAATTACATAGAAATCTCTATTAATGACATCTGTAGTAAATTTTATAATTAAAAAAATCTTTATTTTAACTTTCTGTAATTTTCTTGTAATGCACATTTTCCAAGTCAGTAGTCTTTTTCTGCTAAATTTATCCTACATGTCTAGTTCTTTCTCTACTGCTGTTTCTCCTCCCTTAAGTAATATTTAGCACTTCTTGCTTCCTTCCAGAGTTGCTTATCTGTGTGAAACAGCTCACACTACTGGCATCTTGTATTGTTCTTGCCTGAGTGAATGTTAGAATTTCAGAATTAGTAAGAAAGCAGTTTGTTCCTTGATTATCAAATTCTTCTACTCATCCAGATGTAAACACTTAAAGACTTTGTGCTGATTTTACCACCATTGGTGGTTTCTTACTCTTCCTATCCAGATTTATCCTTGGCGTCAGTGGCCACACTTCGTATTTGCTTCCACACTAGTCTATGCCAGACATTATTTGTTTCGTTATATTCAGTTGGAAAAAAAATTAAGTGTTGCTGTAATATTGTATGAAATTTCTTGATGCATGGTTCTTGATGATGCTTTATCATAATTCAGGTGAAAGTTGAATAAGACAAGCTGTCTTTAAAAGTGCCTGCTTCCTCCTGTGATGGAGGTCCTTGCCAATTATTGGTAAATCCATTCTGATTACTAGGTTATACTTGTTATTTAAAAAAAAAAAAAAGTTTTAAATGCATTAAGTGCTTTAAGATTAGTGCCAAAATGAATGTCATTAAGTAGTCTAATGAACCAAGCGTGTTCCCTTTTGAAGTTAGCAGTCACTGAGATCTGGGAGAGCAGTGTTAGTCCTGAAAAGCTGAAATGCAGTCCTACTGTCCCAAGGGAAACCCAAGGAAAGGGCACTTGCTGCAAAAATTGAACTGGAATTAGAAAATAACAGGATCTAGGGAGAAAATTTAAGCCATTTGAAGGCATCTTTCTAGCCCTGGAGCTGGAATCTTGTCTCATACCTCATTGCCACCAAATCTGCAGAGATGTGGCTTTGATTACCATCTCCTCGGTAAATGACTGGTTCCTTCCTAATGTCCGCCTCGGGCTATTAGACGTGGAGTTCATCTTGCCATACTGTGCTGGAAGCGGAGGAGTTTGGGATGGTTATTCCTGGTTTGCCTCCCCTGTCCTCAGAGCAGATCTCTTGAATGCCCTTGACATTACTGTTAACTGAAAGGTGGTGAGGGGATGTTGGGGGGGTGTTCCATGAGTGCCTGAGTTTAGGATATTGGAGGGGTGGTTTATTTATTTATTTTACTTGGCATCATTTAAGGTTAGTAGCCTGTTCAGAGAGTTTGTATTGTAGTACATAAATAGCAAAATAAAAATGTGCAGTAGAAGACAGATACATACAGATAACAGGTTCTCGAGATTAAAAGAAACCATTTGGTTCCTACTTATGCAGCTGAAGCTTTCTGTATTGTTTTGTTTCTGAAACAAATGATGCTGCCATGTTACTCCAGTCGGCTGCAAAAGCTCGGGACTGCCCTTGCAGCCCTGCAGAACTGTCTGGCATCTGGTGACGAGGCCAGAGAACAGAAAGACAGCGTGAGTAGGCTCCGCACCACAAGTGTGCGTCCTCGTGGTATTTATAGGCTCTTACAGTGCTGTTGGTAGGCAAGGCAGAGGCAGGGAGCATGCAGTCACGCTGCTTGCGGTCACGTTGTCAGCAAGAGAGAATGGATGCGTGTTTGCGGTTTTTTTGTGGGTGGGTTATTTGGTTGGTTGGTTTGGGTTTTTTTTGTTGATGGTTTGTTTTTTTTCTTTTAATCTAATCCACCCAGGTTGATTAGTCTGTTGAGTGCAGACAGTTGGCCTGCACGGACTAGCTGCGGTCTGAGTGTCTGTGTACCTTCTGGGATGAGCAGAAACGGCTCTTAAACAGCTTCATCTCACAGACACTGGAAATGCAACTAGAGCTACTCCTGAGCCAGCAGTCGTGTGTACATTTGGCACATGAAGTCACCAAACATTGCTGGCGCTGGGTAGGGGTCAGGTGGCCGGGACCCCCCAGCATTGTATTAATCCATCTTGACACAGAATCAGAGGTGAGAAAGCACGATTCTGTGGAAAGTTAGGACATCAGAAGTTGATGCCATAACAGCACTACAGGCTTACAGATATTGTCTCCTAACTGCTTTTTGTGCCTTGGTAGTCCTTGTACCTTAATTGCTTTGTTCTTCAGCTTGCGAACAACACGACCACCATGGTGCTTGTCTTAAGGTATGTCTTTAAATTGGAACAGCACAGAGGACGCTTACAGAGACAGGAACTGTTCTGCTATCCCTTCAGCTCTCTCTTCTTCTCCCCCCCCCCCCCCCCCCCCCTTTTTTTCTCTTTTTTTTTTTTTTTTTTTCCTTATCTGCCAAAGAAAATGCAACACGCAAATTGGAGTAGCAATCACTTTGTCCACTCTTGACAGGCACCCACATTTAGACATCAGCTCAGGAAAGTTAAGTTGCAAAGTGCTGTTAAACAATCACGGTTTAAGACCAATGGAAAGTATATTAGTTGATAATGCTGGGAGGGCTTAGGCAGAGTATGATGATACAAGGTAAGGTTAGGTCACTTGGGTTAACTCTCAATTTCTACTCTGTGCTCAGTGATCAGGCAGTTATCAATGGTAAGGAAGCCCTTTCTAGTGTGACCTGAGTTATTTTACTCTATGTTTGGCAGTATTCTTTGCAAAGACAAGCCTGTATATATTTGAAGTTCGTTTTCATTTTTCATATCTTTTGAGCCAAGGCTAATAAATTTCAGTGCAATTTTCAACAACATGGTTCTTTTATTTAGTGGGGTTTTTTAGTAGTTTTAACATTCCTTTCAATTTTCTCTAATTAAGCAGCCCGATTGCTGTCATGTGAAGTAACAAAGATATTCAGTAAGCTTTCATGGCCACATAAAGGAAAGTCTTTTATGTTTTATTTCATCCAAAAATCTGAAGGATTTTTTCTGAAGTAGTCCATTATTCTTTGAAGCCATTCTGGACCACTGATTCCTAGCTCATCAAAATCAAGTCTTTATTGAAGTGGAGTATTTTGCAGATTTATAGTAATACAAGTATGAACATTAGATCTGCTGGGACGTTATATGTATCACTTATTTGGAAAAAAATGGTGTACAAATCCCTGTTCTGTGTCTTCTGTTCCACAATGAATATTTCTGGTGTTAATTGATCTTAGTTTCTATTTCATATACTTGATCTGGATCCCTCTGAAAGCACAGTTGCTCCCAATTGCAAATCAGAGGTGTTGACTCAGCCTCAATGTTCATCAATCATAGAGAGACTAAAAGAAAACAATCTTTTTTTTTTTTTTTTTTAATCAAGTGCAAGAGTAGATGCATGCAAATTTTCTGGTTGATGTGTTCATGAATTCCCCTCCCCCTTTTTTGATCCATCTTTGATCCTACCAAAGAATCTTGAATTTGAGCCAGATTTCTCTGGGAAATTGTCCCTTTGATGATGATATTTGCCAGGAAAGGGATTTCTACAGTGTGTTAGCAGGGGAAAAGACTTAGTAATAGAGACAGGGCATAAGTAACATCAAAACCACTATGGAAAAAAAATTAGATTATTGTTGTCTACATCATATACATTTGTAAGAATTTTTTCTGGTGATTCTATCAAGGTTTCGTCAAGTTTTCTATCAAACTGCACAATCCCTATATACAAATCAGTCTGATAATGATTTTTAAAAATTACTTATTCCCTGTATAAATTATGGAGAGGAGGGGATGCCGTTATTGGAAAGAGCCTGCATAATCATCTAGATTGGGCCTCAGCCAGTACATGGTGACTGTATTGTTCTTTGCTCTCTGTAATACAGTGTATCGCTACAAGCCATGATGTGCCATTGCCAAACACCAGAGTTAAAGCTGAGGCTTAGTGCTCAAACCTTTAGTCAAAATTTGAAAAGGGACTGGGGGAAAAGAAAGTACACAGCCAGGAAGAACCCTGTTCAAATCTATTTCTTTTAAATGCCTGCACCGAGAACACTCTATAAAGAGCAGAAGGGATGCGTGTCTTCAAAACCAACATGTGTACAAAACATGGATTGAAAGAAGTGCTCCAGGGGCTTCAATGATCAGTGGGCACAAAGATGCTTTTGTTTCCAAATTTGTGCCTGAAGGGATATCTGTCGCATAGAGGACTCTCTGCATAGGCCACGTAATGCTGGGCTGGGTCCTTTGGGCGAATCATATCTGTTGCTAAATGCATGCATGAGATACTCCCGAAGGAAATATGGAGGTGACTATACATCGTGTAAACCTCTATTGGAGCAAAGGACCCTCCCCTCACTCCAGTGGAATTAAGGAAAGGAAAGGATTCTGCAGGCAACTATAAGAAAGATATTTAAAAAAAAAAATCTCTTATAGGTTTGTCCCATGTCTGGTGATTCTATGATTCTGAAACCATGGCCTAGGAGTGTATTAGGTTGAGGATAATCCCAGAAACCCTGTATAATTGAAGGCTGATAAACTACAGAAAGAAGGATTGCAATGTAATTTATATCTAAACATATCTAGAATTAAGGGACCTGAAAACATAAGCCTTTGTGATTTCATTTCAGAGAAATCTTGTTCACATAGCATGGGCAGTGTGTCTCTTCTTCTCCCCCCACCTTCCGTTTCAGGGAAGCTAGGATAGCAGTATTCCAAGCAAAACAGCTAAATTGCAATAAAGAGATATCTTTTAAAAAATGTTTTTCAGCCTATGGTCTGTGAACCATACCTCAGAAACCCATGGCAGGTAAAGATGAAAAGCACGTACTTTGCCTTGGGCTTAATTTTTGCTATTCAAAGGTCTGCATCTCTGCTGGAAAATATTTAGGGATCTGTGAATTGAAAACAGTTGAAAATCACTGACCTGAAAATATATTCCCTTGTTTTCAGAAAACCAGCAAGACTGAGTTAGCGGAACATTTCTCTATGGTGATGTTGATGCCTTCTCTCCCTACCCCCATCCTACTAATGGATCACGTGGTCTGTAGCCAGAATATAGCCTTTCATTTCTTATGGTCAAAACCTTTTCTAATGAGATCTTTTTGCATTGAAAGATCAATGTGGAGCTTTCCTAGACCAACTTGTACAATTATCTGATGTACTGCAAATTTAAATGCAAACAAAAAGTTAATTTGAAAAAAAATTATGTTTTTCACTTTAATTTTAAATGGTCAGTCTTGCCAAAGAGATCTCCCATTATAATGAAGATGTCTTATAGTTCTGGATCAAGGCTTATTTTTATTTACATTAAAAAAAAAATTGACTACTGTAAATGAAAATGAGACGTGTTTATACTAAATATCATAATTATCCATGACAGTGCAGCCTGCCTTTGGAAAGCATGTACTACAGGCACAGCATCCCTATGTGTTACAGACCTCTGACCTTAAGCAGATGTCGTCATTTTAGTCATATGGGCAAGCCAGAAGGAAAGGTCAGAGCTCATTCATATATACTTACATTATAGTTCTTTATCTTAGGTGCACATGTGGTATTTTTGTTTGGAGGTTTGTAGGAAGAGGTTACCCCTAAAAGGTGATTAGGTTGGGATTGGGCTTCATTCTGACAGAAGGTGGTGTTTGAAGGGTTGTGGCATTATTTTTTTGGTGTTTGGGATTTCCTCCCACCCCCACCCCCCTTTGGTTTTTTTCCGCATGGAACACGTAGGAGGTTGCTGTTACCTAAATTATGCGCTGAAATCACTGGGGTTGCCCGGGGTGGACATCAGCACAGACGCTGTTTCCCTTACAGTAACTATCATCTTCATGAAATATGCTCATGTCTGATCATAGCCTTTGGCAGCAGTCTTGAGCAGGAAAACATTCTTCCAGTTCAGGCGACTGGGACTTGTATTCGTTGCAGACCACTCTTAATGCAGGTAGGGAAGCTGCAGCTCACGGAGTTAATTGTACTGCATTTTACTGGAGCACTGCTGTGATATTTATGACCTTTCTCCTTTCCTTTATCTGAGACATATTTTATTTTGTGATGTTGCCTGAAGCCAGCACTTTATCCAAATAACTTGCCAGCTTCAAAGCAAAACATCAAACAGTCCCCCTTTCCTAAAGATCCTTTCACCCACCACCACTACCACCACCAAGCTACCTTTTTTTTTTTCTGGGGGAAAAAAAAACCAACCTCGAATCACCTTGCAATTGGTAACACAGCAAACAGGTCTAATTGAAATGAAAGGACAACTGAGTAACAAATTAAAGTCCACCCTGAAAGGAAATGGATAGATGAGTTCCTGTGTGAAAATGCACCTGTTTCTTACATTATGTTGTGTAAGGCAACCGTTGCATTTTAGCTGAGTAATTGAACTCTGGGGTACATGCTTATGACGCTGGGAGAGCAGCACAAACTATGCTGAGAATTTCTCCTGGTTAAGTCACAGACCTGTTAAAGCTTAAGCAGCAGCTCCATAACACAGCAATGCCATCTTAATGGTAAGAATAGCCACAGGGATTCTTGACAGTTTACACCCATGAATTTATTGAAACAAATGTCGCTTTCAGATCTTTAATGAAAGCACCTGCCTTTAAACAATGGCCAAAAGATACCTATAGGTTGTGAGAGGCACTTCTTCAACTGTATACTTTCCTACCCACTACAAAAGCATATACAGTGTCGATATGACCCCCAAAACACACATGAAAAAGTTTTCTGTACGTATGACCTCAGTGTTGAAGAGCATTCATGGAAGAGCATAGTTGCAGCAGTTGACGTGTTGAAGCTAATTGCGTCCATCACCCTGTACAAAGTCTGGACCACTTGGTCCTCAGCAGTATGGTCGTCCTAGACTCAGTGCTCAGGCAGAAGCCCAGGCAAGAATTGCTGAGCAGCTGCCGAGCTGCAGCTGCCCTTTGGCTTTCTTCCAGTCTGTGCTTTTTAATGCTCTTCAGAAAGATAGGGAAGAGAAAGTTGGCTCATTCGTAAAGGCTTTGTGGCTTTGTTATATATATTTTAGGGAGGAAAAAAACCCTTAAAACTCTGAGAACTGTAAGAATTGGCAGCTCAATTTCTCCTTTTACCAAAACTCTCCTCTTTCTTACTTTGTCCATCCTTCTGTTGTGCAATGGGGCCGGAAAGTACCACAGCAAGTTAAGGGCAAACACTTGCACTGTCCGGATCTGTCCCAGGCCTTAAAGGAGCCAACCACACTGTGTTGGGTTAAGATTTTTATTTTTTTTTTATTGTACTTTTTGGCGTTGTCTTGTAGGGCTGGATTCTGTAAGACTAAAAGCTGACGATTTAGATACTCATTTTCATTCTGATTTAAAAAAAACTAAAAAACAAAAAACAAAAAAACAGCGAAGGGGGTAAGGAAAGCATGTAAAGCATAACAGTAATTTGACAGGTGTTATAAGAAGGTTGACCAAGCTGAGCAAACCTCACTGCAGGCACAAGAACAGCACCAAGGGAATCCAGACTTGCAGCAGCAAAGGTTAAAGTTTAAAGAAAAATAAATAAATTATAGAAAAGAGATACAAGAGTTCACTTACAGTTGATAGTATCTGGCATCTGTTTCCATCCACAGGTGGAAGGCTGCATAATTTGGCAAAAAGATGCACAGAAATAACCCCAGGCATTGTTTCTGTGTGGCACTAGATTACATCAAAGTTACATGGGGCATGACAATATTCAGATCAAAGCTTTAAATCTGAAAGGGCATCCAAACCTTATTGTACCTAAAAATAAAATCTAAAATAAAAAATTAAGTAACTCTTGTAAAAGCTTTGGCACAGTATTCCTTTGGGGGGAGGGGGAGAGAACTTTTGAAAAAAAAACTGAGGTTTGCATTGATTAAAAGTGAAAATTTAGACTTGTAGGTTGCCAAAAGCCACTTTTAAAGGATGAAATTCCATTGTCTCTTCTTTTTTGTAGAGTGATTATTAGTAACCTGATATGAAAATGTCTTTTATCTTCTTTGTATGGTATGTGAGTCGACAAGTGTGTGCTATGAGTTAGCCGTGCAATGTTCAGCATTGCTAGTACTACTGGGTATAAGTCATTTAAGTTCCAGAACTTTTGGGGGCCAAAGTAAAATGTGTTTAAAAATCACTAATATTCTAAATGCCCATTTGCTTCCCAGCTCATGCAGCTCAAGTTCTTAATATCAAAGGAATAGAAGTTTAGGGCATAGTTTCTGTTCTTTCATAAGTGCATTAAGCATCACAGTTCCACCTAACAAACAAGATCCATGGGTGGAGGGCAGCTTTTGACCTCCCAAACCCGTCACTGATAAGAAACTGTCCCTCTGTGTCCGAAGTCCTTATTAAGGAGAAGAAACTCATAACTGAGGATTTGCTTAGGCATAGGGGTTTAGGAACTCCATTAAGCTTTTCTCTGTAGCTTGGCTTTTCAAAAGGATCTTGCTAGTTTGACCTAGTGGAGTAGCAAGTGATTTTTGATGTAGAGGAAAAAATAAAGAAACTTTAGGGGGCAAAACAGTAAGTTTAAATTGGATAGGTCCTTTTAACAGTTTGCAACTTTCAATTTTACAATAATGTAAGTGACTTCAGTTCCAATTTCTTGCTGATGTCCAGACTATAACTGACTTTGCACTGACTCTGCAAGATGGGTATAAAATGTTGCTGTTATAAATCAGTGATGCTTTGCTCTCTTTTTGCATGTTACATTGCAAAAGAGAACAAAGCCAACCAAGTTCTGTTATCTGTGCTGCCAGTAAGGGAGATTTTCACTGACTGAAGACAAATGCTGTAAAAGCTTTTGTGAACAGCATACACTGATCTGGTGGTAAACCCGTCACAGGACTGAAGGAAAACTGTTCTCATACACACTTTGGCAAGATGCCATTCTTTTCATGGAGAAGAGCATGGGGGATCTCTTGGCATGTGAATTTTGTGGATGCTGCACCTCTTAAGATTTCTCTCATTTCTATAAAGCTCACAGGACAAGTTTTTTTTTCTGAAAGGGATTTATCACTGCTATCTATTAACAGCCTGTAAACGCTGTGTACTTTAAATATTTTATAGCTACATGAAGGGATTGGTGCTCAGGGCACTATGCTTTTATGCAGCATATCTGTCAAATGGCCATTATACTTCCAGTTTCATAATATGTTTTACCTAGAAATGTGATTATCAGGACACACTTTTTACAGATAACTCCTTTACACCATGAGGGAAAAGTGAATGTATAAATTAATTCCTAGTGTGTCTTTACATGTTGGTCCCTTGTTTGTTCTTTGGGTCATTGAAACCTTTAGCAGTGCATGAGAATAATCTGATTTAATGACAAGAACAAAGAAACAGCTCTGTTTTCCAAAGTTGCAGCAGATGTAGAGAATAAATTATAAACAATTTTCCAAACATAATGTATAAATTTATAGCAGTGACATCTTGATCTTGCATGAGAAATACAGCATATACATACTAAACAGAACAGTTCATGCTAACCAGATGCAAGGTCATCCATTAGCAATACTTTATCTGATTAGTATTGTTAATGGAAGGGCTTATCCAGCCGTTTCGTAAAAGCAGATCTGCTGTAGATCATGAATTCTTGTCAATACAGTCATCAAGGCTATCATGGTTAAGACAGCCCAGCTATTAACCTACTAGAGAGAACTGGACAGAAAAATATACTGAGCAGTCAGTGAAACGGAGACCCTTCCATTTATTTTTCTTCCATGCATGGCATTGCCCCCTGCACTGCTACCTTTTCCATCATTTCACTTGGCAAGACAAATTATTCCAGCATCTTCCTTTACTCAACTTCTAATGTATTCAGTGGCTTGATTGTGATAACTTCTGATACTTTTGATTTTATATTGATCATGGTCTTGATAAATGAAAAGGTAGGACTGAAAGGCCATGTTTCTGGAACGGATGGAAGTACCATAGTTACCCCATAGATTATTTTAAAATGTGTAGATTAGGAAGCAAACAAAAATTAATCTTCTTCCTGAG
>NW_008825409.1:586839-616160 GCF_000699105.1 Pygoscelis adeliae | reverse complement strand
TGATCTTGAGAATGGAATATCCTGCGTTAACTTTGAAGATGACCTATCTAATACTTTAATTTTGTACAATACATTTCTGTTGTTTGTTTTAGTATTTCTGACAACAATCTCAATATTTAATGATCTGTCTTCATTATAAATAGTATGTTTAGATATTCACAATTCAGCATAATTTTAATCAATTAGAATTTGTGTGGAAATCAGTTCAAACAGGTAATACTTGTTTAAAGTAATCTATAGTAGTTTTGAGTTTCTTTTTGAAGCCACTGTTCAGTTAAAATATAGTGGATTTTTTGTTTATTTTGAATAACCTGGGGAAAAAAATATCTTCTATTTAGAGGTAAGATACATGTTTTTAAACAAAACAGGTTTCCTAAGCTATTCACCTAGCTCTGAGGTGAAAACATTTGCTTTTAATTTGAGATACTGATACGTTTAAAAAGCTGCTAGGAGCTTAAATTCATTGGAAAATAATCCTAAAACAAGTGAGGACCTACTATGACTTGCGTGCATGGTAACAAACACATGAAGTAGCTGTGCTATCGCAGAGCAGTGAAACCACAGCGCTTCTATTGGTATTGATCGCGATCCCAGCGCTGTACTGTGTTTGCAGCTCCCATGTCAGACCCCAGCAGCAGGAAATCAACTCTTTGTTGCCATGGTTGTGGAGCTGCACCATTAACTCGGAATATCTTCTCAAACCACACCCATTCCTTCCTTGTTTTCAAGAAAAAGTTAAAGATTAATGAAAACTTTGGAAATATTTTAGATTTTATATACTTCCTGCTAAGACAAGGTGATTTTGGTTGACATCTGATTATATGAGGTGGTTGTATTTCTTTTCCTAAAATTATAACTGAGCTTACCTACTTACATTTCTTTTAAGTACCCTTTTAAGTATCGAAGACTTCTCCCACTATTTTTTATTTTTGGCTTTTTGTCTGTTTCTCTCTTTATTGCACACACTTTCTTTCATTTGTTCTTGTCTTTCTAACTTCGCTTGCATTTCTTTGATTCGTTGTCCTTTTCTTTATTTCCACATCTTCCTTATTTTTGCCTTTCTATTTTTTCCCTCCATGTTTCACTTCCCTAGATTGGACACAGGACTTTATTGTCCCACGCTTTAGGTGTGTATGAATCTGTCCTTCCCTGTCCATCTGCCTGCCTCTTTCACCACTTAGGGATAGGGAGTAAAACCTGAAAGATCTGAACAAGGGTTTTCTGACAGTAAATGCATCTAATGTTATCTACCATAACCACACGAAGATCACAATTCTTGAATTTCTGCATGAACTGAGAAGCACTAAGAGCTGTAAAAACTAGCAGAAAGACCACAGCATGCAAGTTTTGGCAATGAGGATGAATAGAAAAGGTCATATCTCAGGCCCGTTTGCAAGATTAGGACATAGCTAGAGAATAAATTTCACACTGAGGGTAGTCTTGAAGGTGGCATCCCATTCGAGGATTGTGTGATTGGCAAGACGGTAGAGCCAAGGAAGGAGATAGCAGGAAGGTCTACTGTGTTTTATCCTTGCTCTTCTTTAACTTGTTAATCATTATGGGAGATGTCAGAATGTAAGATCAAAATACAGACTGGAGAAAAGGAGATGGCTATGCATGGGAGAGGTAAATCAATAATATCAGCATAGTAGTCCAATTTCTTAACGAGGTTGCCTGGGGAATAAGACGCAGAAGGTAAAAGAACACAAGACATGCCTGTGTCCGATCTTTTCTGAAAATCACGGGGGGAAGGTGAGGATTATTCTCTTAAGTAATAATTGGAGGGGTAGGAAAAAAAGCATTAAACTTCTTGGAGAAAAAGCTTCTGATTGACTTTGCAGAAGGCAGTTAGATGGCCAGGGTACTGATTAAAAAAACTGACCAAAAAGAAGACACTAAAGCCTTCAGTGAAGGCAGGAATTTGTACAAGAAGTGGAAGCCAGACTGCAAGAGGTCAAAAATGGAAATGGAGAGTTTCAAACAGTATTTGTAAAAATGCTTGTGGGAAGTTCCAAACAGTTCCCGTGCTTTATAATGAGGCAGAAGAACAAGTGAGTTGAGGATGAAAAAAGTGGAAAAGGGAGATGATCTGCAGCCACATGCACAGGGGCAAAGAAAGCAAAAGAATGCAAGAGTAAACTGATAATAGGCAAAAAGTCATCCGCATTCATGACCTGGAAATCACTGGGACTTCTAGTGATAGGGAGTGAGGAGGAGGGGTTGATGTTCTGTTTTGGCTGAGACCAGAAGATAGAGATGGCTATCATGGTAGCAAGAAGGAACATGTTGTTGCTTAGTTGGGACAAAGTAAAATTAAAGGTTAGTCTGGCAGGGTGGAAGACTTGAATCAATGCTTTTGGCTGAATGAAGATAGGAGGGTGATAAAGTGTCTAACTGAAGGGCTGGAAGACCCAGTCATCAAAAATTAGTTCAGTTAGTTGTGAAGAAGGGAAGGAAGGAGTTGGTGGATCATAGATGACAGCAACATGGAGGGAAGATGCAAGTAGAACGTGATGTGACACTAAATAAACCTAAAATAAAATAATTGAACAAAATTGCAGACTAGAGAGCATTTGGAAAAGGTTGCTAGGGGAGTCCAGTATCTCCATGACCATCTGCGCAGAGGTAGGGAGAGTGGTAGGGAAAAGGAGAAATCACTCAAAGTATAGTTAAGGAGTAATTTCAGAAGAAATAATCTTGATCTCTGAGGGAATAGTGGAAAAGGGAATTGTAAGGAAGCTGTGGTTGGTTATGGTGATTTTAAATACAGAGTTTCAGAGAAAATAAAAGCAGAGACAGAGGGAAAGTAAGAGGCTGAGAGATGAGTTGTGCAGGTTGGAATAATGTTACTAAAGACTGAGAGGTAGTGTCAAAACTGGGGTGGGAAGTAGAAGGTGGGCATGGCACAAAGGTTACTGCTGGGGGAGAATGTCACCAGAGGCAGGACGGTGAGGATGTGGGATCATAGGGTTGCTGTGAGGGGGAAATGAAGAGACAATAAACAAATGAAGATGGTCAGACGTAGCAGACAGGAACCAAAAAAAAGTTAAAATAACAGAAGGAAGCAAAGGGTAAAGAGCAACTGGAGCTAGTGCAAGGAAATGATAAAGGAGACAGATGCTATGAGGCAGTAAGGGATGTGGTAAGAACCCTAAGAGATTAGCAGATGGACAGGGCTTTTTAAAAAACAAACAACAACAACAACAAAAAGCCAAACCCCAACAAAATAAAACAACAACAACAAAACCCATGAATTACATGCAAGGAATTCATGGACTTAATCCACCTTCAAGAAAAATGTCGTAAACAGCTAGGAAATCATAGTCAAATGGCTAAAATGTTGTAAATAGTTGTAAACCACAAGTCTGGACCCTCAGATGCTGTAAACTAAATGGTAGCTCTCCACTGAATTTTTAACTCAGCACACCTCTTCCTGTATTACCAGAGTGTGAAGGCTTTGCTATAGAGCCTTAGGACTGAAAAGCATTGAACTGAAGAGCAGCAAATCCAAGTCTGTGCTGCAGAAAATGTGCGCAGTAGTGAACTTAAACTCCTGCACAAATGCCTTTTGTATCTAGTACCTCTCACATCTAGTATCTTTTGTCTTTTCTGCATTTAGCTTCCTATCTGAACATTTGCAACCATAGTTCCCAAGCAACTTCTCTGAAAAACTATCTACGTGGTGAGAATTTTACACACCTACACAGTATCTCCTTGCATTTGGAGTTACCTAAAATCTAATCAATGGGACACACTCTGCTTTGAAGTCATCTAGTTATAAGTAAATCGGTAGATATCAACTCAGTCAGAACAGTGTAGAATTGCAGCAACTGGTGTGTTTTCAATGACTGTGCTCTGAATTTGCACTGGTGTCCTTCAGAACAGAATCCAGCCACTTGGTCTGCATGATTATAGGTAGGAGAAGAGTTTTCTCAGTGAATGAATTATTCTTTCCTTGCTAGGAGCACTCAAATAGTAAGGTTCTCCATGTCTTTGTATTGTAAGCATAAGGAACTGAAAGTGATACAGCAGTCATCCATGCCAAGTTATTTACAGAGTACAGCACAACAGCAGTGACACCAATGCATCCTCTAATGTCTGCTTAAACATCTTCATGCCATATTTGACTTAAAAGCAGTTGTTGTTTTGTTACTGGGAATGACAACTGTGCACTTCCCCTCCCTACACAGCATCTTGACTGAACAAGCTATTGAATGTAATATGCTCTAAGTGTCCATATTTTATATTAAAATTTGATTAAATTCATTCTGTAGGCCACTTCAATGTGAATCATAATTATATTATTCTGCCGGTAACTGAGGTAATATGATAAGAAGAATGTCACATTCTCTGGACTGCTTTTAATGGAGTATATATATTACAGCTCAGTGCTTGCCATATTCAGCAGTCCTCACTTAAGAAATAAATTTAGAACTAAATGGCAGCTTAGAGCTGTAAAACTTGGTGGGTCACACTCTTCCTTCTCATGCATAGACATTATTGGGTGTAATGGAAATCAGTATAAGATGAAAGTCCAATACAGGATTTGAAAAGGAGTGAGGGTGGTGATAAAACTTCCTCATATTATTAAACATTTTTCATACATGCTTTTCATTATTGCAGGGCAAGTGGGGCACTGTACTATCCTGGTTGACCTCCTCTGTGACTTACTTTCAGCTCATCTCCTTCAGTAGATGAGAATGGACGTGGCTTTCTGTGGCAGTTTGTCTTACTGCAGCAGAGCTAACAATAACATTTCATAGCCTTCCCTTAGAGAATGCAGCTCCTCATGTACTGGCATTGCTGTGTGGCTTTGTGTTTTCAGCCATTTAATGCAGTTCTGCTTTTGATGAGTGTTATTAAAAGAACAAAAGAGGAAAAATCTTGGTGAGGCAACTAAACAACTAAGAACAAGGTAAGCAGTCAGCACCGGTATGTCAGATTAAACAATATAGTTTCCAAGTAGGTATTGTGTGTTGTGGCTTCTCCACACTGCAGGTTATAGTAATGTATTTTAAAATAATGATTTGCAGTTCCTTATCTGATGTCAAATGGCCTAAAAATCACATCTACATACAGTTGTAAGAAAACAGAGCCTTAAAAAATAAACACCTTGGGAAAATTGATTGGATTATAGTGAATTAACTGCTTCAAATGAGCAGTAAGGTCATTGCTGATGCCAGTTTTAGAGTTTCCCTTACTATGCTACTGTTTCTGGGAGGTCATTTTGTCTTAGTCCTCTCCACACCAATGTTCTCTTTTCCTTAATCATTTCTGACAAGATACCCATCGTACGAGTGTTCTCGGACAAACTTCCAAGAACAAAGGGTTTGTGCTCAGTATCCAGAGAAGAGCTGCTCAAGTCCATTGCGATTAGGCTGAGATGGCTGAGACACTGGAAGTAACTAGGGAGGCTGGTGGTGCACTTCCCAACTGAAGAAATTAATTTTCTATGTATTACCAGTCAATGTGCCTGGCTCTTCTTTGGGCTGGGAATTGCACATGCAAGAATTCTCAGAGAGTAGTTGTACTTTGATGCAAAAAGTAGCATGATGACTTTTTTTTTTTGTCTCTACTAACCATGCTATAAGTGTCAGGAAAAAAAAATTAGTGACCTTGTCCTGCTAAGCCTTGAAACGGCATTGGATCAGCAGCTGACTTTGGCCAAGTTCTCTTGTAAAAACACCCCTTGGCAACATTGCAACATGTGAATAAACAATAAGTGTCATTCTAATAACAATGCAAAGGTCGAATATAAAAATAAATAAAAGCAAGGATAAAAATTGCTGACCTGAGGCCCAGTCCTCAGTCACAGAAGTCAAGGGACTTTTCAGCGTATTTCAAAGCAAACAGTATGTCAGGCTGACCGGGATTAGTATTTTTCCTGGTCCCACTCGTATTTATTCTCAATGTCACGTTACAGTGATCACTGTTTACACTGTGATCAGACATTAGTAGCTCTACTAGATGTGGGTCTTTTTCCACTGATACTGGAAGTGCAAATTTTTAGTTTTAGTGAGTTTTATTTTCAACTCAGCAGCAGATTCAACTTTTGCGATAATGAAATTGCCTCATTGTGTTAGCCGGTGCCTCACACGGCTATGTCTCTTCTCATTGGGCTAGGCTCTAAATTTGGGATGTCACTGAATTCAGTAATACATGGAAATGATTCATTTAAGAGAGGTTTCTTTCCCCTCTGTACATGCTTGCTAATTAGCAGATGAATTTTGATGTTCTAATTGATCTGCTGCAGAGAGACAGCTGTGCACCCCAGCTGTCCTCCACTCTGGTGGGCCTCCTCTGCAGAAGGGAGGGAGCAGCCCCGTTTCTGACAAATTGATTTAACCAGAGTGCGCTGCCCTGGGGGAGTCGTACACCACACTGTCGCTGCAGATGATTGCAGCCTTTGCGGACTGCAAACACTGGAGCACTGTAATTGCCCAACAATGTCTCTTCCATTGCCTCGCTGAAACTCAATTTTTTCATGCCTCACCAAGCTTTCCAGTCCCCCTCCTGTCCCTGGTGTAGAAATACTGCGTTCTGACTGACATTTCAGGAAAAAAATCAGGCACTTGAGAGTGGGGTTTAAATTGTATTTAATATGGTAATAGTAACTAAATGTGCTCACTCAGTCACATTTCAAAGTATTTGCATTTAATTCATAGGGAAGTATTCTCTAATTATATTGTATTTAGCAGGTAGTCATTACTACGAACCTTTTAACAACAATGTTAGTGCATCACCGTTATTCCATGTGGCACACTGCATGTGTAGAACAATGGCTGCGGTGTCTTTTGAACATTTACTCTTTCAATTGCAAGTATGAATTTTTAAGGCTTAATGTCCAGTTATGCTGCATTCTGTAAAACCTGGTAAATACTTGCATGTAACAGGTGCCTTTCCACAAAAATGACAACTGTGGCCCCAGAAAGTACAAATATCTAATCAATCTTTCATGTCACCTTCTCTCATGAATGGATTTCCAAGCTGTGCACTGCATCATCACCACTTTCTGGAGGCCATTGATTCGGCCTGAATATACCTCTGGGGGAAAAAAAAGCACCACAAAAAGTGCATTCCTGAATTCTAATGAGTGCCACACCATCACATTTCTGCATATCTGATAGATAACCAAGCACATCCAACACATTTATGGGTGTGCAGATTTATAGACTACTAATAAGTAGCAGCTGTTCTGGAGGTCCGCAGGTTTTGCATGCAGAGGACATACAGGATTCCTGAGAAATGGCTACCCACCATGTTTGCAGAAAAGTAATGTCACTATTATTATTATTATTATTAATTATTATTTGTTCCCTGTATGCTCCTCTGTGTAAACTTGTGCAAGTGATGGGCAGTCAGCAGAAAGGAAAAAAGATACAGGTTTATACCATTGCTTGTTGAGGCAAAAACAAGGTATATACATATGCAGGTATTAAGCCATAAGGCTGCTAGAGATTTTGTCAAACTGACCATATGTTCAAAGGTAAGTGACAGCCACTGTAATTTGTCAGAAAACTACCTTTCTGTATTACATTGAGTTATACTCCCAAAAAACAGCAGAAAGGATGCTGCGGGGGGCGGGGAAGTCAGGATTCCATCAATCTTGTATGTCATTGTTCTCCACCCCTGCACACAGAAACAGAACAATACGGGTTAAGCTTAAGCAAAAAATACTTAGGTAAATGTGACTTCCTTGATGTAAGTCAGACAATTTCCTTAACTGGCAGAGCTTTTCTCAAAACTCCTGTTAAAATTTACATTTCTTCAGAATAAATACCTCTCTATTAGGGTCAGCCCCTGTACCACGTGTTGCCATGATGGTTATTTTCATCCTTCAGTGGACTGGCTTGTTTTCTTTGTTATATTTCCAGTGAGATATAGTGTAAGCAGTTAGGCATTTTTTTTCTCAGGGAACGACAGAATCATGTTGGATAATGAGTAACATGTTTTGTGGTTAAAGATAGTGCTTATTGGTAATTTTATTTCATTGTATAGCAGCAGCTGAGGATTTACTGAGTACTACTTGGTGATACATGAGATTCATGGGCTGAGAAAGCAACCAGAACTCTTAATGTTTGGCAGAATGTAACAAAGTGATGCCCAGTAAACTGTCACCAGTAGGACTGGATTATGCTGAGCTCATTTGTAAGCCCCTAACGGGGAGAAGGATGCTCCTAGGGGCTGGGTGTGCATCCCACTACTGTGTGTTGCAGCCCCAAGGGGTGTAGAAGAAGGTGTACTCTCCTGACATGCCTGGGACCTTTAAAATGAGATTGCGCCTTGGGGACTTCTGTGCCAATTGCTGTACCTGCAGGTGGCTACAAGTCACGGTTGCTGCTCCACTGGAGTGAGAACGGAATGTACGTGCTCACCTTTGTCCAGTCATCTTCTGCAGGGCAGTACTTTGCCAACCTGCTTGTAGCTTCCTACCAGCTGTGCAGTTATGGCTGGTAATAGAAAGCAACAGGCCACGATAGATGGAGAAATCAAAAGGTCATGTCTCTTCTCCGAACGCAAAACTGCATTGTGAGGCAAGTCCTTTTTATCCCAGCAAGGCATGAATGAATAAAGCAGAGGCACCCTTTGGCACGTTGCTCAGGTTGAAAGTTCTCATGCTCTGACAACATCTGGCTGTACAGGTACCATGCCCTAGATGTGCCCATCAGGCACATTCCCTCATTCATTCACTCAAAGACCTTGAGGTCTTTGCATTATAAGGTATTATTTGTTGCAGAAAGTACTGCACGTCTTGGAGCCTCCATGGAGGGTCAGATGTTGATCTCGCTTAATGTGCAACTCTGTCTTTTTTCATTGCGTTACCTCAGAAGGGAAAACACCCTGGTAATCCCTTTTTGTCGTTAACACTGTGAGCAGATGCCCTGTAGACTCTTCAGCCCATATTCTAGATTCTGTCACTGGGAAAAGCCAGTTTTCCTTTCCCTCCCTTCAACCTGTTGGGGTAAAAAGCCAGCAGCTGCCAAACGTCCCTGTGCTCAAAAGCATTAATAATAACTAACAAGGTAGGCTGTTTCAGAGGAATACTGTTGGAATATTGGGGGGTTTTGACCACCTTAAGGATTGATTTGTTGGGCTGGGATTTTTCCCCTTAACCAAGATGGTTTATATTGAACATTTTAAGCTGTCACCTCACCTATGAGGTGCTACTTTACTAGCAACTTCTAATGCAGAGTACCGACCACTGCCCGTTTTCTCATACATCTACACGGTAACGTTTAGTTGTTATGTATCAGAGAAGTGTTTGTTCCAAAATATATTGCAAAGTACCATTTTGTGCTGCCTTTGTTTAGTTTTGTTTCATGAGAAGTGAATAGAATGCTAAAGGTACATCTGCAATACAGCCTCCACAGTATATTATCATGGCTAAGACATTAAGGAACTGCTACTTCAAACTTGCAAATGAGTACAGACACCAAAGAGAATGCAGTGCTTAGCTCTTTTATTTTGACCACTGTAACGTAGCAAAGACAGAGACCTAATTGTGTCTCTAGCTGTTGCTACTGCAAAATACCTTTTAAATCATATTAATATCCATACTTGATCTTCCTACTGTTTTTGACATGTAGATCACAAGATACTGTTAAATTACTCAGCAAGAGCGACTGGCTCAGGTTGTATCCAAGCCACAGCATAGAAATTTATCTAGTGTGAGTGATTTGAGGGAACTAGAAGAGGTAGTGACCCCTTTTCTCTGGGAAGACACTTGACCTTCATTTTTCAAAGCGTTGTGGGTTCTGTGCAGTATTCTACTCTAGCTGGTGTTTCAATACCAAGATGCTAGAAATAGTCAGAAATTAATTATTCTACTTCTGGCTGTCCAAGAAGCTATACTTCCTTTTCTTTGGCACAGATCTAGCAGCAGTGATGAACACGTTCTGCACAACCAGGCTGGATTATTGTAACTCACTGAAGCTGAAGATAAAAGCTCCATAGAAACTTTAGCTATTGCAGAGTGCAGCAGTCTACCTCATTAGTAGGGATGGCACTGCGAACACACAGAGCCTATGCTGTGCATCATCAGCTGGCACCCTGTTTGCTTTAGCAGCCAACTGTGGGCTCACTCAATGTATCAGGTCATCAAAGTACTGTTATGGATGCTGTTCTGTCTACAGCTTGCCACGCTATCTTCATGGCTGTGGTGCAGTGCTGCTGATTATGTGCAGAATGAAACAGCCTGGAACTGGACATGGGCAATTTTGGCCAAAGACCTTTTCCTGAATCTCAGAGGCAGCTACAAAAAAGTTCTTGTCTCAGTTTATAAGCTTCATGTTCTTTTGAAGGAATCCGTCTACAGTAGCAGAAAAGACATTTAAAGATGTGTATGTCAGAAAGGAAGGATACTGAAACTTGGGAACAGAGAAGTGTCCACCCTGGAGAAGTGTATGAACTTCTAATACTGAAATTGTTATTCTAATAATTTAGCAAGAGCTGTCACAGAAACGTGTTAGCTAGTGCTTTACTGATAAATACATCATAGTATACTGTGGGTAGATCTCAGCCTTGCTGTCAAGATAGGTGTCAAGAGGTCATTTACCTTCTTCACGTAGTCCGGTTCCTACAAGGGCAGCAGACTGCTCCCTACAGTCCACAGGGAGCTGTTGTCCATGCAAAGGTTTGAGAAGGCTTGGAAGGCCAGGGCAGAGAATGGTGGGGAAAGGCAGCAGGGAGGGCCAAACGTAGTTACAGAAACACCAGGAAGATGTTTCATCCAAAAGCCCTAAAACACAGCAGAGGGCTTTTGGATGGTGTGCTGACAAATGGACTTGTGAAGAAATTGTATTGTTTGATGACTCCTGCATGCAGGAAGATGTAAATTTTGTCATTCAACCCTGTTATGCAGCCCTGTTTTCTCAGTCTCAGAAATACAAGACTAGAGGGCCAAGAAGCTGTGAGGGTGACTCCTCCGGGCTGTTGGGTGGGAGCACCAGGCCCTGCGAGCCCCTCTTGTTCAGCTGAGGCAGGAAGCCGTGCTACAGAGGGAAGGGGCTCATCTCTTCCTCTCTTCTGTGTGGACAACCGCAATTCTTACACTGCTTCTGCTAGAAGGGATCTCTAAAGGTCACCTAGTTCTACTAGGATGGAGAATTATTTATAGTTATGTTATCTCTTACAGGATTTTTTTCTTAAAAATCTGCAGCAAAGTGGTTTGCATGCAGTAGTCTGCTTTCATGCTTAGTGGTCCTTTTAGTTAGGTTTTTCCTCTTATTAATTAAAATCACAGAATCATTCTTTCTTTTATTTTTTTAATTGCATGTTAAACGAGTAATTTTTTGTCCAGATATGGAGAAAAACAGCACTGTCCTCATTTACAAGAACATTTTCCTCTCTGAAAACTCTCATCTTTTATCAAGAATAGGAAATCCCACCTTTCAGCCTCTCCTTCCTGGTCAGAGCTTTAGGAACTCTCTTAAATATGTTGCTTTATTCTAGATTCTCTCCAGTTTCTCCACACTTCCCCCAGGTGCAGTGTCCCAAACACCAGCTGGGGCCTCCTCAGTGCTGAGCAAAGGACAATAATTGCCTCCTGTCTTTTGCATATAGCACTTCTCATTCTGTGACATATTAGCAGATTTGTCTCCCCCTGCCCCAAACAGCCTTACAGTATTGGTTCTTACGCAAGTCATAATTCATTGTGGGTCATAGATCCCCGATGGGTTTTTGTGGGTTTTGGTTTTTTTGGAATTTATTTTTGTTTTGTAATTACACAATGGAGTATCTCTCTTGTATTTTGTGCTGAAAATGAAGGTGTCTGCATCTAAGGACATCTGATTTCATCGTGACCTTTTTTTCCTAATGAAAGTAGTCCTCTGAATTTTGGTGTATTGTTAAGGTCAGAAAGGGATATCAATAATTCTTCATAAGGCACGCTGGTCTTAATATGACGAATAACATGGTCATTACAGCATCTGGCTTTAAAGTTGGTGAGAAGAAGGATTGATGCGACTGTTTTATACAGTCATCTATGGTACATATTAGTGCAGTAGAAATAAATGAGGGTGTCGTGGTTTAACCTGGCAGGCAGCTAACCACCACACAGCCATTCGCTCATTCCCCCCCCACCCAGTGGGATGGGGGAGAGAATCAGAAAAAAAGGTAAAATTTGTGGGTTGAGATAAAGACAATTCAATAGGACACAGAAGGAAGGGAAAATAATAATAATGATAAGAGAATATACAAAACAAGTGATGCACAGTGCAATTGCTCACCACTTGCTGACCGACGTCCAGCCAGTTCCTGAGCAGCGGTCACCGCCCCCTCAGCCAACTCCCCACAGGTTTTTGTTCAGCATGATGTCACATGGTATGGAATATCCCTTTGGCCAGTTTAGGTCAGCTGTCCTGGCTGTCCCCCCTCCCAGCTTCTCACTGGCAGGGCATGAGAAGCTGAAAAGTCCTTGACTAGTGTAAGCACTGCTTAGTAACAGCTAAAACATCGGTGTGTTATCAACTTTGTTCTCCTCCTAAATCCAAAGCACAGCACTGTACCGGCTACTAGGAAGAAAATTAACTCTATCCCAGCCAAAACCAGGACAGAGGGTCAGCTGTTGCTTCCCATATGAAGCCAACCACAGCAATGAGTCAGAAAGCCTCACAGAGGCCAAGGCAAATTCCGTGGTTTTCCCACCGAAATAAGTGGTATGCCCTGCAATGCATGACATGTCTTCCTCTGACCTAGGACACCTTGTTTTTAGCAGCAGTCAGCTCTGCAATTTATACAGGCATTCATATTTCACTTTCTTCAGTTAATCCTAATAACCAGCTTTTAGAAGAACATGACAGCATAACATATGGGTGGCAAAACTGCTCATAAACCATAATAACATGGCCAAAAAAGATTAGATAGATAGATGCACTATGCTTATTGTGACATTTGCTGATTAGGAGGTATAGCTACTTATTACAGTCATTACCTTCGTGACTTGGAAGCAGACTGAAGCTGTTATTTGAAAAACAGGTTATAAGTCCAAATTTAAAACAACTGTGTACTTACAACATGTAAGAGACATAATTATGTTTGCAATTCTGTTCTTCAGTGTGCAGATGGTAATTTTGTTCATTTATGGTTGCACACAGATAATGTTTTCTGTAGAACCAGCGTTGGCAGGATTAAGTGTGTGTTAACAGTAAGTACGCAGTCTGTAATACATGGTTATCATTTTGTTGATAGGATTCTGGTGGGATGAAAACCAACCAGAAACATAAGTTCAAATGATTCCTTACAGTAGCACCAAGACAAGCTTCCTCTGTGTGCGTGTGTGTGTTTTCTTGCATCTTATCATTTATTTTTATTGTGTGAAGAGTTTTTTCTTTTTTCCTTCTCATTTGGAAAATTTTGTTAGATTCACTTTCAGTGTAGGCAGTAGAGTTGGGCATCTGCAGGTTCGTGCCTTTAGGAATAAAATTCAGTTTCGATTCAAAGTAATGTGAAGTTTTCTATTGTTTTTTAGGGGTTGATATATTAGTATATGCTTGTGAATGTGTATATGAAAGAGACATAAAGAAAAAGCATCTATTAAAGTTACCCTTTTGATTTCGTATTTTCTCAGAGTTATTCAACAAATGTTTGAGGGCAATTAACAGAAAATTTTCAACAGCTACTCTGCTTTTCTGGATTGAAAGGGAAACAGATAAATATGCACATCGAGTCTGTAAAGTGCTTTTAAGATATTGAGGTTAGGTATTAGAAAGTCATGGTACAGTGCAGCTATTGGTACAGTTCATTATTTGGGTTTTCCAGTTTTAGAATTGTGTGGCACTCTCATTTCAATCTAATTAAATAGGTGTAAAAGGGGGAAAACATAGTTATGTATCAACCCCAAAATGCATAATAAACATTATTGTTACTTGTTGTTTAGGCAGTACAATGAGTGTTGCAATGTATGAAGGGAAAAGGGCATAGTACAGTATACTGCATATATATACATAAAATATATTGCATACTATATAATTTATATACAGTCTACTTTTTAATATGTATACTTGCATATTACATCTGTCTATGTATGTTTATATGTTAAAAATTCTGTATAATATGCACAGAATTTAAGACAGAAAGTACAGGTTCCATGGAATGTGTTGTCTTAGAATGGCCAAAATGGTTTAAATTCTCAGAATAAATAAAAAAGCTCAATCTCGGCTGTGAGATTATGCTTTAGCAACTCAGACAAGATTTTGCCAAAAGCATCATAGCCCCCAGAGCCATATAAAGCAAATATGATTAAAAGGAGGTCTCATTTAGCATCAAGAAAAGCCCTGACTAGTTTCTGTTCTCTTATCATCTTTGGGGTTTTTTTTTTTTTTTTGGTCTCTTCTACATCGGTAAGTTTATGAAAGCAGCATTATGGCTAAATGAGTGTGGTTTATCTCAGTTTTCCATGGTTATGTGAGGAGATTATATTCACAGAGCCCTTTGTATCCTGTTAGGACAATCCCTAAAGGATCTTCCCTTTTTCCTGTAACTTGTGGGATGCAGCACTGATGTGAGCGGACCTTCCTACCCATGAGGCTGTGAGTGGCCCTTCAAGAAAATGCACTCTAGTAATTGCATTGCACACAAATGTGTTTAGTAATATATGCACAATGTTTAATAACCTATAGCTTGGGAGACACGGACTAACCCATTTCTTCTCGTCTCTGAGGACCATAAGCCTGCCAAGGCAAGGATTACATCTTTTGTTCTGTAAAGAACCCAGTACAGTTGTTGGCAATGTAAATGTAAGGAATATTAAAGATCACTCATATTAGCATGAGCAATGTATTCGGTACATAACAAAAACTAATTGTTTCCGAGATTGAAATGGTTACTGTGATTTCAAAAGAATATGTGGTTGTTTATGGAACATCAGGCCCTTTGGCTTCTCCATTCCAAATGTGTTAATAAATCCTTTATTAGGCATTATTAACACCAATGTATGATATTCTTCACAGATGTAACCATTCCACTTAGAAAATATTAGGGTGCTTTACAGACAGATTTAAGCAATTCAGGAGCTTGGAGACATGACTGAAGATTGTCATGGTGGTCATGAATTCTCTCACAAGGCAGTGCCATTTTAACATCTAGAAGATAATTTGGACTCTGAATTTTTTTTTTAATAAGTCAGCATAAAGTGAACTATCTGCGAGTCAAAAAATCCATGAAGTAACCTGAAATAACATTCTGAGAAAAACAGCAATGTATATTCAAGGCAAGGAATGTTTGTTAATTTTGTAACTGAGAGAAAATGACTGTTTTAAATACACTGTGGTTAAACATTTGAGTATGATGCTTTCTTCCTGCTCTTTTGCTCCTCCCTCCTTGTTGCCTCTTTCTGCAAGAGCAAGTCTCTTTTTCAGACTAGATGTTCAAACATCTGGCTGGCTGGGACTTTGATTGCAGACAAGAAGGATGTGGCCTGAAAAAAAAAAAATACAGGATGTGATAATCTGTTTTCAGACTGTCAAAAGAGATACGACTGACTTTGAAACAGTGTCACGGTTTAACCCCAGCCAGCAGCTAAGCCCCACACAGCCGCTTGCTCGCTCCCTCCTGGTGGGGTGGGGGAGAGAATCGGAAGGGTAAAAGTGAGAAAACTCGTGGGTTGAGATAAAGACAGTTTGATAAGTAAAGGAAAAGCCACGTGCACAAGCAAAGCAAACCAAGGAATTCATTCACTCCTTCCCATGGGCAGGCAGGTGTTCAGCCATCCCCAGGAAAGCAGGGCTCCATCATGCGTAACAGTTACTTGGGAAGACAAATGCCCCAACTCCGAACGTCCCCCCCTTCCTTCTTCTTCCCCCAGCTTTATATGCTGAGCATGATGTCACATGGTGTGGAATATCCCTTTGGTCAGTTGGGGTCAGCTGTCCTGGCTGTGTCCCCTCCCAACTTCTTGTGCCCCCCCAGCCTACTCGCTGGTGGGGTGGGGTGAGGAGCAGAAAAGGCCTTGACTCTGTGCAAGCACTGCTCAGCAGTAACGAAAACATCCCTGTGTTATCAACACTGTTTCCAGCACAAACCCAAAACACAGCCCCATACTGGCTACTATGAAGAAAATTAACTCTATCCCAGCCAAAACAGCACAAACAGTCAGCAAAAGTGGCTTTGACAGCCTCTGGGGCCTGAAAATATTCCCTGAGAAATACTGATGACTGATTATTGAAAGAAAAGATTAATTTCATGAGACAGCTCCCACTCCAAATATCAGGAGCAGATATATTGTGAACACATTTTTCCTTGGATTTTTATGCAGGAAAAAAAATCATGTAAATCTTGAGTTTTCCGTAGCATGTTTATTTCTCATATAATCCTTAGCAACCATCTTTTGTACAGTAGGTTGCTTTGTATGACAGTAAAAGGGAAATGTTGGAAAGCAGTTTCTCAGACACTTCCTTAGTTATTAGCCACCAGCTAATAATAGTGTCATTTCTTTTGTGTGGTTTATCAACGCTAACCCTGTGAATAAAATTTTAAATAGTGTTGGCAACTAATCTGAATCATGTGTTGGTGACCAGATAACATATATAACCTTACATAGGTAACAAATTAAGTTAGCAGGCTAACATATTGCAGGTACCACCTAGGAATGCATGCTCTGCCTTTACCACAAACGCTATCTAATAAATGGGGCCTTGCAAGCAGAGTTATAGCAAAGAGTTCTGGAAGGCACCTCAAAAGGTCATCTAGTGCACACCTGCTGCCATAAGGATCAGCTTTCCTTAGTCATATCCTGAAGGTCATCATGTTCCAATTTGTTTGAAGAACTCGGTCCCTGCTGTGGTCTAGTTTGTTGCCCTTATGAAGAGCATTGGAGTTGCAATCCTGTTGGTTTTTTGTACAACAGTGATAATCCACTCTGCAGCTATGGCAAGAAGGTGCAGGGAGAGGGACAGTCACTTGAATACATCAGACCAGGCTTGGAATTACTGGGGAAGGGAGGGGATGTTGGTTTAGGGGTTCACAGGTTTGGATTTACTGTGTTTTGTGACAGGAAAATGTTTTTTCCCCCCTTTCCCAGAGCTGGGCTGAGCAGTTGTTTGATGCCTGTTTACAGCTTCACATATGATAAGCAACACCTCAAACTCTACCTGCTGAGGAGTAGGCAGCCCAATGCAGACCTCAAAGCACTAGCTATGCTCAATTAGCATGTTGCTTTACTCCTCATTAACGGAAAGGCAAAGGCTTTCTGCCAGAGCCCCACTGTTATGGGAGGTGGTGAAGCCATGGAGTGTGATTAGCAAGGCTGGTGACTCTGGATGGAAAAGGTTCATCTCCTGCTCAGGTGCATGTGGTGTGAAGTTGTCTGGACTACTGATGAAATTTGATCATCTACCAGCAGATGGGTGGGGAAGGAGGAAGAAAAAATCAATCCTGTACACAGTGGCAGATGGGACATAACCTGACTTCCCTCAGTCGGGAAGTCTGACGGGGACTCTTATAGCAGGGGACTGCCATACGGTGGGGAGGAGGGCAGAGTACTGACCACTGTGTTGCATGTGTGCAGTTCTTCAGGCTTTGTGGCTCTGCCTTGGAGAGGTAGCAACCCTCCTCCCTTCTAAAGCACGTTAGCCATGGGTGTTCATAGATAAACCGAAGGAATTGTCCTCTTTGTATTGTGGTGGTGCCTACAGATGCCCTGCGGATTAGGACTGTGTAGTGCTTTGACACTTATGGAAACTCCTTCAGCAGCTGCAGTGGCATGCAGATGGTTCAAGAGACTGCGTTGCCTTCAGGGAACACTGCTATTCAGCTTGCATTACCTTTGGAGAGTGCCTAGTCTCCCCTATGACGTTCTTGCTA
Source organism: Pygoscelis adeliae (assembly GCF_000699105.1). Classification (NCBI taxonomy): domain Eukaryota; kingdom Metazoa; phylum Chordata; class Aves; order Sphenisciformes; family Spheniscidae; genus Pygoscelis; species Pygoscelis adeliae. The sequence goes on along the minus strand of NW_008825409.1, from coordinate 598,361 downwards.
CTGGTTGTTCCTCATCACAAGACTCAACTGGGTTTGTGTCATGTGAATAGGCAGAAAGTTAATTCATGACCTCTGCAAATGCACTACTTGGTAAGGATGGATACACAGTGCATGTGACCAATGGCGATACTAAGGATTGTGAGACCATGAAAAGGACTGTGATTTAGAGTCAGTTCTCTATTCCTTTTTGAGTAAGACTCCTCAAGGCAAATGCAGTGAATTACTTCAGTCAGCTGCGTGCTGTACCACAGGCTAATTTCTGTTTGAATGCATGTTTCATGCATCTTTCATGAAGAACTTCTGCATTCCTGTGGAAAAGGACGGAATCTGGAGCCTCCAGCTGGAGGGACAGTTACTGCCTTCCTCCTTGATAAGGGTTAAGTGACCTCAGCAGTGAGAGAGGGTGTTGTTCTCACCCACCAGCTCTTAGGCTTTGTACACTGCCAGATGCTCTAAGTAGCCTCATAGGTTTCTGGTCTCTATCTCTCAGGTGGGCAATGCCTGCCTAATTGAAAAGGTAGTGCTGGAAGGAAACAGTATGAAAATAAATGTATAGCAATTTAACCAAAGTGCAGCTGTTTAGTTATTCACTTTCCCCTTCTATTGGGTATTTGAACTGTTTCTTTTTCCTGGAAATAGAATTTTGCATAAGTAATTTCTAGCTCTTCATTTCCTGCAGAAGTCTTTTGCTCTCAGTTCTGCCTTCTCAGATGATTCCTGTTGCCCTTTCAGCCTTGGTGGTTGCCATACACTTGGTTGTGAATTAGTATGTATTAAAAAAATTGTATGGACAGGCTGTCTTTGATACTTGAGAGGTCTTTATGCCCTGCAGAATCTGAGTGACCTGTAATAGTTAACACATTTCTTTCAAAGACTCCAGGGAGGAGCAATCAATCAGCTTGTAAAATAGATAAATTAATTCACTTGCCCAAGAGCAAGCAAAAAGTCTTTGTGAGAGGGGACATGAAGCAAGGTCTCTTATAGCCCAGTTTGGTAACATGTGTCCTAGACCAGCCGCTGTCTCTGATAAAGGCAGTGAGAAGCATTCAAAGGGATGTTTAATTTTGGCAACTGCAAAGGTCACTTCTTGGAAGCTGGTATCATCTGTGTGGATTATTTCTTCTGTATATTTTTATTCACCATTTGCTTTTGATCACAAGTCTTTTTTTTTTTTTTTCATTATTCTTTATATGAAATGTCAGCACTTCATCCAAAGTAGGGCTAAATTCTGGTAGAAAGGTCCATAGTAACTTTCATAACTATAACAAAGGTAACATTAGGTCTCCAGTTGATGTAAATCACAGGGGAGCTTCAGAATTGCATTTGAATTAGGCTGCATCCTCATCCCAAACCCTTGCTGCATTTTCTCTTTGTAACGAGCTGGCATTGCAAAATATTTGTTTGTTTTTCAATACAAATGTGATGGGCTTGTAGCTGTCCAGACCTGTCAAATACTGATGGCTGTCCCAAAGGCATCGCCCAAGGACCTGCCAGCCCAGCAAGTACACACTTGGTAGGTTTTGCAGAGCTTGTGCTCGGCTCAGTGAATCTGAGGTAAATGTGGATAGTCCTGAGGTTTCAGTGCATTGCTTACACATTGGCTGCAGGACATCATGGTAGAGGAATGGTAAAAATAAAAAGGCCCCAGCAAGGGTTAACGTACTGTAATGACTGACTGAAACAAGCACTGTTTGATAAATACTTTATGTAATTTGTATAATACCTTCTTCTGTTAATGAGCTGAAGCTGGGGTGGGGTGCAGCTGCTTGGGGGCAAGGGAGGACTGAGGGGGGATTTGAAGCTGTTTGACAGTACACTCAGCCTCTAGTAATCTGTTAGGCAATTTTTAATTTACAATAGTTTTTCAGAATATTTGCTCTAGTCCTTTTTCTGTGCTTATTCAAACTGCTCCTAATGTTTTAATTCCCACCCCAATGGAACATAAAGTGAATAAACAAGGAAATGAGTGGAGATGTGTGAAATGATGATCTTAAACTTAACAAGCCTGTTTGTTTTTTTAAGCTGCTGAATAAATCCTCTGTGGTTTACACTGCAGAGGTCAATGTTCTGCAGTAGGAAATGACGGGTTACATGTCAGTATTCTCCAAGAGTTCATCTCAATTACTGGATTTGTCAAACATGACAAGCCTGAATGACTGTGTGGTGAAAATAGCGCACAGTTTGACTATTAAAGTAATTGGAGCATTGACATTTAACCGAACTGCAAGAGAATTGCAGTAATAAGTCTGAGGAGCACAACCACAAGCAAAGCCGAGAATAATATTTTTATAAAATCTTCAGTGAAACTGGTGCTTTCTTGTGTTTTGATTAATATAAATTTCAGTATCTTTTTAATTTGAATTATAAGATTAAAAGGAAGAGAGAATTCCTTTTTGCTACTTTTTTGGAAGAAGTGCTAATATTTGTAAAATTGGAAATTCCCTTAATTTAATATACACCCTGGTGCAATTTTAGTATCGTTACACGTAATCTATGTATGTATTTTTATGCCCTTATAAAATAGATAAACTATACAGTTAAAAATTTATGTAGGTACATACATGTATGTGGAGATCATCACGTGACGATTATCACAGAATTATGTTATAAATGTGTCAATTGCTTACTGGATCTCCACTTGCTACTCTTCCTTGCTAAACAGCTACTTCTGGGCTTTCAAGCCTGAGATATGGGACTTAAAAATCATTGCTTTGGTAAATGCAAAAGAGCTTTTCTAAAATAATTTAGAAGTCATTTACTTGTATCCATCTGCAATTAGATTTTCATTTTTAAATAAGCTATTTCTGATTGCAAATTCTACATACGTCAACTTTTCTGAGACATATTAAGACTTTGGAGAACAGTATAACTATCAGTCACTTTGGATAATTTGGATTTGCACTTATGGATCTGACTGGATTTTACAGTCACTAAAATTGTATTTCAGGCAATGGCTTAAGCCACAGCCTCTTCCAATATCTCTGGAGTAGGGACTGAAATAATGATAATTTACGACATTAGTCTGAGGGACCTCATCCTCAGGTGAGTTACCTGCATTTTGGCACATTAATTTTACCTTATCAGAACTTGAAAATATGTTATCGCCCAATGATGAGAGCAAATCTTCATGTGGAAATTTGGAATCTCCTATTCCTGGTAAAGTAAACTAGACAGGTAGTAAAATAATCCCAAAAGAGAGTGGCAAGAGCGTGATGCAACCAATGATATGTCTAAAATACCTTAATTACATTAATTTATAAGTATATTCTTTGTGAAGTAGGTTAGGGGTACAGAGTGGGATTTGCCACTTCTGCAGTCACATCTTAATTATTGTGATATCACAAGAGGACAGAGCAGTACTTTTAAGTTTAATTTGTTACTTGCTTTGACTTGCTTAAGTCCCGTCTCCATAGAGCAGTTGAACATTATGCTTAAATCCATCTCCCTTGTGTAAATGTAAGTATATGTTTTAAATCCTTTTGATTTCAATGAGACTTATGCATATAGGTAAGCCTTTAGCTCAGTAGAAATAAACCTAAGCATAAATTTAACTGTTTTACTGAATTTGGGACTTGAGCAATCCAAAGCAATGCTTAGTCACAGCCAAAGTACAGATTTTGGGCGGCCTTCCGTAAGGACAGTCTTTCCAGTATTTCCCTATGGAGAAAATAAAGGAGAATTCAACGAAATACAGCAGATGCTTGGGTAACTGTTTGCTGACCTTACTGTGAAAATGGAGTATTTGTTAGGACTAGAACAATATCTTGGAAAAAACAAAGGTGCAGGTGAGAGTCTTAGTTTCTTTTTTTTTTCCTGATTTATATCCTGCGAGTCTCTATAGACTCAGTGTTGGGGGGTGGGTGGGGTGACAGACCTACAGGCTGCTTCTACTTTTTGAAGTAAATTCTATAAAACCAGTTATCTCCCTCTCCTCTGTCGTTGATGTAAATCCAGTCAATGTACTGAAGTTGCTCCCGATTTGCCCCTAGAATAATAGAGATCACATACACGTCCCCACAGAATGAGCTCCTGTTTCAGAGCTTAAGCAGCACTATCCCTACCTAACATAAGTCCATTTACTTTGAGTGTTGTGGCACATTGCGGTTGTCTGTCTCCTACTGTTCTTGCCAACTTCTCCTAGAATTTAATTTTTAAGATCCAAACTCACACTGAAATGTTCCTCACAAGAAGGGGCTCAAGTAGAATGAAGTAAATAAATAAAAAGGAACAGCAAGCCATTCCCTTTTCTGGAGTTTGAGGGGCTTACAGTGGAAACCTCAGATTCATGCATGCAAGAAGAAACTCCCTTATTAAGCATTAAACAGTTCAGACAGTTTTAGCTGCCAAGGTTAATGTAGAGTCCCAAATCAGTAATTTGGAACATCAGGCAGGGAGGAAGGATTATTTGACTGTGTGCTATTCAGTGGAAATGGTGTCCTCCAAAGGAGAAACGTCCATCCAGTTACAGGAAAAAAACATCATGATTCTGATTGAACAGTAAAATAGCAAAATAGTTCAGAACAGTTTTTTTCAAAGTTTCTCAGGTAGGAAGGGATCAGGTAAAAACTGGGAGCCACCTTACCTTTCAGTTCTTGGGCAGAGGGATGAAGGCAGTGTACACTCTGACAGTAGGAGAGCAGCATAGCCTGTGTTAACCATTCAGCCTGTTAACCATGTTTTGAACTTTGAGATGGTGGAAACTGATGCAGAAGCACTAGATACCAAATGGAGTAAATCAACATCCAGCAAAAGGTTGCTGCCAGAGATCTTCAAAGCAGCAGGAGGACCGTGTAGCAGTTCTACGTTATAGATAGGCTTAAAGTCTGAATACAGTGAAGTAATGTGTTGTTCTTGAGAATAAGAAAGAAAATGCTAGAGAGGTCTTGCAGGTGTCTACCAAGCAGTCACTGTCACTAGAGACACTTGGACAGGCACCAGTTGTGTTAGGACTGCTGAGATGATCTGCAAAAATCCCAGGTGGAAGAGCATTGACTCCAAGATACCAAGTTTAACTTCTGATTACTGGCCCTGCAAGGAGAAGATGTCAGCCTGTGAGGCCTACAAATAGTAACTCTAAAATGCAGGAGGACAATCAGTTAAAACACAGGAGGTTGTTTTGCTCAGATTTCATTCTGGTAAGTCTGCAAATTTGCCCGAGATCCAAAGCCATGCAGGTAGCTGCCTTACTAGGCAGAACTGCCTGTCTAAGAAGAAATTTCATCTACTTGATGAAATGAGTTATAACAAGTTTCATTCCAGAGATTTGTCAGTGATTGGGGCAACAAAAGAAAACCCATTGCAATACACTTTAGCAAATCCTTTTGTGGGTAACTTATATGGAGCGGAGGGGGGAGCAGGGCTGGGTTTTGCTCCATGGGCCGTGATTGAAAATCTCCGTTGATTCAGGCTGAGGCATTTCAAAAAGTTACTGCCAATTACTTTGCCCTGCCTCTCCTGGATTTCCTTATCCTTGAGGTAAAAATAGCAAAAAGTAGTGTGCCTGCTCCCCAGCCACTTCAGCTCCCAGCCCGAGAACAGTGTAATCCACCTTCAGGTTTTATATGGTGTTGAGGCAGTGTGTGAACTGAGGCGGCTGGGGACTTTGAGTCACTAACTCATCATCAGATTTAACTGTGGCAACGGTGTGGTGTGCGAAGAGGTTGGGGGGACCGGCAACCTCTTCAGTTACCGCTGTTAAATCCAGTAGGGATTGTTTTGCAGAGTGCTTGCTGTCCAGCTTGCAGAAGTTGCAATGAACCTTTTCTTTCCTGCAACTTGGTTGACCAGTACTTCAGGGGATGAATGGGCCCTATATTAGCTAGTAACTGTAGTCATCTTCTAATTGACCTTCTTTAATGAGTTTGCTTGGAAAAGACTTGATGGATAGGAAGTGAAGTATGAAATACTAGTAGTAAGTAGATAATGACTAGGGCGGAGCACACTCATCTACCTACATTATTTTAGTGTTTTCTAAAAGATAAGCTCTTAGTTTGGCTCCTGTAACTGTTTCGGGGCAAAAATAAATACTGTCAAGTGACAAATGGCTAACCATGCAGTCAGTAGGCATAAAGCAGTTGTACAATTCAAAGCTGCTTCTGGAGTCATTTTTAAGAAACTGTCAAACTCATTGAATGTGGTAAGTATGAAGGTGTTTTTATATTGGTTGCAGTTCTGTGATTGTTGTCTTTTAGCAAATTTTAAACTAGAGATTAGATTAGGTTTTTTGTTGGGTGGGGAGAATGTCTTTTTCAGACATGGAGATGTCCAGAGGACCTTCTGCAGGGATCTAAAATTTTGGATTTACACTAGAAAATATTTTGTGATGCATCATGTTGTTTTTATAGGAAAAGATGGACAAGTCCATGAATCTCATCCCTTTATTCATGCTTACACAACAGTAAAGCTTTTAATGTAAACCATATCTACTTGTAAGGTGAACATAGGCTTGATGTAGAAAGGGACTTTGGCATTAGTATAGTACTTAAGCACATGCTTAACTTTGAGTATAGAAGCATGCGAGTAGCTTCTTGAAATGGAGAGGTAACCTGGGGCTGTATTCAACACAACTCAAAAGCTTTCTCAAGAAGGAAAGGGTTTGATTGTCCCTTCTTCCTCTCTGTGAGGGGCACAACTGAGCCTCCTTTTGTAAGACGGATTTTCACTGTAGCACTCAGGGAGAAGCAGGGAAGTAGGAAAGCCTTGAAGAAGATTTCCTAAGGTGCTAACACAGTGCTACCATGAGACAGCATAATTTAATCATCATGATTTTCCACTAAAACTATGTGAAAATGCTTTAGTTTTATAGTATGGAAACTTTGAGACTTTCTGCTGAGTTTTGCTTTTGCATTTGGAATCCCTTTGAACCCAACACTCAGGTCTGCGAGCTTATCAGCTTCACTCATAGCCAAAGAAAGCATTCACTCATGTAAAACCCTACAAAGTCAGAGCTCTGTTTCATACTGACTTATTATTAGCCTATTCTTAGTAGCAGAACTCTCAGCTTCCTTTGTTGTTATTTTTTGGTAAGGGAAAAATATTTTAGCTAAGTTGGGTTGGGTTATTTAAACCGAATGTGACACTCAGGCTTCAAAGAATCCTGTGCAGTACATTTTTAATCTGTTGTTTTTAATGAATTTTAGTCACTAGGAAATACTATTATCTAGGTCAGATTTTTTGAATATTGTTTTTCTGTGGCTGTGCATCCTGCTGTGCTTTCTCTAAAATGAGCTCCCCAATGATGTCTTACTGTTTTACTTTCTCACAGCTTCCTGGAATAAGTATCCTAACTATAAATGTAGGTTTTGCTTTGTTTTTCAATACAAATGTACCAGTGGCTGAACCAACATCCACCCATCTAAGACTCAGTCCTAAACTTTCTTGGGGGACAAGGGGGAAGGACATAAGATACCTCAAAGTTTTATCCTTGATTTGAAATTTTGCCTTCCTGGAAGGAATGGAGGAAAGATGATCAAACCAGAATTTTTTACTGAATTTCAAACGTATTGACACAACTGCTTCTCACAGCAAAATGGCCTTATCCATGCAGCAAAGCAAGACTTCACTTGATGTCATGGAGAGGCTCTTAGAGGTTTCTGAGCATTTCAGTTCTTTCTGGCCCTTTAACGACACATGTCTAGCTATACCTTAACTCATCTCTTAGTATGTCTCCCCAAGAGACTTCTCAGTCTCTTGGACAGAAAAGTGTCAGGACTGTTAGCCATGCTTAGAAGAGGGTACACTGAGCAGCGGTCACCCAAGATCACCCAGCAGATCTGCAGCAGAGTAGGAAATTGCACCACTTTCTCTTCAGCCTGTCATCCTGCCCCTTTCTGATACCATATTTTATTCAACACGTTACATGCATCGGGCACATACCTCCATGTTCATTGATAGAATACCACTACTCAGCTACATAGTTTCTTTATTCGATGGACATCATTCTCCAGTCCTCATGGAATGATTACTTGCATAAAGATATTTCCAGGGTAGTCTAAACAGGTAGATGCTTTTAACTTCTGTGCTTAGTGATAACTTTATTTTTGTTTGTTATTGTGCTAAATAGAAATTATATAGCGTTACCTGGTAGCAGACACTATATGTGAGCTGATATGAAGTTCGTGTAAGAGATTCTGGTTTAGAGGCATTCAGTCAGAATTCAGGATGTTGGATTAAATCCACACAATTGTCTCCACATACAGTTATTTACACCAAATATTTGTGCCACCAGAGACTCCCATGCTAAGCACAAACAGTGCTACAACAGCATGTTGTCAGGAGGGGACACTTTTTCACCAAATAATGTGGAGTGGAAACAGTCTTGTGCAGCATGAAAAGAACTCATCAAGTCCTTCCACTGAAATTCCATGAACTGGGGGACTTCTACAGAAAATCTTAAATGGACTACACAAAATTGCAATAGCTAATTAAATTATTGCATGCATTTTCTTAAGCATATCTTGGGCAGGGAGATTCTTTTCAGCTTACTGAATAAGATAGGGTGTCAGAAAATTGCCCTTTGCACAGACACACCTGTAAATAGTAGTGTCAATTTTGTCTTAACAAAGTGGTTCTTCTCTCATGTCTTTTTTCATCATAGAAATATTAAAACTTGTTAGTAATGTAATTGTGGCAATTTGCTATGTGGGGTATCAATTTCTGACAGTGATGTAGCAGATCAGCTTATAAGCAGTTGAAAGGAAAAGCCAGTTTTATGATCTAAATAGATAAGAAGAGAAAAGCAGAGAAATAATATGGAGTTTATATCAGAATGAGGATACTGAAACTGAAGAGATGAGAAGAAAGCTGGATGACAGCCTGCTGAAAGCGCTTCTAGAGCAGCTCATTCAGTGCTCCCTGTTCTGGAGCTCAGGTGTTGGGGGTCCTGGACTTCCCGTCTCACTGAGATCGATGGCAAACCTCAACAGCCTGAAAACAAGGGCTGTGGCAGAGCACTTGAGGAGCAGTTGCTCTTAAATGCTTGAGCTTGGGCTGATGGGGTGAAAATATGGTCGGGGGCTTTCTTTTTGCTGGAGAAGACAAAGGCTGGATAGAGTCACTGGTGCCAAACCTAAATAAAACTGGCTGGTCCCAAGGAGTTTTGAGCTCTGCGAACGCTAGCTTGGATTATTTGCCAGTGTTAATATGAGGCTTAATTTTAATAAATAAATAAATATAATACTGCAGCTTTACTAGAAGTTTGCAGCCGGCATTGAAATACAGCAAGAAAAGAGATGTGGACTTCAGCCAACGAAAAATCCAGCCTTTTAAACCAACCTGACCTGGTGCAATTTTATGTTCAAGTAACACAAGGAGGAGTTCAAATGCAGTTGCATATATGGTGGATAATTGACTCCTGGTAATGGACGATGAATATGGAAGTGCCTGTACTGGTTTTTATTAGATGTATTGTCAGCCTTTGACACCGTTGATCACAAGGCTTGTTGACTCACGTGTTGTATGATCTGCTTCACACCTAAGTTAAGCATTCAGGCCAGTGGTCAATGCAATAACTATACCTCTCCTCAATCCTATTTAAACCCTAGTTTGAAAGTTCAAGAGGGACTTAAAGCTTGCTGGTCCTTTGCAAAAAGGGAAATTACTCTGAGGTGAATTTTGCTGTCTGAAGGAGCAACTGGCTGTGGATTTGTATTTCTGTAGGCACCTATCTCTGACTAGATCTCCTAGCACTCGTTACTGAAAAGGTAATGCATTGGGAAGCATCTATGGAAACGGAGGCTTTTTTTAGTAGCAGTTTGAAGGTAAAACAACCTTCTTAATCCTTTGCCAGTTCCATAAACACTCAATTCTGGTTTTGTTATGTAAATTAAGTGTCATTAAAGACCAGGTGTAGTGTTGGATTTGTTTTTATTTGTATACACTGTATTTGTGCTGAAGACATATATCCTTAGAAAGTATTTGTACCTTTTTATTAAAGGTTACAATTCTGGCTGAAGCATATTTATTTGGACATCTCTGACCGGTGACATTTCAAGACCAAGATCTTTGAGGTTCAGTGTGTAGAACAAAATGTTACGATTTTTTTGTTTCTACCTTTAGATTCATTCATTGAGATGGCTGAAACTGTGCCCAGTGAATCAACAGAGAGCTGTATCTTGCCCTCTTCAAAGCTGGTGGGCGGGGATGGGAGAGGACAGCAGGGTGGCATTTAGAGAAAAATGTCTTTTTCTCCACAGCATCAGTTGTCTTCTCCCATGTAAGCTTGGCGATGCCTATAATGGGAGTAGGAGTACCGTCTTGTATTAACTGTGTTTTCTCAACAAAGAAAGAGTTCAATGATCTTCTATTTTTAACATGGACAGTGTTTAAAAATGAATTAATTTTGATTAATGCTTGTCCATGTTAAATGGCTTCGTTTAACAATGTGATTTCATTAGCAGTGCAATTAGTTCTAACATAGTGCATTTTATACAACTGGCAAGGCATGAGAGATTGACAACTGTCTTTTTCGCCTGCCTCCTATAATGCTAACGCCTAGGACAGCCCTTCTGCCATGTCCACAAAGGACAAAGCCTGCTCTTTGCAGGGTGAGTATCGCTCCTCATTTCATTACAGAGAGAGGCAAAGGACACCTTTACTCTCACCTTTCACCCGGCCCAGCCAGGGCTAGCAGTCTGTGTAAACGTAGTGCAATATAAAGCCTTCTTGGAGTATACCAGGGAAAAGCTTAGTTCAAAGGTTTTCTCTATCTGAACAAAGTAGTGTCCAATCAAGTAGCTGACACTTTTTATGGGGTGTCTTCTTGGAAAACTGGGCCCTGTCACTCATCTCAAACACTTTAACCGTTCAATAGTGTCCATCTGCATCACTGCTATTACTCGTAAGGGGTCCTGGTTTCCCAAGGGAAAACATGGGTTCTTGTTCTTTACTTTCTGCTCCTGTATCTATTTAATCATGTATTGGGAATGGTCTGCCTGTCACTGTAAGTTAAGCAGTAGCAGTGGGATTCTTGAGGACAATAAATGAACAAAGTCATCCAAAGCAGTTCTAGGGACTTTCAGAAGCATACCAAACCCAACAGCAGGTCAGGGTCCCACTTTACGCTGGGCTGTCAGCATGCCCCATCTGAGCTGACTCCCCTCGGTGCAACCCCTTCGTGGAAAAGGGACCAGACATGCCTTGAGTTTGCAGGGTGGCTGCATTCCCTCTTCCTCCCAAATTGGCAGTGCACGTGCCTTCAAGTGCAACAGTGTGGTTGTTCACTGAGCAGCCTGGGCTTACACTTCCCCTCTTCGGGGGTGCATGGGAGTGGAAGCCGACAGGCATCCAGGCTTTCTGCAAGTTCTCAAAACCAACTGCCCCTTTTTTAGAGGTAGAGGAAACACCCAGATCCAGACAGTGTGCAAGTTCAAAATCTTCTCAAAGCTAAAGATAAAGCAGCTTGTGCATTTCAAAACAAGCAAATTATAAAACTTTAACAAAACAAGATGCTGCATTGCTCAGAGCCCCTCCCTGAAGAAGGGGCTGAAAGAGAAAAAGCAGATGTTAGCACACAATGTTTAAGC
>NW_008825409.1:571651-586826 GCF_000699105.1 Pygoscelis adeliae | reverse complement strand
GCTACTGCAGTTCTTTAATACATCCTAAAGCAACAGTAGACACATAGTCTTTTTGCTTGGGAGTTCACCTTTAAATGAAGAAAACAGCCCATTAAAGTGTATATATTATCGAGCATCTTTAAGACACAGGTTAATGCTCACATACAGGAGCTGAATAACAATAGCTTAAGGGTAAATGCCTTTAAATTTGTAAGAACACCAAAGAGACAATATTATCTTTAATACATCTTAATTGGCAGTGATGGATTTATCCTAACTTTTCATTTCACTAATTGACTCTGTAACACCCAACATCTACATTGTAACAAATTAATCTTATGCTTATGTGGGTTTTTTTTTTAAATAAAGGTACGTTGTAGACAATTAATTTATCTACTATTTCCACTGCCGTTGATGTGGCTGCCATTTAGTCTCATGGCAGAACTCCTGGTGGTTTCTGCAAACGGAGTCCTGGGCATTTAATTCTTGTTTTCAAGATTTAACTTTTGCAAGGAAGTATGGATTTAGAGGAACTTCTTAAAATTATTTCTTTTCTTTTAAAATAAGATCCTATTTTTATAACTCCTACAGCAAGTGTATCTGACTATTTTTAGCATTTTAGATTGGATCCTAATCTGCCTTGCCCTTCCTTACACAGTAATACCAACAAGTTAAATTAATTTACACTAGACTTTTACTAGTCCTACTGAAAACAACATCTAGTGAGATCAAGGTAGTAAAGGCTTTGTATATGTGATTTGCATATATATTTTCAGAAAAAAGATTTAAAAACAAAAACAACCTGCTAGCTTTGTTTGACCAAATTTGTGTACAAATACAACTAGAAGACTAACAATGCATAATGTGCTCTGTGTGTGTGGACTTCTGAAGAGCCTTCAACTCTTGTTGCATGACATTTTCAAATAGGGCTACACCTTCAACAGGTAACATCTATATAATCAACTGTGTTTGTCTATTGAATTTTTTTTTTTTAAGAAAAGAGTATTAGTTGCACATTCCATTGAAAACAGGCTCATCCTAATGCTCAGTTTCAAGGGACAAAGTATTGTTTTCAAGATCTGGTTCGGAAAATGCCATATTGTTTGGATGATGACTGGCTGTGTCATCTATGTTGATTTGTTGTTTTGGAGAATCATGACTCATTGTAAATTGGTCTGGGGCTCTCTGGCTCCACTGTGTTCATTTCTCCATGCCCTGTTAACTTACTCCTGATGCACTCCAGATATTCTCTTCATACAGTGGCCTGGTTTTTGTATTTTCTTAATATTGTACAATCTCCCACCACTTATACATGGTCAAAAATTGCATCATCAATTTTATTCTGGTTATGACATTACCCTAGAATCTTCCAGGCAGATTATCATATGTTATAGTATAGCAGCTGCTTTCAAAATAGAGCAAGATCCCTGGGGCTTCTCTTCCCAGGCAGTTTCCTAATAATGTGTTCTCCGAGGCATCTCTTCTCTCTCTTTCCCGATCAAGCAGTGGGCAACTGTTCTGAAGAGTGCTTCTTCCCAGCCCCACAGGTCCAGTCCCCTGCGAATTTGTTTAGCAGTACAATCAGTGCAGAGGTGCCTAGCAAGACGAATGTCACTGCTGCACGGACACGGAAATAGGAGCCACAGATGCCTAGATCTATTGGAAAGGGAAGCATTAATTCAACAGGAAACCAACTTTTCTCACTTTGGCTGAACATCTAAAATGCCCTTATAAAAAAATAAATCATCTCATTGGAGCAGATTCCCACTGCTTTCGTGCTAAAACGTGCCAATTTCCCCGCTGCCTGCTATTCAGTACAAAGACAGGTAGCATCCTCTGTTGTGCTTTTTTGACCCAGATTCTTTATTCGCATATGTCAGTGTTTGCAGTAAACAGGAATTTGCAACAACCAAGTGCTGGATCCTGTTGCCTTGTGACTAAACTTTTCAATCTTTGTTATTATTACCCAGCAACTGGATCAAAATAAAGCAGAGGAATAAAGCCTGAAATACTCAATAACAATACAAGTGAAGATCATAAAAAAAGAAAAAATGGATATGCAATGTTTATAGGAAGCTACACTGAACAATTTACATATGTTGCAATTTACAGTCACATCTGCTTTGTACAAGCTGCAGTCACTTCTCTATGTGGAAAAAAACAGAGATGTCTGAAGAATTTTTCTTCCCAGCCCCCTCCTATCTGCATTTCTGTGACACTGTTGTAAGCCTAGCTGGGTTACGTGTATCTTCGTAAAGCATATCAGGGTATCATTTTATCTGTTCTTGGGCTGGATTTGTGCAAGCTTGCAAAAATAAAACAAATTCTATTTTTTTTCAAATAGTTATAATAACTGTAATAAAAGGAAATCAACTCAGAAGCCTTTGACTAATGCAGAGTAAGCCCATACATCTCCCTGGGAGGCAAAGCTGCAATTAGCATGTTTAAATGCCTTACTACAAGTGATACTTTGTGAAAATGCAGCACTTTTTGTGGGAATGAAAAGTACAGTTGCAAAGCAGGTTGTTAATTAACAGAAGCGTTAATGTAGTGTTTGCTGTGATTTCATCCTAGCTTAACAGAGCAGAACCAAACTGAAGAGCCATAAAAACAGGCAAGCCAGAGCTCTGTTGTTGGTGGGGTTTTTTATATCCTGAGAATTTGACTTTATACATTATTCTAGTCCCCGCACATTAGGGTAGGGGGCAGAAAATCATGACGTGTTGATTTTAATTCAAGCTTCCATAGAAATAGGTACTCCTATTTTTCTGAGATTATTTCTAGTTGTTGCAAAGCTCAGAAATTAACAAAGCAGTTTTATGTTGTTGAAATCTTATCAACGTTCTAGTCTGAGTTCAGACTGACACTTGACAGTTAGAGTTTCTTTGCAGAGGGAATAAGAAGGAAAGAGAGTCTCTCTAGGCTAACAGCATCCTGCTAACGCAACAGTATTTTCTCTCTTGTCCTGCACTAATCCCACTGCCTAAGCAAACCTGTGTGTGAATGCTCACCTAACACCATGTCCAAGACGCGCTTGGAAGTGTGCTTCAGGTTAAAGTGAACAGATGCTGTTTTGTCACTTAACCAATGAAGGTTGTTGTGGTCTGCCTGGTTTAATCATTCTGCAGAATTGTTGTGAACAAATTAGGTGCATTCTGACGTTTCCTGATACGGAGCATCACTAAGTACATATACTCAGTGAAAACTAGTATTAGCAATGCCAGAAAAGTTAATCTGACTCATTTTATTAGAAAAGTCCTTAAGATAAGCAGTCCATTCCAATTTTTTAACTGATACCCTATTTTCTTTCATGTAAAATGCAATGATATTACAGTTTCCCTTTGTCAGATGAGGGTAACTGATGAATGAAGTTGCTTTCAGCATAAGACCATATGATAACTCAGCATGACAAAATCAAGCGAATTATAGATTAGTGACAGACGAGAAGTGCTCTGTCCAAATTGCCATTGATATCATGCAGTGGCAAAAAGACTATTTTCTTATGTGCTGTTTTATGAAATTATTTGCATTGCTTGTTGTTCCTGAGTTGCTAAGCCACTTGGTGCCTCACATCATATATGCTCATGCTCCAGCAGGGAACAAGACAATACCTTCACACCCTGGCAGTCTTAAAGCAGACTCCTAGTACAGCTTTTTCTTTGGGAAGGGGATCGAGGATGTTTTCCTGCCTCTCCAGTCCCAAGTTTGCATCCTTGCCCTGCTTGCAGAGCCAAAAGTGATTCAGCTGTAACTGAAGAAGGGCAGTGATAGCTGATTTTCTCAGATGCTAGGGTTAATGATGATGCAGTTTGTTGCTGTCAAAGAGGAGAGAATATTTTTTCCCAGGCTTTGAGTTTCTTACTGAAGACCCACTCAACAGCAAGAAATGTTTGGGGGTGTTTTTGCCTTGGCTCCCAAAGTAATTTCATAGATCCATGGCTCTGCTTCATTTATTCTTAAATGAAATATACTTTGTAAGTTAATTTTCATTAGCTAAAGGCCCATGTGCAAGTGAGCACTTAAACCTACGTGACCACAAATGAGAACACTCCGTTCTGTTGAAATGCCCAGAGCTGTCCCAGGTCTGGTCTGAGGCCAGAGAGCTCTTTTGACTGCCTGTCCACGCTCACAACTGCACAGCACAGCAGCAGCAGGCTGTGATGGCTTCCAGAGTCTGGGTAGGTCTTCTCTGCCCCCGGAGCTTTATGACCCCTGGTGCAAATCTGCCCCGAGGGGATTGTTTCTCTGAGGCAGCCTTGCCTTATGCTATGTAGAACCTCACGACATGTCCAAAACAGAAAGCAAAAGGCTGCAGGGGGCAGCGTGAGCAGGTCTGGGATCTGGCTTGCATCGTGTGAACTGGCTATGAAGTGGCACGGCTGGACTGACTGTAAGCCATCACCCATTGCCCATCACTGGTACCATTCAGTACCTGAAACACTAAGAAACACTGTGCAAAATACAGGCTTTCCAGCCCCAAAACCTGTAAAGACAGGTCTGTTGTATTACAGTTGTGTATCAATTGTGCAGCACTAAATGTTAGCAAGAAAAGATTGTTTCATTACTAATACTGGTGAAAAATCAAGTGATGTCTTTGTGACCACTGTGAACAGGACTGCATTTGTAAGCCAAAAAAATGCAAACTACAAATCTTTCTTGTTTCCTGTGATCAAGTTATATTCTCCCATCAATGTGCATAGCAACAACTTCAGGGAACAAAAGAGTCTTTGTTTAAAATAAATGATTATTCAGTTCTTTGTAATTTAGCATAGAGTGACCCTTTATATTCAGAAGATCAAATGTGTCTACAAATTGTTGGAGTGCCTTAAATTCTCAGCATATTAAAATTGCACTTTTTAGAAATGGAAACAGACTGAGCATAGCAGGGAGAGGACTCTGGCTTGCAAGGAAGGAGAGGGCAGAACCAGAGGTAGTGCTGCTTTTTCTTGGTGTTGGTCGCTTGCATACAGTACAGCTACGATTCTCATTTAGAAAACTCACAGTGTGTGATGACTTGTGCGTTATGTGATGCTAATTGTAAAGCAGAACAAAAGTGGACGTGATCTTGATCAGAACAGTGAAGCTTAATGAAGTAATTGTTAAGGCATAACCTCCATACTGAGGAGGCTCAAAGTGCAAGTTGTTTGCTAAAAAAAAAAAACAACAGGCTGTTTTTATGAATGACTGTTGGTGGGACACAGGGGATTTTGTATCTGTGGTGTAAATGCTGTTACACTGTAGACTGGTAAAAATATAGGCTTAGGTGGTGTTTAGCTTTACTTTCATCTGAAGGAATTCCCATGTGTCCCCTAGTAGTGGTGCAGGGCTGTGATGTCTGTAGGTTTCACTTTGCTGGCAGTGGGAGATGAAGATCATGATGTTCAGTGAGGCCAAAGGGGTTCAGGCTTTTTTCTTTATGCATCTTTTTTGCTTGAAGGATATTCCTCAAGACAGAGACTCTTTTTATATCCGTTTCCACTGTGCCACTAACCCCACTGTCAGTGCTTAACAAAGAGTATGTAGCGTTGCACTGAAAAACAACATGAAAAGAACTTTAAAGTGGCAGAAGCAAGCTCTTGGGAGTTAGGAAAAGCCAAATGTGTGTTTCTTCTGTGCCTTTAATTTGGCCTTATTATCCATATATATTGTGTTACAGTCATGAATGACATCATTGCAGCAGTTTTTCCAGAGGAGCAGCATTCCCTTCGGGCATAAGATGAGCAGTGTTCAGGGCGTGAATCAGTTTGGTGTAATGAATGAGGATGTTGTCGAAGAAGTTAATCTGGGAATTGACAATTGTGTGATGAAGAGAGAGGATGACTTCAGGAAAGGAAATGACGGTCTTGTGTTTAAATCAGATGAACTTGAGGCTGGAGACTTCACTGCTGGCACTGCCCCAGGGTGACGGGTAGAGGGAAAGCATTGGGATTAGGAAGTGGTTCTGGGCAGTGTGGGAAAGGAGAAGTCCAGCCAGGCTTATCCTTTCCTCTCGGCTGCCTGCCATAGGGAAGCCAGGCTGATCTGCTCCCCAAGGTTCCCAACACAGTGTGCGCTGCTGCAACAGCAGCAGGGGGTGCCCAGCTGTGGGACAGCCTGAGTTTTTGACATGTTGTCATCCCAAGTCTGGAGGGGGCAAGCCGATGGTGAGAAATGGTCATTCTCTGTGGTTTGTAATGCAGGGAGAGGAGGTGTCTGTCCAGGTTTGAAGACTTAGAAAAATTCAAGTTGGTCCAAAGGTGGTGTTGGCAGGAGGCCACCAGGCTACCAGGCCTGCAGAAGACAGCAAAGGAAAGTTTGGAGCCTAGAGCAGGCACTAGTGTCAATGCAGGTTTTGGTTTAGTGGGCAGGATGTGGGTCACGAGCTTGAACCAGCAAGTTACTGAAGATGGCGGGACCTCTGAGGAGATGTTAGGAGTATGCAATCCTTAGCTGCTTAGATCTTTGTGATTTTGTTCTCACTGGCATGTGCTCTCCAGCTAACCAGAAGCAACTATCCTTTCCTGATCTAGAGGGGCTTAATGAGGAACTGCAGGTATTTTGCAGAGCCTTATTTTCATTGGGCAAGACACTGCAGATTATTAAAATATAATATAGGGAATTATATTTTGTATGGAGGGAAAAAAAAGAAAAGAAAGATAAGATCCAGTTTTGAAGCCTAGATCTGTCTGTTGGGGCTTGGTGGAAATACTTGTACTTGTGGATAGAGTTAGGAAGAAGTGTCACTTCAGAGTTTTGCATTCTCAGCTCAGGTCTTGGTTTCAACTCATGTCCAGAAAAACACATTAGCAAAATTGTCAGAACAAGATGGTTATGCAAAGACACGCTAGGACACTGGCATAGAAATGGGATGCTAAATTCTGGGTCTTTGATGCGAAAAGCAAGAAACCTGCTGGTACTAGTGTTGTTCCTTGCCACACACTTCAGTTTAAGCATCCTTCTTTAATCATTCTAGCAGCTTCTAAACTAATCAGATTACTCTTGTGCGGTTCTTTCTGCAAGACAAAAATGGGTTTAAATCCACTTCAGGTGAGCAGGGAGAATTCAGTTAATAACACTGAGCCATTTACACGGGAGTGCCAGCAGATCACTAAAATAAATTTGGCTTGCTTGGCATGCCTTTGACAGGGCATCTGCTGTTGAATTTCACCTGATAACATCTGGACCCAAGTACTTTTCTAAAATGGGGGAAAAAGATAAATTGTCATGGAGAAATAGTGTCTGCATTTCTGCTGCATTAAAATTCACCGTAAGCATTTTGCGTACTGCTTCTCTAAAGATGAGGAGGTGGTAATTTTAACAGTAAGGCTTACACATTATCTTCTCTCTGGGGATCTCAAAACATTTCAGAAATGTGAAAGAACATTTTCATTCAGTGATCGAAATGTGTTTGCAACAAAGCTTTCATTTCCTTAAAAAGTTATAATTAATATATAAGTAAGCACAATATTTATTTTTTTTTTAACTTTTCAGTCTGTATTGAACATTTAGTTGTGACAGCTAACTGGAAAACAATGTATGCTGCTTTTTTTCCAAAAGAAAAAGATCACACCTGTGATTTGATGTGTAAATTGTTGAAGAAAATTTGCAGGTTGATTTAGCCTCCAGATTTGACACATCTTTCCAGTTTGGTTAACTACCAACGCTGCAGCTCTAAGACTGATGAAGACAGCAATAGTAAGAAATGACCCCTCCTCTTGTTTTTCTAGTACAAAGACAGTTACACTGCACATTGCTGAGAAATTCAGCTCCACAAACACATCCCTTCCTGGAACTGAGATAGCATGATTGAGAAACAGCAAGGAATTACAAAGAGATACCAAGTTGTCTTGTGGTTGCTGAGAAACAGCAAAAAATTATAACCCTGGCCAACTAGAAATGGACAAAACTGCTAGGGAAAAAATGCAACATCTGATTCTTCAGTACCATCCATTTTGTATAGCCAGGTATGGTTACACAAACATTTTCACAGTCAGCAAAGCCAGTTTAGTAAGTTACCATTCTTGCACTGTTGTTCACCCACTTCCATGTTGTGCCAGATTATTATTTGCAGGGTTGTGCTGTAAACCAGATTCGTATCTTGGGCTTATTTGGTTGGTTTGGTTTGGTTTTCAAGTCAAATCACTTCTGCACAGTTTTGTTCAGTTTACTGTTGTAGCAGCATGACTGAGGGGATAGAGGACTGCAAGAAAGAAGCAAATATAAAGAAAAAAAAAGGATGAAGACTTCTTAAACTGCATTTGTCATCACATAAAATGTTTCTGAACTCTGCTTTCATTTTTACAGGGCAAGGGTGTGCAGTGCCACTGTTCTGATGTGGCAGCACTTTATTGGGAGTTTCTTAATGAAACAAAGAGAAGGGAGAGTTGTCAGAAATAGCATTATCTGCCACTAACCAAATATTTTATGGAAACAAAGCAGTTTCAACATCTTCTAATGAAATGTCCCTCATTATCTGTCAGGTTACCTAGGGGGCTGCTAAGGATGTGAATGTAATAACATGTATGCTGGAGATAAGGACGTGCAATGTGCCCGTGGACTTGCCTGCTGTGATACCAGCAGCTTGGGAGTCTGAGCTGAACTGGCTCAGGATCACTTACAGTTCTTAAATGCATACGTGCATAGACAGAAAGAGAATGTTTGATTAATTTGAAATTATTTTTTTACTCCATGTCCATGGAAATTTTATTTCAGCTTCATGCACACATTTGAAGAGCCATCAGTGTTCAGAAAGGCTAGTTACATTTCCATGAAACCAAAGAGTCAGAAACTAATGACCTCTAAACAAACTTAAATTAGAAACTGTTATGTGGATTTATCAGCACCTTTTAAAGGTACTTATAAATCAGGTTGTATTAAATTGAGTAATATATTTTATTTTGTGATAGTAATTTGAGCTAGATTGCCCTATGATGGAACAAACCAAGTTTGTTGCACACACAACTGTCCTCGAATACAAAATGCCATATGTTGTCCAGTCAATTTGTTATTCACTGTGAACAGTTCAGGATAAACCTGTAGCCAGATAAATCAATCCCAGTACACCTGAGAATGGCAAACACACTTATAAAAACTTTATTTTCTTTACAGGCAATTTACCAGCAGGATAAAAACATTGTATTTATCAAACTGCTGACAAGCAGTCGTTAAACTAGCTCCAGCGTTCATAGTGATCACTAAACTGCCACAGTATTGCAAGATTTTGGATTTAATCTCCTTCAGTGCCAGCATATGATAAATTGTAAATCTATCACAAAAAGCGTGCAGTCATGAAGCATCTTAAAGCAGGGATGTGTACTAAAATAGGTGGATTAGCTTTTTACATACCAGGAACAAAAGGGACACAAAATCCTCCAAATTAAATTTGTTTGAAAAGGAAACTCAAATGAAGCCAACACTTTTAATCTACTAAAGATGTGAATGGCTGATCACCTTGCAGAGTTCAAGGTAATGTTACCAGCATAAGAATACAGCCCAATCCTGTACACCTTCAATCACTTAAGCAGTCCCAGTGAAATTAAGGGCATGTGCTCAGGTGGTGTAAACACTAGCATAGCTTTGTAAACCCGCAGCACCATACCACCAGTGCACGCCTTGTGTGGTTACAGTTTGGACTAGCAAGTGAACACATTATAGCCTGTACACAATCTCCAAGCACAGTAAACTACTTCTGGTAGGTACATGGTTTTGACCATATATATTGGCCTGGAGGGTTGTATCAGCAGAGCTTTAGCACCCAAAAATTACATTTTCTTGTCCCTTGATAGCCCATGCTGGCAGAAACTTGTAGTATAGATCTAGTTAGCCCTTACTAGAAAGCTGTTGTGCAGACTAATGCTCTCACAGTTAAGCCTACATATAGAACTAGATGTTGTTTACATTTGCTTCGGTCCTGCGTAGCTGTTACAATTATTACCTACCTGCAATGAGTGGGGACAGCTTTTGCCCCCTTGCTCTGAGCTAGGTAAGTCCACAGATAGTCCACAGGATGTTACCGTCTTAAATGTCTGCAGAAGTTGCAGCACCATTTTTGACAGTGGCAGCAGGCCTGTAAGTTTGTGAGTCTTGAGGTTGCAATCATAGGATGTATAGGTCTAAATAGCAAGGCTGTGCTCAGCCAGAATTCCTGCAGGAGCTGGGAGACGGCTGCGGTGTGGGAAATGGCATAGGTGGTTGGACTCAGATGGCTTCAACTGCACTTGAGACCTTGGAGCCAGTTTCTGTATATTCTGGCTGCACCCACCGGAGGCACCTACCCAATAGGAAATACTGAGCGCGGGAGCTTTCACCCATCTGAACCTGGACTTCAGAGTAACTCTGCCATTTTCTGTAGTGCATGTGCTGCCAGTGTAGGGCTTCATGCCTATCTTTTGGCATTGCTAGCATTTTTACCCCAGCATCCCTCCATACTTGTGTTTTGTTGCTCATGCTGAGCTGCTCCTCTGTGGAGCGAGGGGACAGAGGACAGCAGAATGTCCTTCTTCCTCGCCAAGACAGAAGTCTTCATTCCTGGCCACAATCCAGAGCAGTGCATTTGCACTGGAGCAAGGGAGAAGGGGGTAAGGAAGGGGAGTTTTCTCTCAAAGCTCAGACTACAAGTGCTTTGGGCAAGATCTGAAAAGGAGGAAGGGAGAGAGCCTGGCCAGTGGGTACACACTTCGGTATTCTGGCAGCTACACGGTATCTGCTAGCTGCCAGTTCATCCAGCAAAGACTTCTCCTTGTGAAGAGCCATTGTTGTTCTAATACATGCTGCCAATGTATTTTGTAATTAAAGTTGGAAAGTGGAATTCGGAATGTCCTTCATGCAAAAAATAAGATTCTCTGTTTAACATTTTAAAAAAAAATCAACCCAAAACACAACAGAACATCTCAGTTTTCCATGAAAAAGCTGTTTTCATGAAAGTTTTTCAAGTAGCCTGTCAGTTACTTATGCATTTGTGGGAGAGATCAACAAGATGCCTTTTGTAATAGGCCGTGTACAAATTTGCTTCCTGCCAAACCTACGTGTCTCGGAGATGCAAGCCTATGTTTTGCTAAAATATATGAGTCATTTTATCCTCCCCTCCATGGATTCTTAATTATTTTTTTTTAAGTATGTCATCTGAAAGGAATTTCATGGCCACAAGTAAGAAACTCTGGTCCGATGACTTTGGTGGCAAAATTAATAACTCTGTATCTCATTTTTATGAACGAGTGCAGCTGTTAGTATATTCAGTCTGCATGTAAAGTCAAGCTAGATGGTGTTAATAGACCATCAGTAAGGAGGAGGTAAGACCCACTGAGTTTTGCATTATGTATTTCCAAAAGCTGGATGGCAAAACCGTCATTTTTAGAAGTGCTAGGATGTCAGCAACTGTATTGTGTGTGTGTTTTGTGTATGAGAGGTGTGCGGGCGAAGAGAATATATAGCTGTAGCTATTCCTGTACATCAGCTTCTGTGATTCATGGGATAGAAAGGGAATGACTTGCATTATGTATTTGCATGACCTGAGAGGTACTACTTAAGTATTTAGTCATCTTTGTATTTCACACTTACAACTCTTTTGTTGTTTTGCTACTATTTCTGCTAGTTTTCTCAAGCACTATTAGAGTACAGTAACATTTCAGTAACTGTGGTTATCTCAGTTATCTGTACTCCTCGGAGAGCTGGCTTCCACTGTTTTTAAATAGCAAAAATGTCTGGGAATGGATGATATTTGTCAAATGTTTAAGTAACAGAAATAGGACTCTTAGACCAGTTTCTCATTTATGAATTATTAACAAAATAGCTTGCAGAAATTCAGAATATTTGGGTTTGAGTTTCTTGAACTAGCTGGCAGAGACCTGATGGAGGGAAGGCAGCAGGCAGTGTGGCTCGGAGGGAGGAGAGGCACTGTTAGTTTGCCTAGGGCTTGGGGATATCATCACGGATATCCCTCTATTAACGCATACGCACCTCACATAAAACATGATGCCTTAGGCTTTATGTAACATCTGAAACTTCATCTTTGAAGAAATACTCTGGGAGGCAATGATGTGCTGTTGGAGGTTTTGGGGGTTTTTATTCAGCTAGCCATAATAACAAATTACCTGTGTAATTCTTCTCCAAGGTCCTAATACTTCAACAGAATTTATGTTTCTCAGACTTTGACAGAAAAAAAACTCCACACAAAATGGTTAAGTTCAACATTTTCAGGCTGTCTACATCTTTTTTCCTCAGCTTTGTCATTAGCCAAATCTGTCACGATGAGAAATTGTGAAGTAGAGCCATTTGGAGGCTATCGGTAAAGCCCAGGAAATCCTTCAGAGTGGTTCACCACCTTTCCTATATAGAGCACAGGGAAGTCAAGGGAAACAGAGGGAAACATCTAACATGCCATGTATGTCTGGTATTTCCTTTCTCTAAAATGCCCTCTTTTTCACCCTCTTATCTTGCAGACATCCACCAGCAGCCTTTTATAATCAACAGGTTGCTGTAGAAACAGTAAAGGAGTGGTTATCTGTAGAAGTCACCCACCAAGCGTTGTGCTGCTCTCCTTTCCATGATTTTTAGATGCCTGACCTCCCTCCTTAAAGGTCCAGTCTGAGCCCAGAAGAGCCTCACCTGTGACCTTCCACTCCCCGTTCACCCGTACAGATCAGAGAAGCTGGATCATTAATTGTACACATCCACAGAAGTTGTTCTGCCCTGCTTTTCTTTGATGCTGCATTTTAGGGGTCAGAAGTGCACGGACTTAACATTTTATTTGGGCCTCCTTCATGCCAGAAATGCAGGACCAATGTACCCAAGTTTTTTGTGCTGTGAGGTACCGAGAATTCATGCCTCAGCTCCACAGGGGACCCAGGGTAACTCGGGGCACGTCTGTAGCCTATGAACGATCCAAACTGACATTTGCATTGGCAAGAACAATACATAATCTGACATTTGTGTATAGAACGACTGTGTGATAAAACAGTGGTTGCTGCTGTATTTTATGTGATCAGAATATTATCTCTGAGCACTGAGGGGAGCGTTGGGGCTAACACAGGCAGTTTTATGCATGTAGGACTCCATCAGAATGAATATATGAATATATATGTATGTACATGTGTATTGCATGGCTGATCTCTCAGTTATCTTGATTTTATATTACAGTACAGTTTGGGAAGACTCTAGATAGCTTGACTAAATGCTGTTGCAAAGACAGAGCTTCATCTTTAATGATAGCAAATGAAGATTTAGATTTTGAAGAAAAAGATCCTGTTCATGAACTCAATATTAAACAGGCTCAGAGCTGTTGCAGTCTGGGAAAATCTTGATTTGTTTTATAAATTAATGCAGACTAGTTCCTCTTGGCAATGTTCTGGTGTCATATCCCAGTTTATAGAAAATATATCAACCCTGTTACCAGTGCATACTGCTTTTACATGTAAGTACGTGTGTGGACATGAAGGTGCACACTGCCGTGTGTTCCACATATTGAACAGAGGTTAACTAAGCAGAGCACAGTGAAACCTCCCACACAGATTATTTTCCTTCTGTATCTTATCACTTCCCCTATTGAGGTGGAGAATAGCTACAGACGGGAACTAGATCTGCCCATTACAAACAGGGTCCATTTTCATTTCAGCCGTTCTTAATTGATTTCACTTCAAGGATGTATATATAAGTTGTAGGTGAAAATTAATTACATAGTTGAGAAATGGAGCATCAGAAAGCAATTTATAAGTAGATTTGCTTAAATGTTGTGAGAAAAATGGTTAATTTGTATGGAATATGTCAAGGGGAAAGGGCGGAGAAACAGCTAATACACTGTGGTATGGTCCTCCTTCTTTGCTGATCTAAGAGCGACTCTGTTGAGCAGGTTAGCTCTTCAGATGCATCGTTGGGTGTAACTAGTTGACTCCAGGCAGTCTTGGACAGTCTTTGTGGGTGGCTGCTGGGGAATAACTGTCCAACACTTACGATCTTTTTTTTAAGATAGAATTACTGCAGACATCATTTGTTTCATGGTAGCAAGATTTGGTGGCATGGTGGTTTGCTGCAGCTGTGCCCACACTGGGCAGGTTCTGGGATCCTCCTTGTGCTTGGATTAAGGGGCCTAAATCATCCAGTTATATAGTCAGCTGCACTTAAATAAGTGAGGGCTTGCCAGCATCTAGATGCTTAGCAGGCATCTGTGCTGTTTCTATTGAGATACTTCATTTTCAACTTTGGAGGAGCCACTTACTCCCTGTTACCACTGTAGCCTTTAAAGTGTCCTCAAAAAAGGTTTCTGCACTCTGCCTGAGGTATGGTGGTGGGTAAAAGGCAGGTTGTGCTTTTGCGTAAACAGAATTTCTCTTACTGCTGGAGTTCAGTGGAAATGTCTTGGACAGAGTATGAACTGTTCTTCCTGCTGCTTCCTGAGATGGGTCTCACGTGCTCGTAGGTAAGCCTGTGGTGACAGGAGGAGGAAAGCTTTGGTTTGGGTCTTGTCACATGGTCAGCAGTCCTCACTGGAGAAGGGAATTCATTTTTAACCTTTTTTGGAGGAAAGTCCAAACCTGAAATACTGCAGTAGAGTGGTCACCTCCTCTTACTTTTCATTCTCGTCTTTTCTTAAATGAAGGCAAAAAATGGAAATGCAAATGACTCTCGTTAGCACTTTGATAATCACAGTCCAGCAATTCTGCTGAAAAAGATTCTCTGTGTCCCAGTCTGACCCACAAGTTGCGCAGAAAAATAGGCAAAACCATTTTCATACAGCTGAAGCCATAACAGTGAATTTAACTGTTACAGACAGTTGAAAATAAATAGACACGGCGTGGTTCTGTTACCACCCTGGGGGAGCTTCTGTTTTAAATGCAGTCCTGTGCAAAGCAGTGGTCTTGTGGTGGCAGGAGACCTGTATTTCTGCTGTGAAAGAATGTTGAAATTCCCTGTCTGAACCTTAAATAGCTAGATTCCAAGCTGGTTATTCGAATTTACTCAAAACATTAGTTTTACCTCTTAAAAAATTGATTTTAAGAGGACAGACACATTATCTTCACACTGCCTGTCTCAAGTGTGTATGAATCAAACGTGACCATACCTATACCCTGTCTCCAGACTCTGAACACCATGCCAGGAGCACACACCCTGACGCTTTTTCAACTTTTATGCCTACTTCGTTGTTAATATTGATTATGTCTGATGCAATCCCAGACTCTTAGCACTCTTAGTTTGTCTGGTCTCCTCCCCCCTGCTAATTACTCCA
>NW_008825409.1:561338-571609 GCF_000699105.1 Pygoscelis adeliae | reverse complement strand
CAATGCTACTTTCATCACCTCCTTGAACAAAAAACAAACAAAAAAAAAAAGCTGAGTTAGCTGGCTGCTGTCTCCTCTGCTTTTTGCAGCATCAAGCACCTTCTGTCCCTCCCCAAGCGACAGCAAAAGTACCCTTCTCTGATTCAATGCCATCTTTTTCTGCTTTCTCCTCTGGCTTCTCCAGTCACCTCTGGTAGGAAAATTAGTCAGCTTCACAAGAACCTCTGCTCCCTCGGTGTCAGGGTGCAGCTCCCCCTCTTTCCTCATTCAGCCTTCCCTCTCTGTGTCTTGCTGGCAGGAGACTCCATCCGACACTGGCTCAGCTGCTTACCAAAGTACGTACCCAACCTCTGAACACCTGAGCAGGTGCTAGGACCAGCATCCAAACTGGCATTATCACAGGCAAAAAGCTTACAACTATGTTTCTCTCTTAAGTAACCTGAATAGAGCTACTTCCTGCATGCCGCCCTGTCCTGGCTTGACCCTGACCTTACAAACTGCTTTTATTATCAGTGCTTAAGGGGTTATGCTGTCTTTTGCCTCTTCAGTTGCTACCAACAGTCTGAAAGCTTCAACCAGGTTCATGTGACTAAGCTAAGGTAAACACCCATAAGTTCAAACACTTATCCTGCCTTTAAGGACACTTTTTATGTAACATCCTGGGGACAGAGGTGCTACTGAGCCACGTCTGACCAGTAGTACAGCACGGACTTCTACTAATTGTCCAGTAGTGGTCACTAGCTGGTACTTCAGAGGCAAGCCTATTTTAACCTTGGCTGTTGAGCAATAAATTCTTATAAATTCTTCAGGGAGAATTTCTAATTAAGCATGATGGCTTTTGTTCTTTGGTAATACTGGCAAGATGACAAAGCCTTGCCAAATTGTAATAACCCCTGCATGTCTTATGCTGTGTACAGTTTACTTTGAAGCTCCAGAAAAGCAATGAGTAACTTCTTTGCACGGCCATTGGCCCTGCGCAACTGCTGTGTTACAACCCACACTTATGGGGTGGAAAATGAGGGGAGGAAGTGAATTTGTCTAAATTTAAAAAAAAAAAAAAAGATATAGAGAAAAAAAAAGAAGAAAATAATTTTTAATTATCTCTGTTAATAGCATTTTCACAGGCCTGCCCTGCCACTGGAACATATCTCTTCTCAGAGCAGATTTCCCACCTGTTTTAGCCAAGTAGAAACTTGTGAATAGGCGATATCTTCTATCAAATCTTCACTTCCTCTTCAGACATCAAAGAGATATTGGGAGGTTGGTTAGGAAGGAGGGGAGAGAACCTTATTCTCCTGGGTTTCAGATAGTTCTTCAGCAAAATACTCTACGCTGATGACTCTTTTCCTTTGCGTTAGCTGTGTATTTTTGTTTTGCTCAGTGTTTCCTTCCAAAAGTTCGAGTTGTTTGCTTTTGGGATTACATCTTTTATGACAATAACTAGGCTTCCAAATGCAGTCTGTCAAGCTTGCCAAGTTACTAGATACACAAGATGCCAGAGGAGTTTTGCTTCTCATATTGCCCGTAAGTAGATCAGCAATGTGGAAGCTTTGAGCTTTTCAAGGTCCTCAGCTCACCTGCTGTATTTTGCTCAGAAAAAGTGAGGTGCTGAAATACAGAAGAGGAGGAATTTTTTGTCTTTCCTTTTTGTGGCTTTCCCATGGGGACAGCAGCATGGGCAACTCTTAAGAGAACGTCTTTGGGGGTGCAGGGAGTTACATGCCCTGGATGGATGAAGTCCCAGAAGGAAGTTAGGACTGCTTTTGACTGGGGCAAGAGTCAGTCTGGCCATATGGGAAAGGAAAGCCCAAATACTTGTGACTGCTAATTAAGGCTACATGACTATGGGAATCAGGTTATTACCAGGTTGTTTAGGTCCAGCTGTTGTGTGTTTGCATGATACCTATTACTTTCAGGGACAATGATTTTTTTCTTCATTATTGTTCTGAGAACTGTATGGCCTCCTTTTGGATTGTCTTTAAGTAATTCCTAGAAAAAATATGTGTGTCCAAACTAGCTGGATGATCTGTTCATTGTGACTATTCCTGACGTGCTTGTTACAGCAATAGAGCCCTGAAGATCAGCAAATAACACAGAAAAAAATCTCCAAAAGGAAAGGAGCAACAAGACAGGCAAGATTTTAAACTCTCAAAAGTGAGAGCATGTTGGGGATTGTTTTGCTTGTTATCGTTATGGTCTGCCCATGCTGGTGCTTTGAATTTTAGTGGCCCTGGTCCCTAAAGCCATGTTGTATGGCTTGTTCAGTCGTTACTCTTCTTCTGTTGCTGGAGATGCCTTCCTGTAGCACTTCCTTATTGAGGCAGTGGATGCTTCTTGGCAAACATCCGTTCACCCCCTGCAAAAAATAAACAAAAAGAATGAAGAACAAAACAAAACCTGACCAACACCTGTGATCTGTTAGAGAGAATGTCTTTAAATGCTTATGATGGTTTGCATGTTTGTGGGTTAACAAACCCACCCATAACACAAAAATAAACGGCAGTTGCCAATGGTGATTTCCTTTGTGTTGAATACAAGCTGATACAGGCACAGGCATGATATAGATGCCTTGCTCATCTGACACGCAGGTGACCCAGTTCACGTGGGATATTATGTGGGAAGTTATCCATCAGCGTGACTGCTGAACTGTGTGCTCGGCAGTCCGTGCTACGGCACTCTGCAACAGGTGTTGGCTGTAGCTGCGTTTGGAAGGATGTCAGGTCATGCTGGAGCTGGGGTTTAGCTCGTTTATTATAGGGACTTTTGTCAACTGCTACAGATCATTTCAGACTGCTTTGTGATTCTCAAGGGATGAGGTTGCAAATGTAGTTCATGAAAATTATATTAAACTGATCAAGCACAACGTGAAGCTTTAGCTAGAATGTCGTATGTATTGCATCTATGAACTCCACCCAAACATTAAAAGGAACTGACTTAGCGACTCATCTTTTCATGTATCATATCATCCATCAGATAACAGCATTTTCAGAAGCACAGGAACAGGTCAGATTATTTTGATGTCTTCTGCAGCATGCAGCATAGATTTGCTTTCTCTTTTCCCCCCATCTCTTCCCTCCCTCCAACTCTGTCTCTGTGTCTCTCTCTTTCCCAATTTATCTGGATTAAACAAGTCTCTGATTATTCTTTATGCCACTGCAAATAAAGTCATTTTCAGAAACAGATGTCGAAAGAGCCCAGTGAAATAATCCTGGAGGCAGATGCAGTCTTCCATAAGCTGCCAAGCGCATGGTGCAATCAAAGTGATGAAACAAAATGGAACAGGCTGCAGAAAAAGTAATTAAATTATAGTTCCATTGTAGAAGCACATTTTAAAATTACTGAGATTCAGAGCCCATAATGCTGGTATTATAGTTGAAAGAATACTTGCCATGGGTCATGAGCATTTTTTTTAATAGTTATTAATCATGCTTGACTAGAAAGACATGTGTAACCTACAACAAGCAGTGGCTGTAGTTGTGCCAAAGGAAGCTTTTGTTCCCTGAAGAGAATTGTATCAAAGGCCAGTGTGTCCTATTATTACGTGTGCGATAGCAAAGTGCAGAATCTGAAACAGGGCTTTTCAGATTTCAATACAGAGTACTGGAGGGGAAAAAAGAAAACAAGTATTGTATCCTTTTGAATACTATATGACCTCCTTTTTCTCTTACAAAGTTAACTTACTCATTGACTAAATAATAGTGAAAAAATCTCTAAAACATCCCTCCTCTCCCTAACATAAATAAAGATAATGCCAGGGCTCTTATAAAAATGGAAAAGAGACAGAAAATGTACAAAGTCTTGGAAACTGGAGTTTAAAAAGACCTCATTAGTTCATTTGACTCTGTTTCCTTTCCGTTACAAAGTGAGTCTATAGAAGAGCAGATAGAAATTTTTCAATTTTTTTTTTTTTGGTGATTGTCAATATCTAAATGTTCTGTGGGAATGTGTTGATTTCCTTATGAAAAAATTAAATGAAAGACTTTGATAAGGACTATCCATACTGCCTTCGCAAGATTGTAAATTTGTGCCAGTTTGGTTTTCCATTTCAAAGAGATATTTTTACTTTGAGATATATTATACATAACAGAATATAAAACCAGCAAGTTGAAGTCTGTACAAAAATTTAGTTGTAGAAAAATAACTTCTTTGGATTGACAAAAAATATTAAAACATACACAAACACACACTCACACACTAAATTGTTTCAAAAATCGATGTTTCAGTCCAATTTGGAATGAAAGCAAACTTTGCAAGATGGAATTTCCTATGAAATATGCACTCTATGTCTAAATTCTGTTTAAAACCTGATCCGGCATTGCCAGTGCTAAGTGTCTCGGCTGGCTTCAGTGTATTTCTTACATGGCTTCCAGGAAGCTTTATGCAACCTTTCTACATGGAAATGCTGGAGGCACTGCCGCTTCTGGAGAATGTCATTCAGCCTGAGAGATAATACCCCAAACAGGTTTTTGAAGCAGAAATTTAGCTTTAATTGCTTCCCTTTTTATGTAGTTAAGTTGCCCTTGCATCAGCCAACCACACTTGCAGCATCCTAGTTTCTCTCCTTTTTCCTATTTCCCTCCAATAACTGTAGCCTTTTTCGAATACTGCCTCATTTGGTACCAGCTAAGCTCCACCTCTGTCTTCGTATAATTTTCTCTGTTAGTAGGTTTTTCCAGTCTCCTTTCAATGAACTGCAGCTTTTTCTATTTTTTTCCTGTGGTTATGGAGTGTGCAGATCCAAATATGAAACAGGATATGGTTATGTGAATGTGGTTGCTGCTTCTTCTCCTGCTCCAAAGTAGAAGTTTTCAACTTCTAATTTGCAGCCTTCTGTCATCCCCAAGTCCTTTTTATCATTAAGTGCCTTCAGGATTTGACTCACTATTAAGAATTGGCTTTCCCTGGTTGTATCATCATACATTTCTTTGCTGTGTTTCTTTTCAGGTTGTCATCTTCCTGCTCGTATTTGAGCCCTTCCCCTTTATAATGCCTGCAGTCCTTCCAACTGAGTGTCATCCAAGGGTGTCATTAATGTGCTGCTAATGCCCTCTTCCAGTTATTGATGTAAATATTACCAAAACTTTAGAAATGCTTTTCTTTTATTTTTTAAATAATAACCTATTCCTCAGCACATCTCTGGAGTCTCTGCAATAAGTCAACAATTACCTTCTCTTGATCTTTACTTTTTTTCCTTCAAATAAGCAAATGGACCACTTTGTGATCCCAAGCCAAAGGTGGGAAGGTAAGGGCAGCATCGAATCCTTCGCATAAACACAGGTCCTGTCCTGATTTTGTAAAGAACATAGGACTAAATTCCATATCCAGTTACGTGTGTGAAACTCCATTAAAGGCAGTGGGGTTGCGTATGAGCAACAAAGCTACTGGCGTGGCTGGAAAAAAAAAAATCTAATATATATCCTAAGTCCGCTTAAAGCACCTTTTGTATGGAGTTCCTCTGAACTTGGGGGCTTTTTTAGTGATTGTATTAGTTCACTTCCAGAGCCCCCTCCTCTCGCTTTTCTCTCTTGTGATGCTCACTGTAAGCAGAGGAGAGCACGCAGCGTGGCTGGCTGTGAGCTGCTGAGTGACCAGTGTGCATCCGCTGACCCACCTGCTGCCAACCCCACTGGGAATCGTTCACTGCTGGGTTCAGACCAAAGCTTTTCCTGTGGTGGAACCACGACCTTGCGCCTCTGGTTAGTCTGTGGCTCCATGAAACTTGTGTGAACTTGAAACACCGGACGTCCCTGTATCTCTTCAAAATGTTGAAACTGGCTGGGGAGCTTATATATACATATATATACATATATATAGGTAGGTAGGTGTTTGTAAGGAAAGAGACTGAAAGATAGTCAAAAGGACAGATACGCCATGTAGCGCTGTTTCAGTCGAGTAGCTTTGTGAAGCAATTGAGTTGTTTATGCAAAAAAAGGCTCTTTTCTTTGTAAAGGTTGCACAAAAGTAACAAATGGATAGCTTTAGCACTACTTTTTTCCCAGTGCTAAAGCCAGATACAGTGATTCACTTTACAGCTGGCACTTTGAAGTCGTTAATAAACTATTTGATTTTTTTTTGCTTTTGAATACTTCATCAATTAGACTTACGTTCGAGTTTTAAAGATTCTCCTCATAGAATCATAGAATCATAGAATCATTAAGGTTGGAAAAGACCTCTAAAGTCATCGAGTCGACCCAACACCACCATGTCCACTAAACCATGTCCCTAAGTGCCGCCCTACATGTCTTTTAAATACTTCCAGGGATGGTGACTCAAACACTTCCCTGTGCAGCCTGTTTCAATGTTTAACCACTCTTTCAGTAAAGAAATCCTTGTTTAAATCAGTGACAAAATCAGTGACAAAAATATTGATTTAAGTGGCTTAAATCTTGGCATGTGTTTGGCTCTTTGAGTATTGACTGCCCATAAAAGAGTCATTTATTGTGGGCTGGTTGTCGGGTTTTTTGGTTTGGTTTTTTTTTTGTTAAATCTAGTTTCAGATGAAGCTCTGGGAACTTACTGGGTTTTTTTACCCACTGCATAGTCCTGGGTTTCACAGTGAAATTCTTATAATGCTATATGTTTTGACTAACCACCAGTGGTTGAGAACTTAAGTATTCGTCTTGTGAGCGTGACTTTTGAAGGCGACAATTCCAGCCACCTGGCAGGACTTTGCAACACCGCTTTTTGTTTTTCCTTTTAGCCCTGTGAATGATGGAATTCTTTACAGCACTTAGCCATATTTGCAGCTGTTACAGCTGTGGTCCTGTTGGGCCAATTTGTCTCCTCTTCTTTCTTAGACAATTCCCAATCCATCCTTGCCTCAAGCAAGTGTGGCATCCCAGAAGGGGGCCTGTGACTCACATTTCAGAGACTGGTACCAATCCCCTTCTGACAGAAGGATGGGGGCTCATCCTCTTCCATCCCTTAGATGCTGTATGTATTTTTTTTTTTTTTAATGAGTATTTATTTTATTTATCTAGGGAGGTTGAATGGATTTTCAAATCACAACCTTGTAAATAACGTAATTAAGGTGATTACAAAAGTGATATTTTTGCTTGTGTCAGATATTCAATTATATCAATATATAATATTTTTCTGTTTAATAAGGTGAAATGTATTATTATCGTCAGCCTTTTTTGCCTAACCAACAACCATGTTTTACACCGCATTGAGTGAAACAACTGACTCATATTTATCGAACTAGATGTGTCTACAAAACATTTGATTTACAAATAGGTTGGACAAATACATATTCTAAGGCAGATGTCATTTCAACATTGATGGAATTATAAAAATACGAATTTATTTAAATATATATTTATTCTGTGCCCAGTGGGAATATACTTGATGGGTTAATTTTTCCCAGTAAAGAAGCTGCCATATTTCTGGAAGTATTCTACTGGTTTGGGGCATTTTTTCCTTTGATCTATAGGAAGCTATCTGTACGCTTGTATGTACTGACAAAGAAAATTATAATTCTTCTTTATGGATGTGAGACTATTTTTACTAAAGACAAAAAATTCTTTTAAAAAATCATGCTATTCTCAATATTTGCTTATTAGATTATGCCCTAGCAATCTTTTAACATTTGTCCACATCTATCATGTAAAAAATGTACCTTGCTTACTTTCCAGCATTTAACCATATTCTATGCATAAATGCATACCATATTAAAATATATCTTTTCATATATGTATATAAATCTTGCTCACTTAAAATTTCCTGGAAATAGATCGTGTGAACGATTTCTCTATTCTCTCAGAGATTTTAAAAAATGGAAAAAAGAACATCTGTTTAAGCTTGACTCTCTTTTGTTTGGTGCAAGTACATTTATTTTTATATCAACAAGCAAAGTTTGTTTGCCCCAGAATATTTTTCGTTGTTTTATTTGCTTTCAATAATATTGAGGTAAATTTACAACTGAAACATTATTTCAAAATAAAAGTATTTCATTGATGAAATGTCAAAGTCATGCATTTGACTTTTGAAGGGTAGAGATAATTTGACAAACATAACACACATTCACAATGTTTAGGTCATCAGAATCTAGGTTTTTTTCAGGAACAGGTATGGACTGAAAATCTTCTATTATATGGTAGGCCATTCTTATAAGCACCTCCGTGCTGGAGAGACCACTCTCCTACTGTTGATGGTCTGTTCAATTTTTTCCCCACCTTCACTGTGACTTGTATGTACATTTCTTTATTAGATTTATTATGTCAGACCATATGGAACGATTAATGCAAGTTAGTTGGAGTTTCTGTTTCTTAGTTGAACATAAGCAAGTAAAGCAAAATTTTTATTTAAAACTTGAGCAACATAAAAACAAAGATTTGAGAAACACGATGCTTAACATGAGGTTTTGGAGCCATAGGATCAAGTGGCAGGTAAAGCTGATTCTGTGCTCAAAGCTATGATTAGAAATTATTCTTTGGCAAATAGCCGGTCTACCATATGCGTATACTGTCTTCCCTGATCTTGCAAACTGCCAGGTCCATGATTAAGCTTACAGTTAATTGCATTGTGTGCCACTAGGAAAGGAAAGCAAGCACCTTCTGGTCTATCCTGAACTCGCTGTTGAATCCTCCTGGAGAATACTTGTACAGAATAATATATGGTGGGCTGCCACAACTTTCTTTTTTGTGGAGGCAGTTATGTTTCATTAGTCTAACAGGGCAGCTTCCATCTACAAGAGCTTTTAGCTGCCTGGCTTTTTCACATATGTGGAAGAGATATTTGGCTAGTGGATCTGTACAAAGTATTGACATGCACACTTTGGTGCTTTTTTTTAGTTCATGGGTTCATATATAGCACAGCTGGTGTTTCGGTAAGTAAAACTTGCAATTTTTTTGGAAAAAATTACTGAAAGGGAAAAAAAAAAAAAAAAAGACTTAGAAAGATGTAAGATATCATTGGCCAAAAGAGTCACTGTGTTTTCCATAGCCTGGAAATTACTTACTTCCCTCGGGATCCCAGATCTGTTTGGCATTTGCTGAAGGCCATTATACAGCTTTTCTAGATTTCCTGAGACTTGATTTCCAGGCATTTGATAGCATTTGTTACCTGTTTGACATGTGATGTTTTCAGAAGGGATAACTTTCTATATTTTGGCAAATGTGTAGCTGTCTATTCACACACAGCATAATATTTTGATATTAATTTATATTAGATAAGTAATTCATCATTGAATGTTGATATTAGGAAATGGTTTTGTGAACAATGAGACAATAGTTTTTATTGTGCTTCTGTGAGTTTTCTTCCCACAATAAATTCACGATGCCATATTGTTCACTCAAAAGGCTTTACAGAAAATGTTATAAGTAGAAGAGTCAATAAATATGTTGCTGTTCATTTCTTTTAATAAACCAAAAAGGGAACAACCACAGCCATTGGCTGAAGCATATGCTTTTTGATCAGCGTGAGGAAATGTGATCCATTCAAAGTATGGGGCTCATATACATCAAGTCCAGCAGCTAAACATCCATCCGTTGAGAATAGAAAAAATAAGTCTCTAATCTTTTGCTGTTTGCTTCAACAATTATTTGACATCTAGTGATCTTCAGCAAATGAGATGTAACTATGTTAGTCGTACAGGGTAAGGGTATTTCTCGTTTTGGGGAGAACACAAAAACAGCTTCTTCTATAGATAGGACAGGTCCGTCCTCTGACAAAGTAGCATTAAACATATCCCTCAAGGAAAAACTAGTACCGCTTTACATGCTTCATAAAATTACATTCAAAAGGCAGCACTCCTGGAGTCCTGCCAGTTTTTATGCTTGCTATTGCCTTTAAAAGTTTTTCTGCTATTTTTTCAATCTGTTATTTCCTTATCAGTTTCACATCTTTGGCAAACTTGCTACTTCCAGATATCTGTAGTAACCACAGAGCTTAGCATATCAGAGATACAGAGATTTTTACAATAATTAGTGAAAGGAGCACATGGCTTGCTAAGGTGTGTAACTGTCTTTTGTTGGTAGCTGTTAACTGGTGCAATAATGTGCTGCTCTTTAATCCCCTTTGACTTTTGAGCTAAGATTTTACCACTTTTTGTAAAACAGATATTTTGTATATCTGTTTGTATACTCAATTGCTTTCAGTGGCCCATATTCAGCTTACTTTCCTATTAGTTAATTGTTATTTAGATCTCTGAGCATGTGATTTATGAATTTCCTGAAACCTTGTTCTCTCTAGTGTTTGTTTCAATGTCGTTCTTGAGCTATTCCTTTATCTTATTTTATCTTTTTAGTGAAAAAAAATTTTACCAACTGATG
>NW_008825409.1:548112-561106 GCF_000699105.1 Pygoscelis adeliae | reverse complement strand
TGTTCTGCTAACTCAAAGAATTAATTTTCTTATTTCTGGATTTTTGGACCCACCCCAACTATCAGCTTACTCAAAATGGGCCATGATATGACGATTTAATGGAGCCAGGTTCTGCAGATATTGTTCACTTCATTAAAGAGTTAGAGATTAACATTAAAACTATTTTGGGATATAAATGATAAGAATGTGAATAAAATGTATAATCTCATTCCTTTGTGTACTGTCCTCTCTAGTAATTTGGGAGATAGAACTGGTAAAGCAGAAAGGTTAATATTGCATCTGCTTCCTTAGCTATTGTTTATTAACCAGATTCTCCTGGGGAGGCTTCTGTATAAAACTGGAGTGCTTCAAAGCGTGATTTCTCCTTTTCCAAATAGTTATTATTGGGAGGGAAATCCTTTAAAGAGTTGCCATTGTTATTACTGTTATGTTATTGTGGGCATCCTGTGAGCCTTTTGTTCTTAGTAACCTCACAACAACATGGTTTAGTAGCAGTAGATATCTTCATCCTTCAGTTGACGCATAAACTGAAGAAGTGTATGTTTAGCAAATGTCCAGTCTTCTTTTGCTTCAGCTGAGATCATAAATAGCTGCTGATCATTACCACTTTTCACCATTTCTGAAAAGAAACAAAATAATACAACTGGAGCTGGTCTTGCTTTTGATTTCACTTTGGGTTGTGGGGTCTTTTTTTAACTTCTGCCAGTGTTTTTCTGTATAATTACACTGTTTAGTCCTTTGACATCCAGAGATGTTACTTTCAAGTGAAAAGCCATAGATAATAACTGCTTAGCTTATCAAAGAACTTGAAAGCAAAGTTCTTTCTTTCATAGTTATTTCTCCATTTGATAGCAAGAACCTTTCTGTGGCAGACAGCTTATTTTTAATTTTAAACCTTATATATATGGCTGAATGTGTTGTTTTCTATTGATAATGTCATCAATTCTTGTCCTGTAGTAATTTTCTTACGTTCCTTTCAGTCTCCTTCTCCTTTTCTACATTCCCTCCAGTTTAAATGAAAGACTAAAATCATGTAAGTAGCATAAATCTGTCCCCGAAGAACTCTGCTCTTCTGAAAGCACAGGTCCTTTCTTCTCATTATGATCCCTGGCCATGTGCTACTTCTAGTTCCCGGGAGGTCTCCATCCACCTGGGAGGCTTCTGATCAAGAGGACTTAGCTACAGCCTTTTCATGGCTTCCCATGTTTCAGTTCTCTCCAGTTTTCTTTATTGACTCTATCTTTTTTCTTTTTTTTTTTTAACAACACTTTTTTTTTAAGAGTTCTTGCTAAATAAACCAAACTCTGAACTATTTCTTCATAACGTCAGTGTGTTACTGTCCAACTTCCAGTTCTTCATAACTCATAATAATGCTCTTTGTTTTTCTTCAGGTTACTCCACTCACGTCTTAGTCTCCTTGTTCAGCCCCTGTATTTTCCTGCCCCCATCCCTATAGCTTGGTCAGCTGCTTAGCTACCCCTCCTTTGGGATGTTTCCATATATTATGGAAATGACAGATTTCCTGTGAGAGACTGGATGCTTTTATGTTTCCCTTATTGAAGTTTTCTTTTTCTAAACCTACAGATACATGAGAACTAGATGACTGAGTTTAAGTGTCCTCATTTAGATTAGACATGGCTTCTGCTGAATGTCACTATAATTTCCCCCATTCTTTTTTCTTTGTTATATCTTTTTTTTTTTCTTCCAGTGGAACAACTGGAATTTGTTCTTTTTAATTTTATCTGTAGATTCTTCCTTGCTTTCTTCATAATTACATCTTTCTGTTGATAGTGATGAAGCAGCACAATGAGGTTCAAGTCCCTTTTGAGGCTCAAGCACAGGCAATGCTGTGCTGGGTGCTCTGACCAGTTTCATCTTTCCTGACAGGTTCAGATTTAACAACCATACGGTCAAGTTTTCACATACCAGAGCAGGCTTCCTCCTTGAATGTTTTCAGGCGGTTCTTACTTCCACATTGATTCTTCTCACATTATTCTTTGTATCAGCCACCTGAATCTTCATCTCTCTCTTTCTCTCTGTCTTTCTCCTTCTCTCCCCTCTGCATCTTTCCTTTCCAGCACGCCTCTGTAACTGTGCAGCTCTGTCCCATTTCACCCTGTACACACCCTCTCTTTCTCTCCCTCCCCCCTCTCATTCCTCTGGATCTTCCAGATGAGTAGCTTTCTTGGCAGATTCACGGATGTCAAATAATTTATTGTGGCTTTAAACTCAAAGATCAATTGCCTGATGTCTACCTTGGTACTATGTTGATTTTATTCATCTTTGGCATCCCTGCCTGCTGTGGAGTCAAAGGCTTTCTTATCCTGCATGCCTGAAGTGGTAACCTTAGAGATTTAAAACATATATATATTTCTTTTTCAGCACCGTGCAGCCATATTCTCTGCAATGGTCTGCTTATTTCCTTGGGAGGGAATTAGTAGGCTGGAAGGAAGAAAGAGGGTCATGAGATTGACTTTTCATGTCTCAGGCTTCAAGCAGCCATCTCACACTACCCCCTTGGCCACGTGGATTCCTACCCTCCATGTGTGTGCGTGTGTGTGTTGTGTCACTGCCCTTTGGCTATATAATTCATCTAGTAGCTTTTATTAATTCAGTTAAATCCTTGAGGAACGGTGTTGTTCTTTCTGGTAGTCTGATGAACACGTGGCTTAGCTGCTTGTTGTTTTAGTTATTTAATCTACCAACAATTATAGAAAAGCCACGTTAGAAAATTGATGGTTCTTATGTAGTGAATAGTGAGCATACAGGACATGCCATTTTATGCCAGCTTGGGATAGCTAATATTGAAAATGTATAGAAACACGTAATTGCAGATAAAAGCATTTGCATAAGACTACATGTCCATTTTATTGGAGTTTTCAAAAGGCACTTTTTTTTTTTATGCATTTGGATGCTTTTTTCTGCCAAAAGAGAAATTTTCACTTTTTACATGTTAAACAGCAGTGGAAATGTCCTCAAAAGTTTATGCTCAGCCCCACAGGAGGCAAAGATCTGCTGTTTGCTGGAAACTATCTGATGTGATCTACTTTCCTTTGTTCCCTGGGCATGATTTTTTTCTGGAGTTGCAGAGCCCTGGATGTTGGATTTTGTGCATTCTTGTCCAGAGTCCCAAGGTCAGAAGGAGGATGTTGTCCAGCCATCCTTCTGTCGCTGCCAGCTCTCTGCCAAAGGCAGGGTAAAGTGCATAAACACTCACTGTTAACATTCAGCCATGCCGTTGACAGTAGCTGCCTGCACGATACTCTCTGCTCACCTATGGAGTCCCCTGACTTTCCTCTGGCATCAGGAAAAGTGCGACACATTGATTTTTTTAATGGTCTGAGACTCAACTCTCCCAGCCCCCAGAGTAGCCATGGGACCTCGTCACACAGAGCTTGAGAAAGGAAAGCCGTATGTATTCAGCCTTCTGTTTGCTCACACAGAGAGGCACGCATAAGCCAGGAACATAGTAAAAATGCTGATTTTGCAAAGGAGAGGGAAATTATTTTACTGATTAAATATTCATTATGTGCTCGTATATTACAGCAGTAGGTTTATAAATACATGGATGTATTGCTGGCTGGTAGGAGGCTTTGTAGAGGAAACCATTCTCTTCCTTGTGCCATGATCTGACATCTCCATGCACGCAGAGATCTAGACCAGCACGTTTATGATGATGTCCATGGAAAAATTTGCTTTAATTAGTTAAAAATAATAAAGTACAACAATGCATTTTATTTTAATCTGTCTTTAAAACTGAAATACTCAGGTAATTAACAGTCCTGTAGGTTTACTTTATAAAGCTGTAAATGTTTTTACCAGAATACTTGGACTCTTAGGATGACTGGGGCAGTTGTGAATGACCTGGCATCGTAAAAACTCTTCTCTCTTCATGGTATATGTATAGGTTTCACATATTCTTCCTTATCATGTGAGGATGCCTTTTTGAATTCATTCTCTTTGTATCTCACAGAGTTGCCTAACTCCTTGCAGGCACACACGCTCTCAGCCCTCCCCCAGACATCTGTTCTGCTTCTCAGTACCAGGTGCCAGAGTTTGAGCTTGTTGGGAGGAAGGGCAAAGACAAAATCCTCCAAAAAAATTAGATTGCAGTGATATTTTTAACAATATTTGTGGTGGAATTTCATTTTTAACTTCTGTTTTTAAAAAGAACCCAAAAGGCATTAGCTAAAAATACATTTTTTTTTCAGGTTTTATCTAGTCAGGCTTGGGTGGGGGTTGGTTTGTTGTCTGGGAACAGGCTTTTCTTCAAAATTTT
Organism: Pygoscelis adeliae; assembly: GCF_000699105.1. NCBI lineage: Eukaryota > Metazoa > Chordata > Aves > Sphenisciformes > Spheniscidae > Pygoscelis > Pygoscelis adeliae. Next base: position 556,827 of record NW_008825409.1, on the reverse strand, counting down.
TCCCAAAGTGAGCATACTGCTGTAGCATCACAGCAGTAAAAGGCCATGGCAACTGTAAACCTGTATCTGGTCAGGGATTATTTTTCCCACGTGGGAATACATTTCATTAGAAACATAGCTGTGCCTTCATCACTAAATTTTGGTCTACAGGTCTTAAATCCTTTGCTTCTACTTGAAACACATCCATTATGTGAAATCTTCCAAGCATGCCCTAGAGATCTCAGATGGCCAGTATTGCTCCCGTAAAGTCCAGAATGCCGAAATGTATTCTACTGCTTATGTACCAAAGTGCTCCTGTTTGGTTTTGGGTTGTTTGGGTTTTTGTGGTTTTGGTTTTTTTTTTTTTTTTGACAGAGCTGAGCAGAAAATGCTTGGGCTGTCAGAGCCAGAGCATTTCCCTCAGCAAGCAGCAAGGAGCAGGTGAGCACCATGGGACCATTCCCTTCCTTAGTCCGGGAACAACCGCAGTCCCTCACTTGCAGATTTTACTGTGAGTCCTGGTCTAACCTTAAAGAAGCAGAACACAGCCCGATACCTTTCTCTGTCATTTGCTACTGGCTGCCCTGGGACATTTTCCTCTCACCCTCTTGCACGCATGGTGCATCAGAGGCATGGCCAGGCTGCTTCTGTTTTCTGCCTTCTCACCCAGGCACCTTGCTTCTCTTCTGCTTTTTGCTATCTGGATAGGTGATATGTAGTGTAAGCTATAAGCTTAGAAATGTAGAATAAATGGGGTTTATTTCAGTGGCTGTGGTCTGGGTGGTAGAGCATATGGTATGAAATACACTGAGTCCGTGCTGGGTTAGGAAAAATCAGCCCTGGCAATGGCGCAGGTAGGCGGGAGCTGTTCTGTGGTAATGATTAACGAACTTGCTTTTAGGAAGGAGGAGTTTAAATTGCTCTTTCTCCCTCTTCCTTTTCACCCCTCGTCAAGCATGTCTGCCTCTTATTCTTGCAGTCACCAGAGGCACAGAAACTCTCTGTGGTCCTAAGTACTCCTGCAGAGACTTGAGAGAAAACTCTGTATCTTCCAGTGTGTTTCCCAGTGGCAAAAACATTAGGAGTGGCTTGGCTGCTCACAGGCTCAGGCTGAAGCAAGAAGCATCAGCCATCAGAGGAGTGACTTTCTGGGATGGTCTTCAGATAATACACAGAGGGCAAAATATGTAACAAGGGGAAATGACGGTCTGCTGATTTAAACCACATAAAGTGGAGCACTTTTTCCCACACTAATAATTAACCTGTGAGACCAGAACTTTTGGAGACCAGATGTATGGATTCAAGAAGGGATTAGACAAATTCATGGAGGAGTGGTCCACCAATGGCTATTGAAAATACTGGTCCGGATGCAGTCTCCCAGGAGATCCTGAATCGCTGATTGCTGGCTGCTCAGCAAGGCTATCAGGGATGAATCCATACATGTTTCTTGTGCTCTTTCTTTAAGCCTTGCTGTTGACTTCTCTCACGCATAACACGCTCAACTAAGATGGGCTTTACTTTGGTCTAGTATGTCAGTGCTTAGTGGCTCTTAAGATGGAGCTTAAACAGTTGATGAAACAGTCTGCATGATACTACCTCCAGCGTTTTTAGGGGAATGATCTCGGAGGTCTCTCCAGTAGTTTGGTCCCATGTCTGAGCAGTCTCCACAAGGAGACAATAGCCTGCCACCCTGGTGAGACACTGCTGTACGTTCTGAGCCACAAAATGGTCGCCCCGAGGGGTGCTCATTAGCCAGTGCCCAAGCTAGCCAAATTTTTGGCTATTCCAAATAGCCAAGCATTTCCAAGATGCAAAGCTAATAGGGTTGTCATTAATAAGAGGTGGTTACTGAGAGGCATGATGTCTGTTTAAGGGTTTTATGCTCTGGAAGATAGGCCTGAAAAAGACAAAACCGAATAAGGAGTCTCTAAGCCTTTTCTACTATGGAATTTGCCTACCTTTGGCAATATTCCTTCCTGCCCCCATTGTTTTTTGTACTGATAAATGTCCTTGCATTAATAAACTCATAATGCATCTTGTTTATCCCTCAAAGCCAGCCCTTGCAGCTTTCATTAGCATTTTAGGATATTTATGGCTTTGTAAATGACTGAAAATCTGCAATTTGTCATTAGGAATTAAGAAAAATCTTCCTTCTACTTAGGGCTGAAGCTCAGCTTTGGCCTTTGAGGGACTGAGCCACCTCTGGGCCTGGTAGATGAAAACAAAGTCAGACAGTGCCCAGATTTACAGCAGCAAGTGGCTCTTAGTTACTCAGATGTCTTTGATAATGTGTCATCCGTTGTTGCTGGCAAGGATCAGTGTTTAGGCTCAGAATTAATTTCTCTCTAGCTGGAGAGAAAACAAAAATATCTCTTCTGCAAGAGCAAAAAAAAAAAAAAAAAAGAAAAAGGTAGTAACAGGGAGAGAAATTAAAACAGCACCAGGCACATGTAAAAACGCATATATATATATTGCATATACACACATTGCATATAACAGAGAGAAAGTGGTGGTCAGAAGAAAGCATTGTATTTCACTCTGTTGTGCTCTGTACTTTCAGCTTCAAAATACAGGAAGTTAAAAGAATTTTTAAGGTTTCAAAAGGGAGTTTATCTTGTAATTGGTGAAGGGCTAAAGAGTTGGTTGGGGAGGGATAATAATCAAAGGAGCCTTTTCAGCACTAAACTGTAGTCCAGAAAATCAAAGGGAGGAATGTTAATTGGTTTGTACAACATGATATTCTCAGTTCAGAGTAGCTTCAGCCACTCAATGGTACTTTTCTTTTTCTCTCTCTGTCTTCGTAGGTTGATTAAGTGAATAGAAAAAAAAAAAAAGAAAAACGAAGCTGCTTTCAAGTATTGAAGATACAAGGCCAGGATGAACACGAAGGACACAAAAGTGACTGAAGGAGGTCTCAATGTCACGCTTACCATACGCCTTCTCATGCATGGCAAGGTGAAGCATTTACTGTTGCCACAGCAGCTGCCTGTGTATTGAGCGAGTGTGTGCAGTTACCATCAGAGCCTGACAGTGGCATTGGCAGAGGGTCTGCTCCTCCTCCTTCAACTTGAGTCAAAAGCACCATTGCCATGACTGAAAAATCACCCCCCTGCCTTTCAAGGCATCATACTTAAGTTTGCACTGCAGCCCGAGTTCATTGGATCAAACCCTGCCTGTAACGAACCCTTTTTGAGCAGATCCATCGGCAAAAAAAGAGTTCTTTTATTGATAGTTAGCCAAATTAGGCAGACCCTTGCATAAGGCTGACCTGCTTATCGCTCACCTTCCTCATCATTTGCTGGATTTTGCAGGGTTTTTTAAGATGCCAGAACATTGACTTGTGTGAAAGAATTGCCACAGAATTACTGTCTGTTTCTGTTGAATGCAAATGGGATAGTTCTTCATTATTCTGATGTAGCATCTTATTAGAGCGAACCTCCTGATATAGCAAGCATTCGTCCAGGTCCCCTGCGGGTTTGTTTTGGAAGGTTGACTGTCATTTAGTTTCTGTCCAGCGCAGCACTTAAGCATGCAGATAAGTGTGAAATCTGTGCCATAGACAAAGAGCCAATTCAGTATTGTCAGATTTAACAATCTGATAGCCATTTATTTCACATTGCTAGATCACAAAATGGGCTTTTAATTAAAAAACATATTTCATAGGTAGGTTTGTATTATTTGCATCAGGCAACACCAGGCACCTTTAGGCTTAATGAATGAACGTTATATAAAGGAGATGGTTTTGGCTCTTTTTTAACAAAGAACAGTGAATATATATATAATTTTGGAGATCAGATTTGTATATATAAATCTAAAATGTATTTTTACTCCTAGAATTTAATTACTAAAAATACATGTACATTTTAAAACAGTGCATGCTTTCAACCTATGGCATGAACACATATATGATATACCCATAGCACAAATAAGAGGCTAAGGTATCTCCCTCAGTATTTTACTTACAGAGCTGCTATGAAGTATGAGGGGGTACAGTTTAAGTCTGCAAATTAAAAAACTCAGAGGTTAGGCTATGTCAGATCAAATTATGTATTTTCTCAGAAATGATCCAACCATTTTGTTTGATTTTTTTTTTTCCCCCTGAAATATTCAGCTTCAGGCAGGCATCTGGTGTGTAAAATGTGCATCTTAAATAGGGATCTGTCAAACAAATTTAATAATAGTCTCTCTTACCAAACCCACCTAAAAACTGTGCGCATGTCTGCTCTCAAAATTAGGTCTTAGGGGTTGATTCTACCAGATTCTGGTCCCAATCCAGAAAAGCATCCTTATCCTGGTGGGTATAAGTAGCCCTACTGGTTTCAGTCAAATTCCCATGTGCTTAGCTGTGCTTTGCTCTGCTTCTTTCAGAGTCATGCCATCAAAGCGAAAATCAAACATCTGTCATTTTCAGGACATTTTAGTTAAACTGTGGGCTAGGGGTTTTTTGAAACAAAAGATATAGTAATCAGAAATGAAATTAGGAAAAGCTAATTTTCTGTGTTAAACATCAATGACTGTGTGTGCAGCCACTTTTAACGGTAACGGATGTTATGTGTCCAATCTTCAACGCATATGTAGCCCCAAGGGTCTAAATTAAACCCATAAAAGCTACAAAGTTCAAATTTTAAGTGGGAGTATACCATGCATCCTCAGTTAACAAGGCACGATGGGTATACTGTTAACTCCACTATGCTCTAATCATGTATCCTATTGTGCCTAAGTATTGCAAAGAGTACATTAAATCAGAATTTATTTTGGTGATAAAAGTCAGACCCTTATGGTTTCTTTGATGTCATTTCTGTGATTTAGAAATGCTAATATAGAGGAATGAAGGATGCCTGAGTCAATATGAACTCAGTGTGAGAAGGTCACTCTGAAGGCTGTATTTGCCTCTGAAAAAGAAGAAATATGTTTCTAGGCTATTCCTTAAGATTTGTTGTCGTAATGACATCGGTGGAAATTGCTGATCTCTAATTAGTATTTCTAGACAAAACAATTAACTGAAGCAGAGCTTGGACTGTAAATAACTGCTCATAACTTGAAAGAGAAGAGGGGAATTAAAAGGTTGCTTTAAAAAAAACAGTAGCACACTGGATTGAGTTAGATAATTTTAAAGTAAGATTATTTTCAAGTTATTTATTTATTAGTGTGTTTCATGGAAATATGAGGGTCTGTCCCCACTAACCTTAACTCTGCCTCTAAACCTCTATTACCAGTGTACCTTTGCACAGGGAAGGTCTATGTGCTTTGTGATATTTGCATTCATTTTGATTGAAAGTCCGTAACTTCTGCTACTGTGCTTAGTTATCTCGGCTGTAAATCCTGCAGACTTAGGAAATTTTCAGCGTGTACTTTTCATGTGATTTGTATAGGGGCTTTAAGTCAAGGATGGACATCTTAATTATGCAATTAAGCTAAATTCTGTACCCACAGACAGAAAAATCAGGATTTGTATGAATGAACAGACCTGTGCGAGAGGGTAGGGAATAAAAGAACATCTTTAACAGCAACAAAAAAAGCAGGTAGCTAAAATCAAAGACAACATTAGTGTCTGGTGAAAGGAAAACAGATGGGAACAGTCCTGAGCTCCTCGAGAACCCAGGACCAGTGCCTCCCCGCAGGTAGAACACCTCTCATCAGCTTCTTTGCTTTTTCTTGCTTTGGGGACAGAAGCGGCTGCAGGTCCAGCTGAGCTCCTGCAGGGCTTTGTGCAGCCTCATACTGAAGAGGCTGGGATGGCTGCTTGGAGGACCAGCTCAGCCGCTCCTCTGCAACGTAGCAAGATTTGGGAGCAGATGGCTGGCAATGAGGCAAGGCACAGCCTTGATTTTCTTAGGGCAGAAAATGTGATGTTAGGGGCGGGCAACAATTTTTTTATCTGTGGAAGCAGCAAGAAGGCTTGTGCGGGCCCAGCAAAAAGCTAACCACTGTAAGGTATAAACCTCAGGGTAAATGTTTCCAGGGCTTGACATGAAAGGTGTCATCCTGAGCCAGGACTTCAGAGGGTGTGTGATCGTGTAAGATGAAAGGCCTAATTTTCATCTTGCCCCATGTTACATCAGTAAAAAAGTTATGATAGTGCGACAGCCCTGAAGAGAAACCAGAAGCAATACAAAACATTTCTCATACTTTCTTGCAATGAATTAGAGGGCAGGTGTTAGGGAGTACACTACAAGGGCAGTGCTCAGATGTTCTTCACATCCACAGAGAATCAACTGTCTCTATTTGCAGGGAATTTTAAAAGCAAGATTAGGAAAAACTTCTTATGCAGACGTGTGAGGAGGGGAGGAGGCTGCCCGGGCATGCCACAGCATCCATCACTGGAGGTTTTTAAGGACAAGTTAGACATAAATGAATACATCCCGTAAAGATGCCATGGCCCTGCAGCCTCTGCTGCCCGGGACCTTTTTGACTGAGTTACCTGAATGTTGCTCTGAAGAGGGCAGGAACTGAAGACCCTTTTGAAGCGTGTGCAGGAGTTGGATATATGGAGTATATTAAATAATGCAGAGATGCATTTTCATCTTTTATTAATGAGAAAGATGAACCACATTAAGGCATAGAGCTGTTTCATGCATTTCAGTAGAGAAGACAGGGAATACGGGCTGGGGCTGTTTGCATTGCCCTACTTGTGTATTTGCCATCTAATCCCTGCTGTTTCTTGAAGTAAAATAAGTAAAATCACTGTGTAGGGCAGAGATGTGAATGGGTACGGATATTCTAATACCTTTGTCTGCTTTAAAAGTAGAATTTCTAGGTAGGATTAGAATATTGCGGTGATTGCAAGATTTCTGCTTCCAGCAAAGGCAAAAATGGCAGCATTTACCCAGATCAGATCAAATTTTTGAAGGACTTATGAAACACAAATTGAGTGTGTGTGTGTACTTGTGGGTAAACAGTCCCCAGCTATCAGAGCCCTCTGTAAGGAGAGGCAGAGCTCAGGCTGCGAAAGAAATGTACCTTTTGCTTTTTCTTACTTTTTTAGTTTTTGTCAAAATCAAGCTTCTTTTGGCTATCTGCATGTTATAGGGTCTTTGATGGAGCTCGATGTTTCTCTCTTATCATTCCTTGCTCACTTTTTGCTGAGTTTTTTATTCCCATGACTTGTGGCTGGGTTTGTTTTTTTTTTCTTGTTTACTGCCACGGGTAATGAGGTTAGAAGATTATGGAAAATCGTAGCCTTGCCCACAGGTCTCTGCCAACAGATCTTAGTACTTGACATCTGCAATGCTCTTGTTCCAGTTTTGGTCAGTTCATACCCAGAAAGAAATAACTCTTGAAAGAGCACCTACTTTGACTGTACTGGATAATGATTACATGATTTTGGACTGGTTTGGATTTGTACACAGCCAGTGTTAACAGGCTGATTAAGACCCTAGAGACTCACCATTAAAGGTTAATTTTAAATGTGGATGGTAAAGAGACTATGCTGGTAGAAAGATGTTAAATTTCAGGAAAGCAGCTTAATGGAGATTTAAAAGCTGGATCCATGAGGTGGAACAGGAGAAAATATTCAAATGTGCCAGCACGGAAAGGAGAGCACGGTCACAAATCCACTTTGGTCTCCATCTCGTAGTGGTGGTGCAGGAGTCTCTGCTTCCTCCCTCCAGTACAAACCTGCAGAAGAAAAAAATGCATTGTTTCCAAATGCACTGAGTGAAGGTGTACATCGAGGAAACCATATTGGGTGCAGTGAAGTCTGCAAGAAACCAAAGTAGAATTTATTAAATATTGAGTCTGAGGAACCTTTCAGAGAAAGGGGAAGGAGTTCAGAAATAGAAAACGAAATGGATTAATAAAGTCAGATGGTTAGGAAGATCAAGGAAATAATTTGCAGGTAGAATGAAGGAGGCAAGGGAAAAGTGGCAGGGAAGTAGGACTCTTGCCAAATACTCAGAGGTGTAAATTGGAGAGTTGAGGCAATTAACTGGAGAAGGTAATTTAGAAGATATGTGTTCAGTGAGAGAAGGAAATCTAGAAAGCATAAAAGGCTGAAAGGCATCAGATGTGGCAGTGTCTAGAGAGTGGCACATTTGGGATATGCTGAGTTGGAGAGAAAAGCTGTTGCAGCAAAAGCATATGCAATTTTGGATGTATAGCGTTGGTGCATCGCGGGGCAAAGAGATGGTAATTACCTTACTGTTCTTCTGAAAAAATCACACCTGCGGTTCTGTGCTCAGCAGCAGGCATCACCTGTGTGAGTGATGTTGAAGACTGAGCAGAGCGGGAATTCACAGAAAAATAACAAAGTTTTAGGAGGCTGAGGAGACTGTGTCTAGCTTTCTTCAGATATTCTCATAAATACCTAGAGAGAATAAATACAAATGTAATGGAGTGTCGTTATTTTGAATGATACAAGTGCTTGTGACTGGAAATAATGGGATAAAAAATATTTTTTAAAATAAATCCTAATAAGGGAATCCCAAGAGAAATTCCTGATATTGGGATTTTTATGAGGTTCTGGAAGCCTCCTAAGCACATTTTAAACATGTCTGGGGAAGAGCAGCACATGTACTATGTAGAATGTATAATCTGCATTGATGAAGGAAAGAGATGATGACTGAGTGGAGCTTTTCCTTCCCTGATACCATTTGCTCAATGATATGCTGCTCATAGTTTCAGCAGTAGTGAATTGGAAAAATGTACCTGCAGTCAAATGTTCAGGTTTGGACAAAACCCTATGAGTGCCTTGATGTTTAGGCAAAAAACTACCAGTACTTACAGCTTAATTTTAGA
>NW_008825409.1:538327-548056 GCF_000699105.1 Pygoscelis adeliae | reverse complement strand
AAGGACTGGTTACAGCTGACTTGCATCCAGTTTCAGTGGTGACTTTCAGACATGTTGGTGATTGTTTTATGATGCTATACATAAAATCTTTTACAAGAAAAAGAAAAAAAATATAGACTCATTAGGGTGATTGCTTACACTTAACAGCTCAGATCTAGACAGAATAAAATCATGGAGAAAATTGCCATTTTCATCAGTATAGACAATATAGTTTTAGCACCAGGGATTTCTTTTAGTGGCCACTTTTTTGTGCCTGCTTAATTGCCCCCTGAAAGATTGTAAAACAAGCACAGGAATAGTTTTTCCCCACCTGGAAAGTAATGCACTTTTCCTTCCCCGTCCTTTTATTTTTTACTTATTAAAATATAGCATACAACAAAGTAGCTTTAAGAATCACCTTTTCAGTAATTTAATCCAAGCCGTAAAATGCCAACCAAGCCAATGTTTGTTCTGTTCTTTCTAGTTTCCACGAACGCTGTCAGGGTGTTATGAGGATTGACTGTCCTGCCTATTGCTATTATAGTTCTTGTTTTGTTTGTTTGCATTACTGTGGTACCTAAGAGCTCTAGTCATGGAACAAAACTCTGTGTGCAAATACACAACACAAGATGGATCTCCTCTTAGTGTGTTTGTAGTAACAGCTGGGAGTTTCTCACTAGCCTAAAAAATCAACAGAAAGGACAGAAGTCTTTTCTCCCCGCCCCTGGGCACTGAATGTCCCCAAAAACAATCTCCATAGCCGAATTTTCCCACTTCTGTCAAACAGAATCTCCTCATCGGCCCGCAGCTGTAATGAACAGGGATTGCAGAAGGCACACACCCTACTCAGTGCTGCTGCTTCAGCATCACAGGCAGAGGAACAAGCGAAGGGACAGAACGGTTTTTTGGCTGTTTTTTGGGGGGAAGGCTAGGAGGTTTGGTGTGAAATTGAATGTAAATTACTTACCAATCTGCTGTCAAAAAGCAAATGAGAAATGCCCGTTGGCATAGCTGCCCAAAAAATGGTAGATGGACCTGCGGAAGATTCATAATGCTGGCATCTCCGTTAGAGAGACTATAATTTGAAGGTTTCCTCATACACTACCACATTTGTTAGCATGAGATCTGTCTCAGTAAGGGCTTGGACTGCAGCGTCTTACTAAATTAGGTCTGTTAGCATCAGACAGTGACTACTGAAGCATCACCTAGGAACATGAGATCTCCCATGTCAGTGAGGCCAATCCCACATAATCCCAAAACACAAATCAGACTCTCAGTTTCTCCGAGGCAGCCATTTGTTTCCTGAGGTAGACACGTTACATCATGTTTCCCAAAACTGACTAAGACTTTTTTCCAGCCTTTGAAAAACACCGATGGCCCGCGTGCTCCATACACATTGTCCAGAACATCTTCATGGAACATTTTCCTGGGGTCTTCCATGCAAGCATCTTCATGAACTTATACAAGTATTGGCTACTCTATCCTTAGAACAAAGCAAAGAGAGAGAGTTGGGTTTTGTTATGCCTCTTTATGGATGGGAGAAAAACAGCTGGTGCTGGTCTAGAAAACTTTATCAGCACAGATGTTGTTTGCTGTTGCCAGGATCCTTCCTTGTCTCGTGACGGATGTTCTTCCCCACAGTGGAAGGCTGTATTTATTTCCTTTCAATGCTTTTCTAGCAGGCACTTTTGTTTGTAGAGTCCAGTCCTACTGGCTCTACCTTAGTTTGTTCATAGAAAGCAGGTAGACGTATGCAACCAAAGCATTGCCTGAATAAATGGCAGGCTTTAGGATGTGGCCTGTGCTTTGTCAGATGTTTTGGAGTGCAAGTATATATTCTCATATTATTTCTTAAATGTGTTTTCCTTCTAGATGTGGCTATATCTCAGGGCTCCTGTGAGATGAGTGTTCCATTTGCCCTGTAGTGCTGATAATAGAAGCTGCATGCCCCATGGTAATAGAGCAAGACCTGTGTTTTTATATGGTCTTGGAATAGCTAGCTGTTTTGGTTTGATTTCTTGGGCCACAGTAATTATCAAACTAGCCTCACACTTAAAAAAATGATGGGATTTCTCACATTATGTTTACAGATCGAAGGTTAAACTTTATACCAAGGTTTGTTACCATTTGTTAAGCCTCTTGTTTTCTTAACATGACTAATTTCTTTCCCTTGTTATTCAAAAGCCACACCAGATAATTGATTAGGAAATAGCTTTCTCCTACAGCCTTTTTTATATCTTTGTTTAGTCATTCGCACCATCAAGAGCCCTGCAAAAGCCTTGGCTCACAGACTTCTCTGCTGACACCTTTTGTTCTGCTGGTGCTGCCTTGCCCTCAGGTGACCACAGATGATGCAAAAACTACAGAAATAGCTTTCTGCTCTGTGATGGGCCCACCGCTCCCCAAGTGTTCATTAAGAGTAAAACTCATCCCATTCATGTGAATGAGATGTGCAAATAATATTATATGCTGCATTTCAGCATGCAAGAAAGCATCCCCTGTTTTTACCATTGCCTTTCCTCAAGTTATCTGCAATGAATTGGGTGGTTGGCTAGCAATATACTTAATTGATACTGAGCAGTCTTCCAGTGCTTGTTGGTGAGGTTCACCTCTTGTCTTTTTATCTATTTATTAGAAATGCCATACTAAAGAGAATCATAGACATAAATCAACTCAGCCCCCCAGGCTAAATAATTATTTTCAGGCTATCTGAAATCAGCATGTATGTTTCAAATTTTCCTTGCTGTCATTTCTCAAAGGAAAGTTCATATTTATCTCTTTGGTGCCTGTATGTATATATTGACTTCGCACACAAATATATAAATGTATGCGTGTGTGTATGCATATGTATCAGTGGATGTAGGCACACACGCACTTGCAGCTTTTAGGAGGCATCCTATTCGTCCAGCACGGCTGCTGTGGTGTATCTGCTTCTGACAGGTGGGTGTTTAAATGTTGAGGCCAAGGAGCTTGGGTAGTACTTCTAGCTCTGGCATCAGTCTGCTGGGTTGCCCTGGACCTTTCTTTCTCCCTCTGAGCTTTAGTTCCGATATTTATAATTTCCTTTTTTTAGTGCACTGCTTTTCGATCAGCTGTTGAAATGTGATTATATGAAACCCAGTAATTGTTATCATACAACTTATTTTCCCACTGTGTTTATGCGTAGAGGGTTAGTCAATAAATCAATCTGAAACTGACCATAAATACTTACCTTTAGCTTATATTCCTGAGCACTGGAAAACAGCAAATAGTTCAGGAGTTATTAGTATATTCTAATAGGTAATTATTTGCTAGGACAGCAATATCAAACTCCTGTCTGACCTGCACTGAGGCTGAATTTGACATCAGCTGTAGGATTCCTCCCACCAAACTTCAGCTATGTTAGTGTCAGTCTAGGCTTCTTCTACTGCAGATGGAGAAAGACTAAACCCTTGGGAGTGCACTTCTTCCCTCCTCTTTTAAGAACAAAACGTCCTCCATTATCTTCTCTCCCCGGACTGCAGAGGAGGCTGTGCGCCTGCCTTACACTAGACTCCTAACTTTTAATGAACTGATGTAGGTGACAGACATCCCATCCCTTCAGTCTTATGCAGTTAACTGCAGCACGGTTTGGTGCCTGGCAGCTTTAGAAACATTTTCTGAAGAAGATAAAGCCCTCAAAGTAACCTTGGCTAGAAATATTGATAAAACTTGAGTGTCATAAAATTGATGTTAGGTATCTCATTAAGCACTAAAAGTAATTTAGGGTGATATAAGAATCTATATGAAACAAATATTGGATTTTGTAAAGAAACATTAAAGGTTTGATGAAGTAGCATTGGTAGTTTGGAGAATGAGGTGCAAAGAGTCTTCTGATTTAATCTGTGGCTGAGGTAGGTTTCTCATCATAATTAAAGACATGATCTGTTGTCACCAGTACTTATGGGAGCTTTCCTAGAAACAGCTAAGGCCCCAAAAAAGTCTGAAGTGACCCATTTAGAACCATTCTAGATTTTAAATTTTTTTTACTAATTTTTATGAATCAAGAATTCTGGAAAAATTAGGGATATCCATGTGAAGTTAATGTTTCTCTCTCCCCCTGCACCCTTCCCTCACATTTCCAAGCAGAATCCCAGCTCCCAGTGCAGGGGGAGATGTGGCTTTTGCTTGGATGTTTTGAAACTGTCTCCTTATAGAATAAGCTTTAAATTCACCCTTTGAGGAGGGGAAGGTTTGAAGTATTCCATAGCATTACAGTGACATTTGCTGGCACGTTCCAAGGAACTGGTCACCAGTCTCATTGAAATATTTTTTCTCAGTGGGATTCACACTGTTCATTTGCTCAGTTCTTCGGCAGCTTGTACTGTTTGGTAATAACAAGGTGATGATCAGTCAGGTAGAATTCCTGTCCCCACTGAAATCAATAGCAAAATTCCCACAGACTTCAGTGGAACAAGCAGCTTGAGAATCCTAATATTTTAATGCTCTACTCTGCTTGTTTAAAAACTCCCAATTTCCCCCTTTGAAATGGACCATCTTTTTTACTAGGGCTACAAACAGTATATTGCTTTTCTGTTTCCAAAGCAAAGGTATCTGTTCCTGTTTCCAAGGAAGATATCTTTGTACTTATTAGCCATGACCCATCCATACATTTCGGAAAGAACAGCATCTGTCATTAAGACCCAGGATGATCAAGTGGATTGGGGCAGATTTCATACTAAGTCTATACTGGCAGAGCCTTGCGGGTTCAAGACCAGGCCTACAGCTTCTAATGAAACTTCAGATATACAAAAACTGAAATTATACCATAGGCTGAAATACAATTACTTGCCCATAGCAATTGAAACACAATATGCTCACACATAGCAAAAGGTCCTTCTACATCCTAAGAATCTGTTTTACGAAAGAAATTACTTCTGAAAGCTGGGACTGAGAAGAATGGAAATAGTTTTCAAGATAAAACTGCTGAATGTGCTGAGTGGGCAGATAGGAACTACTAGACATGAGGGGTGTCGTGGTTTAACCCCGAAACCAGGACAGGGGTTCCCAAGGCTCTCATCGTTGAGAGTCTTACTCCCTGTATTGTTTAATCCCTTTCAACAGTTACAAGCAGGTTGGCAGAGTTACAATGATAATATAAAAAAATAGTAAGATCTTAAAAATTTTGTGGAATGGGTGTCCCAAATTTGTGTCACTGCTAACAAAAAAGCCGCACTTCATTAGAGAGCCTACACAGCATGCTGGTACAGCTGTCTCAGCCACAGGAAAAGACGTGACCTAAACCCACGTATTGAGAGACACAGGATAATTTGGTCACAAGACACAAAACTGCAGCGAGTCTGCTTCATTCATTCCTCTTCTCACAGAGCTGCTTCTTTGCATTGTATGTGCAGATGAACAGACGTCTCACAGTCCCAGATGGACACAGGAAGCTTTAGCAAGAACAGTCGCACAGCTGTGTGACGTGTAAAGATCTACTGTACATCAGCCAGCAGAACTATAGGTTTGCAAAGCAGATACCTCTGGAAGATTTGCAATGTCTGTCTGGACCATACCTGTTCTCTGGTCAGCGTGTACAAGAGAGCAGAATCCCATCTTGGAAGAGAAGTAGGAAGGGAAATAAAAAAAGGGAAATGGGAAACAGAAAAAGTAAATTTTGAAAATAAACCTGAGAAGGGGCCTCACTAGGTTGAGGAACTTTGTGGCTAGTTAGGCACTGACTTCAGTGGATATAAGGCCATGCTTGAAGAATCAGAGACCCATGGAGATTGGAAGGCACCCCCAAAGGTCTCCAGTCTGACCTCCTGAATCAAGCAGATCCCATTGGAGCAGGTTGCTCAGGGCCTTGCCTAGGATGGGTTTGGACACCTTCAAGGATGGGGACTCCACAGCTTCTCTTGGTGCCTGTTCCAATGTCCAGCCATCCCCATGGTAAAAAATTTTTTCCTCATATTGAATAGGAATTTGATGTTGCAACTTGCTTTCCTTATTACATACTGCAATAAGATCCTCCCAAGTCTTCTCTTCCTAAGGGTGAACAAACGCAGTTCTCTCAGCCTCTCCTCATGTGTCCTGTGCTCCGGTCCCCTGACCATCTTGTTGGCCCTGCATTAGATTCACTTCAGTGTGTCCTTGTCTGTCTCATACTAGGAGCCCAAAACAATCCTCCAGGCATGGTCTCACAAACACAAGGAGAAGGCAAGAATCATTTGCCCCAGCCTGCTGGCTACACTCTTGCTAATACAGCCCAGCATTTGGTTGATCAGGGATGCACTGCGGATGCACTCATGTACTTATGTTGGAGTTGTGCATTGGGACCCTCAGGACTTTTTCTGCAAAGCCTGTTTGCATGTAGCAAGTTTTTGCCCAGCCTGTCCTGCTGCATGGGCTTGTTCCATCCCAGACTTTTCATTTGACTTTTTTGTACTCCCTGAGGTTTCTCTCAGCCCATTTCTCCAGCCTGTCTAGGTGACTCCAAATAGCAGCCTTGACTATTGACAGTCAATACAGCAGTATTGACTCCAAATAGTCAATACTCCAGCGGTGTATTGACTGTTGCCCCCAGTCTGGTGTTATGTGCAGACTTGCAGAGAGTGCAAAGGAACCATATGACAAAGTTCTTCATTGAGATAGGTTGTCTTCTCACTGAAAGGACTTTACATCTTGTGAGCGGGATGTGAGAAGTTGCAAGCACAAGCAGCTTCATATTATGAGCTTATAAATAACATTCTGGCGAGAAATAGCTCTCTCGAGGTCGCTACAGATAGTCCTCTACTGCAGGGTGAAGTTAGTACCACTTTATCATGAGTCCATCACTGGATAGAGCAATGGAGGACAATTTCTTAAATCTTACTCTTTGGACTGTGTTTCAGGATGGGTCAGACTTAAGTATATAGACTGGGCGAGGGAGGGGAAACTGTATATCATACGTCTGGGACAGATCAGTCATGTGAGACAGTCTTTAACCATTGAAGTAGATTTCACAATCTGAGTATAGGAGAGGAGTTTGTTTTCCTGTAGCTGGTCTCCTCTCCATCAGATGATTTTCAGTCTGATGTCACACCTGCATGATTTGTGTAACGTATTCATTTCAGAGTTATTAGCTTCATTTTTTGCTACCTGTTGGTTTTATGCACCGAGTTTTTAACCCTTGGGTTGTTGCCAGAACTGCCAAATTGTTCCCCATTGTATGTTCACACTGACATTTCTTAGTATCTTCTGTCCCTTCATGGAAGGTTGTGGGAGTCCAGTAGCAATTCCCAAATCCCTAAAAAGTGATTACCAATTATTGTTCTGTAAGTGCTTAATAGGGAGATTAAGACAGGCCACCAGGTGTTTATGCAATAACACTCAGTAGCATGGAAATTCAGCTCTAGCTATTACAGGGTGTAAAGAGGGTAAATGCCTGCCCTCAGAGAGACCAGCAATTATTTTGATGCTTGTATTATATCCCATTTTCTCTAGCAGGTTGTGCAGTTCTATTATTTTTGAACCTTTCATTACTGATATGGGTTTATCTGTGTTTATAGTAGCGGGATTGATCTGTAATCGCAAGATCAGTTTCTGTTAAAGGTATTTTTCTTGCACAATCAGTAAGTTGCAAAGCCGCATTTTTAGTCCGCCCCTTTGTATCTAACATGGCATATTTGTATACAGCAACAATGGAAGCGGGCTACACTTCATATTGCAGGTTTGAAATAAGTGATAGTGAAATAGCTTAGGAGCAGAGCAAATGCTCTTCTGTAGCAAATCGTATCATTCACAGTGTCTTCTTTTTCTGTTTCAGGAGGTTGGAAGCATTATCGGAAAGGTCAGGAAATTACTTTCTCTCTTTATTTTCATGTCAAAATATTGTATATCAGTTCACTTCATCAGCCCAGGCTAATTTTTTTTTTTTTCTGTTTCTTTAACAGAAAGGTGAGACAGTTAAGAAGATGAGGGAGGAGGTAAGACAATCCTTGATGTCTTTACTTGCCTTTCTTTCCAGCTCAGAGAACAGGGAAATTCAGTGCGTACAGACCGATACTGCCATCAAGTGGGCAGTCCATTTAACATCACCGTTCTTTGCAAGTGGTGGTGTATGAGTGTGCTGGCCTAAATTAAACATTGTTGTTAATGTAACCTCCTTATCGCCACAGCAGTCTGGAGTCTTTCATTCCCATAGCAATATGCCTGCTGCTGTCTTATCTCAGGAACAGCTTAGCCAGCGTGATTCTGTGCATCAAAACCACTGTATCTTTCTTTAGCATACCAACATCGGTCCTGCACGTGGCTTGGCCTCCTGGTAGAGAGCTTCCAAAATCTGAAACCGAGCATTAGACTGATGCTACATAAAGTTTGAGGGTAGACACAAGCTTCAGCAGACCGGGAGCCAGACTTGCATAAGCCAAAGTATCCCTCTGCCATGTCTTGGCAAAGCCTTAACTTTTCATTGTTTTGCAGCTGTGAGTAGGATGTGGACAGGGTAGACCCGCACACCCACCATTCACATCCTTTGAAAAGGTTGTAAACACAGAAAGGCTAATTAAAACATGGCACTGCATAAACTTCAGTCTCCCCAGTGTCAGCAGCCTTCTGTCCCTGCTGCACAGCAAGCTGCACTGTCTTCAGAGGATTGTGCCCGGTGGAGGTTACAGACCCACACTTGTCCTGCAAGGCAGCACATCTTACCTGGAGATCCATGTAATTTTCCTTCTTTGAAGCAAGTGCTAAAAGCATAAGTCAAAAGACAAATCCTACTGTTTAAAACTTTAGGAGTGCAAAGTGTATAGAGGATGCCTCAAGAAAAGTCAATTTGGTTCTGGTAAATCTGCAGTACCTTACTATGTCATCTGCTTTCTTGTTTTATACACTGATAGAAGGTCGGTGGCAGGGAAATTTCAAAGTATTTGTAGTAAAGAAAATTGCTGAGATACATCTTTAAATATACACAATAGGGAGTTCAGGATGACTGAGTTCAGAGCTCCTTTTTTGATGATAAGAGCTTTCATCCATGTTTTCACACATAAGTTCGTTTGCTAAGGCTTAAAAAAATACAAGAAAAAAGATGTTTCCAATATACTGGGTAATCCTGCCAGTTGATTAAACACATTGTAGTTTAATTATTAATTATGACCTCAGGCAGATATCTTCGGATATAAATAGCACACGCAAAAGGGAAGGCATCACTGGAGTGTGCTCCTGACTTCTGAGTTAAACATCTTAGAGAAGAGTTATGATCCCTGATTAGTTTTTCAAGATAAATAACAAATATTCTTCTTCCACCCCTGAAAACCTACCATCACATACACGTGGTCACAAGAGGCTTTATTTGGTTGTTTGGTTTTTTTAACAAATTATATCCATCCTTATATCATCACAGGACCAAGAGGCTGTGTCTCCATGTGATGTTCACTCGTTCCTTCTTTTAAATAACTGTTTCAGTACTTCTTTAAAAGCAAAACACAACTTTATTTTTACTTTCCTGACAGATGTGGCAAGTTGCATGCTATCTTTATGGAATGAAATGCAACTTTGTCTTGCTCTGTCAGAACAAGAAATGTCAGAGACAACTTTGGGCCTAAAGAAAAGTACAAGAACCTTGGTTCTGTGCCCTGCAGTTGTTAACTTCCTACACAAATATGGAAGCCGCCACATAACGTTTTAATTGCCATAGCTCTGCTTTCACTGGTCATCTATCAGAGGAGTAACATCCGTGAATTTTGGCCGCCGCCGACCCACGGTGGAGCGATCTTTCAGACAAGCTCCCATGGCTCCAGTTTCAAAGGAAGA
>NW_008825409.1:525153-538267 GCF_000699105.1 Pygoscelis adeliae | reverse complement strand
GCCCGTGGGCTGGCAGCAGCCGGACGTTGCCACCAGCATGAACGAGCCCCTGGCCCTCATCTCCTTCCTCACCCGGTGCCGGAGTTTGATGAGGGCAAGTCCCACTCAGGTTGGCCTGTCAGAAAAAGTGTCTGCTGCCCTTTCTTACCTATGAACAAGGAGTTTGTCTGCCAGCCGAGCCTGTGGCAGCAAGGTTTTTGTATCAGTAGCGTTGGGGGCTTTTTTGTTGTTGTTGTGTTTGGTTGCTGTCATGCGGGGAAATAAGATATCTTGCTGTTGAGCAGCAGTATGCACGTGAATAAGGGCTCAGACACACAGCACATCGGCTGATTTGTGGTAACCCTGAAGGCAGAGGGCCAAATTAACCCAGATTATCTCACATTTGCTACAGGTCCAGATCCTCGAGAGGGTCAGTGCCTGTGAATGAGTTGAGGCTCCAGTGACTTGTTAGACTGCATTAACACATTTCCATGCCTGAAACTTCAGGGAAAGCATAGGGTGGGTCTTACCTGAACTGGCTTTGATCATTATCTACACCAAGATCCTCTTAATTATATTTACATCTAGTTCAGGGGTTTTCTCTGCACTGCCACAGTGGCATGAAGGGGACTAAGTATACCTGAGAGCCATGCTGGCTTGTCTCCAAGACTTAAGGTTTTCTAACTCCTTCCAACAGGCTCCTTGCCTTAAGGAGATAACACCATTGCTGTTGCCTGTCCAACCGCTACTCCTCTAAAGGGTTGTTCAGTGCGTATTAATTGACCGCCTTCACATTAGACACATCTATAAGGAACCTGCTCCACAGTGCAAACCAATGCCCCAGCTAGACAGATCGAGCCCTGCCTTTGGGTCTCCAAACCAGAGAGGTGCAACTTTCCTGGGAGACGTTGATGCTCCATGGAGACAACCACCTCGTCGGAAATTCTGCAGCTCCGGTCCTACTTAAGGTTAACCCCGCAAGAGGGAAGGGAAAAGACTTGATTATGCAATTATTTGCAACTTTGAGTTACAGAGGTGCTATTTGCATACTGTAATGAAGGCTGTATAAGTATTTACCCAGACAGAATCTGGCTTCCCGCAGCTAGATGAATTTTTGGAGTGTGATCAGTTTATGCTGAAATTATATGATGTTGGGGCTGCAGTTGTAAGGGAGTGAATTAGATGCCTCAAGATATTCCTTCCCAAACTATATCCCTAATCCTACTTAGTTTGCTCCCTGGGAAATATAAATTTGAAAAATATTTGTTTTTGACAGAGTGGTGCTCGAATCAATATTTCAGAAGGCTCCTGTCCAGAGAGAATTGTGACAATAACAGGCCCAACAGATGCAATTTTTAAAGCTTTTTCTATGATTGCACTAAAATTTGAAGAGGTAAGCAAATAAAATATGTTTTTTTCTCTCTTCAAGTTGAAATACAAACATTGTTTGAATTTTCTCATGTTTGCTTTAATGTTAAATATGATTTGTTTAATGTTCTATTTAATAGCAATGAAAGTGGTTGTATTTTTATAAATGCTTTTGGCAATAATGCTGAAGAAAAATAATGGGTCAATTTACAAGCTGTTTGATCATTTCTTTTGCTTTTTGGAGGCTTCAGGGAAAAGCAATTGCTTCTAGTAATGTGCACTAATGGTAGGAAAAATGTCTTGGAAAATTTCTGTTCCCATTGTGGGTTTGATTTGAAAAGAATAATTGCCTAACTTTTAGCTCTGTTTTTATATGATTCCATTTGGTATTGATGTAAATTTTATATATGTCAAAATGACTATATAACTCATTCAACTAGAAAAATTTTATTTTAAAAACAAACTATATGATTACCAATTACCATATTTAAAGCTTGGCTTTTAAAAATAATTAAAATAAAGGCCCTAAGAGTAAGTGAGGCAAGAGAGTGCTCAATTACTGTAGAATTACCGTTCTGTGCAGATATGAACCTGAAGTGCTGGGATCTCCTCAAGTTTCATGGACGAACTACAATTAGATATGGTCACCACTTGATGGGAAACCTCACAGAAAAGGCAGCAGGCTACAGAACATGAACCCTGGTCACTCAGGAGAGGATTTAACCCCCTCAACTTCTGAAAATCAGATATCCAGTCCAGGCGTCTCTCCTGTCCTCTGTGGAGAGACAGAGGTCCCTGCAGAAGGCAATTTACCTTCTGCTAAAGGAAGAGCCTGCAGATAGGTGGACTGAATCACCTGCAGCAGGAGAAAGGGGCTGTGTCTGTCAATCAGTGATTAAACTAGAGGGATTTGAATCCCTTTCTTAAGAGTGCTTATTTCTCCAAGTCTCCGCATCTCCCCATAGCACTGGGAGATGCTAGCGTTGATGCGAAATGCCAGCGTGTGCCTTTACCCAAGGTGCTTGTTCACATTTAGAGTAACAGGACTGGAAGAGAGCTTGTGGGTCATCGAATGCAGTGGTCTTCTAGCACAAGCAGTATGTCTTGCAATCTTCTTCATAGCGTGATCAAAAACTAGTTAGATTTTTTTTCTAGTTCCTGATATTGGGTCCACAACCTCAGTTCTCTGATAATTAGACACCTTCTTTTCACTCCTCACCTAAATTTATTCACAAGCACTTTACGCAGCTCTGTTCCTGTGCCAGCACTGGCCATTAGTTTAAACAATTCTTGCCTTTCCATCCCTGAGGATTCACCTCTTAGGCATGTTTTTAGAAACCAGTATTATCCCCTCACACCCTTGCTTTTGCCAGAGCAAGTGAGCCAAGCTCAGTCTTTCAGAAGATGCGTTCCCCGCCCCTCTCGTGACTCTAGTAGTCCCTTTCTACCATTTCCCAGTTACAGTTTGTATTAAATGTATGTGTTAATTGTGGACAGGTTGCAAATGAAGTTCCACAAGGGCTTGATGTAATGGCACTAACTGTCCCCTGTCCTGGCTATCACACTAACATGTCTCTACCGCTGCTGGAAATGCCTCACCTCCTGCTAGTGTGATGTTTTGCACACAACCGTGCTGTGCCTGGCAGGTATCCCCAGCTTCCACTCAGGCGTTTTCAGTGGGAACCTCTTTGGTCTCGGCAGACATTCCTGTCAGCCCCCAGACAAATGATCCTTTTTTTTTATACTGCAAATGTTAATCCCATTTATATTTCTCCAATCCTCCATGGGTTTTCAGATGTTCCTGTGTGATATTCCAATCTTTCAATATGTTGATAAAGTACCCTGGTTTTGTGGCATGATATATTTTATAAGAATGCTATTTTTTTTTCCTTACCGGTTATTAATGAGATGATAATGATTTTGAGGTTGAATCCTGCAGAACCACACAAGAAATTCTCTCCAGCCCAATTTCAAAACCATCTGTTGTCATCTCCTTCTCAGCTTTATCTCCTACCCATCTTGTACCAATCCCTGTTTCTCCCAGCTTATGAGGCAGCTTCGTGTACGGTACCATACCCTCCAATCCACGGAGACCTGGAGAGAGCAGTCTCTCTGCTTAAGGCCTTATCCTGAAAACTGCTGAGGGAATCATTAACAGAGATAATCCCTGCCAGTTCCCACCAAAACAAGTACCCAGTGAAAATAACACTGCATTTCTCATAAAAACATCGAACGCTGCACAGCATCAGATCCCCACCCCACCACCCAACACCACGTTGTCTTTGAAAGTGCTGTAGCTAGCAATAGGCAAAGAAATCTGAAATTCAGGCATCTGACTGGATTTTATGCACATTTACCCTTGTAGATTTTAGAAGGTACTGTGGGGTCTTCATGTGGATATTAGCAAAGGGGTATTGGCACTCCCTGCAGATAAGGTACTGCGGTTATATTCGGAAATGTCTGTATTTACTTTTGATATAATTGGCTTCTGGTATATTTAAAAGAACAGTGGTAAAGAAAAATGTCTCATATAATCAGTTAGGTTTCCTATAATTATTCCTGTCAATAAAATGGGGTAACTGTAACACTTTGGAGGCAAAATAAAGTACTGTTTCAGAAATTATAAATGAGCTAGCTACCAAATGTTATTTTTCATG
The DNA here is from genome assembly GCF_000699105.1 of Pygoscelis adeliae. NCBI lineage: Eukaryota > Metazoa > Chordata > Aves > Sphenisciformes > Spheniscidae > Pygoscelis > Pygoscelis adeliae. The sequence continues at coordinate 534,263 of NW_008825409.1, read as the reverse complement.
CATATCTTTTTGTGGAGATTTCTTCAGCCATTTAAAACATCGAAAATCCCAGTGCAGACAGTGCCTGGCCCAGCTCTGGTTATCTCAACTACCTTCAAACAGAACAAAAAAGATGCATGTGTGAGAATGATGGTTTGAGGGATTTTTTGGCATTTGTTATGCATGCCACATGAAGCATTTTGACATGAAGCCCTTGAACCCTTAATTTCATCTCTACAGCTGTATAGGTGGGGATAAGCAGGCCTAGGAAGACCTGGGAGCCCTGGACTGCTTTTCTAATGTTAGCAAAAATCTCAAAATGTGTCAGATAGATAGAAAAAAAAGAAAGATCTGGAGGAGTGTTCTCTGTGCGGTTGCTCTGCAGCCTTATATCACTCTGCTTTGACAGCCTTCCTAATAAAAGTTGATTTTCTAGCAGCCTAATGATGAATTTAGAAGCTAGGTAGGTAATTATGTAAACAACTGAAGTATTCACTGCAGAGGAAAAAGAGACTTGTTAAAAAATGGCACTAACCCAGGCAGACCACTGGAGTTGCAAGAGAGGACATTTTAGAGCAGTGATTTCCAGGCTGGAGGCTGAGACCCGAGAAATGCAGCTGTAAGTTCACTGGTGAGTGGGGCAGCTCTGCTTTCAGGTATAAATATGCATAACCCACTGGAAGCACGTGGTAGTTAAGTGTTGGAAAAACCAGCAAGCAGAGCTCAGTGGTCAGACCTCCTCCAAATACATAAGAATTTGCAAACATTTATGAACAAATTGCTCGTCTCTAGGAATAAGGAGGAGAGAAAGACAAGGTGATAAAAGCAATCGAGATGATGCCTTTTTGACAAATACTAACTCCTGCTGCTACAACTAAGGTAAATCCTGTGGTGGTCGTTACTAAGTGAGTAGCCACCTCACAGACTCGTTGTACTTGCTGTGGAAATTGGCAGGTTTAACATTTCATTTAGAAACCAGTAAAGAAGAATGTTGATATGTTTTTCCCCGGAGGCTTGGTAGATTTCTGAGCTGCCAGGTTTGCTTGCCTTGGGAAGCCTTAGACACTGTGACTCTGGGATGCCAGGAGCTAGGGATGCTGCAAGGCTTCAACACCGGGAGCTGGCTCTCCCACCACTTCCAGTTAGCCCATCCTGGCTGAGGATCAGCCCAGGCAAGTGCGCAGAAAGCCAGGCAAGGTCTGGCTTTAGTGCCTGCCAGAGCCCTGAGGAAATGGATGCAGTGCCACAGAAAGAGGTTAAAGAAATAGGAGTCTCCCAGTTCAAAAGGCGACTGTTCTGTGAGAAAGTCTCCAGCCAGCCCTACTTGGGAGCCTGCAGTTCTGGAGGGGATTTTTTTCCTACTCATTTCTCTTTTGTTGTGTTTTTAAGCTAGACTAATTCCTTTATGCACTCCACGCTGCTGACCCTGCATATTTAGATTTTGCTTTTTTTAAATGAGGAAGGGAAAATAAAGAGAATAGCGGCTTCCAATTTTTGTGAAGTGCTTTTGAAGGCATTACGTGCGGTGAAGGCTTTGAGGCCAGGCCACATATGATATGGAAGTGGGAGACATTATCAGGGTCATGCTGAGTGGCTGAAGAGGGTTATTTACCTACATCTGGATCACAGTGTGCCTCCACCTGACACAAATGTGATATAGCGAGATAGCATCTTCCAGCTGAAAAACTGGCATGACATGCACTTTATTTCAGATACACAGGTCCTGCAAAATTCCATTCTCCCTCTCACTTTATTTTGGATTGCAATCTCTCACTGACACGGGCACTAAACAAAATATGAGTTACTGGCTGGCAGAGGAATGATTTGATAGCTGTCTTCTGGCATGCAGCAATGCCTCATTCCGTTCAAGATTTTTTTTCTTCTTTTTTAAGCTAAGCAAGGTCACACTGAGCCATTTCTTGGACGGAAGAATGCTGCCATCACAAATGCAGAGGTACTGCAGGAATCAGTGCTGGTGTCACTGAGCTCCCGCACCGGTTCAACAAGGCATGCAGAGTTGTTTAAAGTTTTTAATTTTTTTTTAAATTTTGGGTCCTGATCACACAGTATAGGCACTTTTTTTTTTTTTAACAGGTGGTAGTCTTGCTATGCAAGAATTTTTTTTGTAGGGAAACTCATCAGTTCTGTCTGCTGAAACTCTTGTTGCGTCGTAAATGAGTTAAATGAATACGAAATGCATGTTTTCTGTCGTTCCTGTCCTAATCTTTTGAGTAGCGTTTCTGTGAAGAGTGTAATAGCTGTGCCATGCCACCTCACAGATGGATGAGATGGTCTTTTCAGCTCGCAGCTAGTGTTAGCAAACCACATTGAGATTCTGATGAGTTGTTGAGCAGGTGCTATGCAGCTTGTGGCTTTTTTTTTTTTGTGATCCGAAGTGCTCTCAACAGCATCGCATCGATCAGTGGGAAGATAAGCTTTATCTTTTCCTCTGTGATAAAGACATTAGAAGGATTGTTTTGTCTTGCCTAGAAGATTTTGTACTAGCAAAATATATTTAAAACAGTGTAAACCTTGCAACAAGTAGTATATTGAAATGCTCATGAAAACCTGCAGTGTAGTCTCATGGGATACACGGATACAGGTTACATTACCTGGATATGGATAATTGCTGTTCTGCTGAGCTCTTTGTATTCTGGTTACATAGCTGTGATGGAAAAGATTTTAGAAATTACGTAACACTACAAATACTTATAGATCTGCTACAAAAGAGAAATTAAACCTGGGGGGCAGCAAAATACTTATCAAAATAATCTGGTTTTTTTCTGCTTCAGATTATTCACATATTCTTTGTCATCCCCTTTTTTAACCTTTTTTCTTTGTATCAAACCTGACATGAAATTGTGTAAAATGTAAAGACATCATTTAGTAGAAGTGTTCTAATTGAGATGGTGGAAAAGAGACCAAATCAGGATTTCGGGGCCTGGGAACTCAAAAGCCTCTTTTCCATCTGCTTCGGCTGGTCTAATGATAGATGCCGCCTGCTCTTTCACCTAGTCTTGCCTCAGAGACTGTCCTCTGGTCCCGCAGTGGGGACCTGCAACGCCAGGCTGCAAAAGGGTTCCTCTGGCACAAGCTGCTTGTGCGGTTTGTGCTTACAGCGTATCACCGGCAGAGCCGGCGGCTTTACCTGCGACAGAAACAAGCCACGACAGGTTGCACGTTCCCCAGGTCTCCACGAACAGCTCGGGCTTTTGCTCTGAGCCCTTCAGTGCTTACCGGGAATGACAAATCCTCTACTAATTCTTACTGACGTTGTGATTACAGGACATAAACGCTTCAATGACAAACAGCACGGTGACAAGCAAACCACCTGTAACGCTGCGACTCGTCGTCCCGGCAAGTCAGTGTGGATCCCTTATAGGAAAAGGAGGTTCCAAAATCAAAGAAATCAGGGAGGTAGGTCTTGGGATGTCTGCCGGGAGCACTGGCTAGCTCAGCATCCTACCGCAGCGTGCCCTGCCACCATCGGCTGCTGCATTTTGCCCATGGCACGAACACGAGCACGTGCTGAGTGAAAAGCCTGGAAAAGCCTTGCTCTGGGGGAAGCAGGGATGGGGCACAGCTGTACCCTTCTACCTTCCCTGAAGCTAAAGGCCGCGTGTGAAATAAAGCAACAGCTTTACAACATATTGTAAATGCACAATTTAGCAAAGCAACAGTTTAGTGACAGAAATGGCTCATCTAGTTTCCCTTCGGGCACAGCCCCCTCCCCAGCAATACTCAGGTGATCCCAAGTTGGAGCGTTGCAGTCATTTCCAAATTAGCTACCACGCTTGCAGCCAGAGAAAGGCCCAAGTAGCACTGGCGAGTCCAGGTTGGTAGATCAAATGCTTGATCTACTTTTTAGAAAAAAAATATTTTCATACTCCTTTCCTGTTTCTCCCTAATCTCACTGTGCCACAGATGACCTGATTTCATGTATTCCAAACCCATATTGACTTTTTTTAATCCAGACTTTATCTAGAGGTATTCATTCAATGTGCTGTGCTAGCAGCCACTTTTTCCTTTAACCAGAAAATGCAAAAATTATCATACGGTGCCAGTTTGAATTCTTCTATGCATGACTGTAACAACATAGCACATGGCAAGCCAAGGATCCAATGTTTGTAATCAGTCAGACAAGAAAATTGCGTACATGCTCAGTTATGTAGAGAAAATCTGAATAAGACATTTTGGAAAAATGGATTTCTGTTCTGGAGAAAGTGACAGTACTCCTTCTAAATTTGTATTCATTCCAACATGGGACGAGGTGTTGAATATCAAGATAACACGCTGATCAATTTTTTTCATTTTACTATGTCAAAACAGAAGCTTTTGACAGGCTTTACCAAAGTGAAACTTCCTTTTTTTGTCTAAAATGTCGATTCGAGACTCTAGGTTTCGGTGAACTTTTACATTTCATTTCAAATGTGAAAAAAAGTTAACGGATATTTTTCTAACAAAGAAAATTTGATCAAATGTCAAAAAGGAGTGGAAAATCCTTTGATCAAAATTCTATATCCAGCATTTGCTATGAAATGTTAGTTTACGGTAGCCTTGGAAGGAAGGGTGAGGATAGGGGATAGTTAAGGGTCTCATCCTGTTGACTTTCAAGTTCTTCCAAATTATTTCATTTTTATTCCAATTCGATTGTCCCGGGAGTTTGTTTAACAAAATTTCCTCTGAAGGCTTATCTTCACCTTTCAGGATTTGGCCGCTACTGAAAGGGTCTTTTCTCTCCTTGCATACAGGGAAGTAAAAGCAGCGTGTACCACTTCCATTAGCTGACAGAGCTGCCAAAAACTGTTCCAGAGTTTTTGTTGCCAAGCAAAAACCATGTTGTTCCTCGCTGTGCCTCTTGCTTTGTAAACTGTGTTCATAAAAACACGCATAGGCTGCGTGCTGTAAACTCACATAAAAACAATTCAGAGCCCTGCCGTTTGAAGGGGTCTCTGTGCTTGCCGAGACCTGCAAATAAAAGGCAATTACAAATCAGAATTTTTTTTCTTGGAGTGCTGTTACTTTATTTTTCATCAAAGAGTCCAGGAGCTATGCCTCTCAGCACTCCTTATTGTCAAACCAGCTTTTGAGATGTGGGAGAAAGGAGTCACTTGATGACACTGAGGGGAAGAAAACATTATTTCTGTGCAGATGTTAGGGTCGTAGGAAACCCTCTGTCTTTTTTTCTTCATTCCCAAAAAAAGCTTTGTCAGAGAACTTTGTATAGATGGGAGAGGATACTTGTGTGTTGAAGTGCATTTCCTGGGTGGAAGGCAGGTGTTCAGTTTGCCTTACACACGGGACATTTCTGGCTCAGATTCTGCCCAGCCACCGGACTTGTTGGTGTTTGCAGCAGTTCGTGCCCGGGTGAGTCAGAAAGCCTGCAGAGCGGCTGCACGCTCTTGCCCTGGCAGGCAGAAGGCGAAGCCAGGCCAAAGCCTTGCCACGGGAGAAGGCAGAGCTACTGCCAGAGCACACGGTCGGAGGTGACCTCAGCCACGAGACATGATTTCTCTTAGTCCTCCAGATCTCTTAGGTGTCCAGGAGAACTGTCCGGCAGCAGGAACCCAGCTGATTTCTTAGTTGTGTTAAAATAGGAGCAGGCGTGAGTGTGAACCGTGTGCTGGTGAGTGCTTAGCTCTAGGTTTTACAGCTGTCGATACTTCGAATTTTATTTCAAATATTGGTAACCTCATCCAGAGCACTGAGTGAGTGCTTTTAGGACATAGGTTTTTAAAGGTGAGATTGGTCTGTTGGTCTGTGTACACTAAACGACTGAAGTGATTATTCTGGTCAGCATAGTTTCAGAAGCGATTACCTACTAGTCTAGTACAAGGAAGTAAAAGGATAGTGTTTGGCCAAATAGGTGTTTTGATAAGGCTCATGTAGCGAGAAGTCACACTGCACATTTTCTTAGGCATAAGGGTAATAGACAAAATATTACTCAGTTTTTTCGTTGCTGACATCTCGCCAAAGAATAAACAAGATTGGCACTGGAAGCAAATGCATAAATGACTCCAGTATTTGCCAGAGTATTTTGTGCTATATGTACAGATACCCAGAACTGTATGTGAAACAGCAGATACAGTCAAACGGAAAAAAAAAAAGGAGCATCCAGCTCGAGATGTGGTCTAATTTCATCATCACACAACACACTGAGCGGCAATTGCACGAGGGATGGTCTTTTGTGTTCAGTCATGTACCCAGGAACAACATGTAGGGTTGCAGTACTATTTTCAAGACAAGATTACAAAAAAAAAGAAAAGAAAAGCATGACTGATTGATCAAATTATGGCGAAATTCCAAAGTCTATTATAGAGAAAGGAATTGATATTCTGGCCTTAAACAGCACTAGTAAGCAGAAGATGCAATCAGTAATTTAATGAGTCTTTGGAAAGAAGAATAACATGTGTTGTATGTAACCAGCAAGAAAACAAATTAACTCCTTGCTGACTGACACAAAGTCAATGGTTACTGAAAATGCTTTTTTTAAAAAGCCCAAAATATTGTGTTGCAGTAACAGTCAGGAATAGATTTTGTTTGTAATACGTGAAAGTGTTAACTCAATATGAAATGCCTGGGTTTTTCCCTATTGACTGAAAATGTCTTCCAGGATATTTGTGAAATAATGCCAGGGATTGTTTTGGCCTCATGTATTTTTTTTCTTTCTTTGTGGGGTTTTTTTTTTTTTTTTTGTGGTTAACTAAGATACATTAGTGCCAAGATCAAATTTTTAAAAAAAGAAAACAAAACTGGCTCATTACCTCCTTGGGTTCATTACTGAGCTAAAACCTGATCATGTGCATATATTTAATCAACACTAATTATAGTTTAGAAGTGCTTCTGTACCATCCTGAGATATTCCAGAACATAAGGCAGCCCCAAATTTCATCCAGAGACACAAGTCAGCCATCAGTGGATTAAAGAGCCATTTATCTGCAACTCATTTGATTAGCAGACCTCCTTCAGTTATCAGCATTTTTTTCCTTTTTTTTTTTTGTTTGTTTGTTATTGAAAAGTACTTCGTTTCACCTTTTTCATTTTTTAGTCAGCATTGTGACTGTCTGTTTTTGAGAGGGTTAAAAGACTTGTCCTGAAATTCAGGTCACGGTTTGATTCATTAACAGCTACTGAGGACTAATCTTCCTAGGATGGGAGTGTTTGCAAATTGGCTTGAACAGGCAAATCCATGTCCTGCCGGACCCCAATTACCCTGCCGGGGCATGAGTTTACATAGGCGCTCTACCAGGCATCTTGCAAAGAAAAGACAAAAAGTTGAGAGGTGCGTCCCCGCCATCACATCAGTGAATCACTGGCTTTTGAGAAGTGCCATTGCCTGCCCGACAGTGACGCTCTCTTTGCTTTGTCTCTGCTCAAGTCCACAGGAGCCCAGGTGCAGGTAGCGGGGGACATGTTGCCAAACTCGACGGAGCGCGCAGTGACTATATCGGGCACTCCCGACGCCATTATCCAGTGTGTGAAACAAATATGCGTGGTTATGCTGGAGGTAAGTGAGCGCTTAGCATATCACCTCTCACTCGGGGGATGCTCAAACACATTATTAATTTTCAGTTGCCCCGGGTTCCCCAGGGGTGCTGCCTGCCCTTCCCGTGCCAGGGATTTCAAGAGGACTCTGTTAGACTGTGCCCTTTCCGCTGTTTGAGAGCCTCTCGCAGCAGGGTTTAGCAATCAAAGAGCAGGGCTGTCATGACACTGTCAAACAACAAACCAGGTCCAGCATGGAGCTGCAGCCCGTTCTGAGAGAATAGCACATTACTCTGATGCAGAATAGGGCAGAAAACATCTAGGTCTTGGTTTAAATAGAAATAATTCTGACTAGCATAATTCAGATTTAGCAGGACTTTTTGCTTCCTTAGGGTCAGGTCATTGCATAAGGCCAGAATGTTTCATTTTGACGGCAGTTTTTTAACTCTTAGATTAAATGATACAAAATTAATTCATATAAAAATCTGGGCATTTTAACCTTTGCGGAAAACGTCCATAATTTCATGCAAGTACATTTCTCAACTGATTAAATTGAATAGGATTTTGAAAAAAAAAAAATTTCAGCAAATCAAAATTAAATATTTTGACCTAGTAACCATAATTTTTGACAAGGAACATGAAACATCTCTGTTTTTATCACATTTTCCACTGGAAAATTTCCTGTGGGTTTTTTTGGTTTGGTTTGGTTTTTTACCCAAGTCTAGTCAAGAGCTGTCTCATGATGATCTCTGACACCCTACTGTTCTGTTATTCTTTGAAGATGGGAGAAACAGTGGAGTGTTTGAGACAGCACCACAGCTATTGGCTGTTCAGAAGTATGCAATGCATCAAAATGACATACGGCCTTTGCATCAAAATGTCATACAGCCTAATGAAAATAAAAGCATAAAAACTAAAAAATCCCCAGTGTTTTACTGGGGAAAAGTGTCTCTTGCTTCAGTTTTTCCTGGACTACTGTGAGGAAGGAATTTCTTTATAAAAATGCAAGAGAGCAGAAAGCTAATATTAAAAAATAATTTTAGTTTGTTAGAGATGGAGTATGTGATGGCAATAGTTATCAGCTTTGTGAATACAGAGTGTAGTCTATTGTCCAAGTGACGTTCGTGGAATAAATAGTTATTTGCTAAAGAAGATGAGAGAAGCCACTTCTCAAAATCAGAGAGACACAGTCCTATTTTCCCACAGGTAGAGCCACTTTTTAAATAACCAGTTTTGACATAAGAAGTACTTAAATTTAGCGTTAGACAAATTGCAAGCAGCACTAAGAAGACACTGGCTTAACTACAATTTGCTGCTTCGAACATTTAAGAAAATGAATGTGCTCTAATTTGCAGCATATATTTAATTTGGCAACAATTGACATGAAATAGCTAATTATATGATATTAATTAATGGAAGTGATATTGTTGTTACCTTCTTCAGTTGTAAGTTAATGCACTGAAATCAGGGCACCATTCTGCTAGGTGTTGCACAGACAGCTTGAAGCCTTTGTTACAGACACATGCTCCTGCTTGTGTCATTTACGAGGAGAAAGTTAGCCTCAGTCAGGGGTTTTCCCTTTGGGTCCTTGCCTTGGGCTGTGGGGAACAAACTCCCTTTTCATGCATTCCAAAGGCTGAGGTTAT
>NW_008825409.1:521562-524795 GCF_000699105.1 Pygoscelis adeliae | reverse complement strand
GCCGGGACAATTTTTCTCCAACCTTCCAGCTCAGTCAGACGAAAGGCAGGATCAGGCTGGTCATTCGCAATTGAACAGCTGACTTAATTGAGTTGGTAAAACAAGAAACCTTGATGAGTAGCAGTGTAGGAAAGATCGATAAGCAGGAGATGTGCTCTGTGTTAACAAGGCGAGAGCACAGGCTGGACTCTTCCAAAACATTGACGAATTTCAAAATTGTGCCCCTGTTTCCTGAAATGCCTTGACATGCTTAACGAAGCTTCATAGCTTCATCCGACGATGGCGGTACTGAAGCCACGAGTGCCAGCACTGCCTGTTTCGGCTGTGCAGTTGGGACCTTGGCTCTTCCCCTCGAAGCCCAGACAACCGGCCTCCAGCCTGTTTTTGGGCTGATGGGGTGGAGGGCAGGGTGGGGTGGGCTCGGCTGGGTTAGCTGTATGCCTTGTCTGAGGTGACCAAGATAAGGCGTGATTTTTTAATACGAGCTCTGCTTCATTCTGCATTTTGATCGCTTTGTGTTTTTGTCTGCAGTCCCCACCCAAAGGTGCCACCATCCCCTACCGTCCCAAACCTGCCTCTGCACCTATCATTTTTGCAGGTGGCCAGGTAAGAGCAGACACCATTTTGGCTTCAGCTGGAAACCACACCGTCTTGGCCCAACCTCAGCCAGCGCCTGTTAGTTTTCAACTTTTACTCTTTTTTGTCTGGTATAGTATTGATGCGTTTTGTCTACTCTGTGTGCTTACAGTCTGCAGGAAAGGAGAACACTGCATTGCAAACTTGACACAAAATTGTGATGACTCGTATTTTACCAAGATTTAAAATTGACTTCTGTAATTAGGAAAAGTTTGCCCTTCTGCAAATTGAGATGTCCAAATCAGATGCTCCCTGAGTGGGACAAAACTGCTTATTGTAGGGGTTGTTTTTTTCACTTTTAACTTGTAGCTCCACTAGCAATATAAGCAGTTCTGTCAATTTTCAGAGATGATCAAAGAGCAGGATGTCTCTGCTCATGAAAGGCATAATTTTTCTCTCATAGTTTTCATACTTTTTAGGACCAAATAGTGTGTTTTGCAGTAAAAATTTACACACGCACAATTTCTGCTGTCTATAGTCCCTCAGGACCAAGTAGTAATGGGGTTCTGAGGTTACAGGAACTGCATACATGCAAGCGTAGACCCTCCCAACCATGGCGTGCAACAGCCTGATTGATAACACAAGAACAGCGTTCCTGTTTCTTTTTTATATAGTGAAGTTTTGATGATTCCCCCTTCATCTTAAGCTATATCAGCCAGGGTTCTCATCTGCCTTTAAAACCCCATGTGCAATGTGACTCTTCCTTGCCTTTTGATAATGCTCTGAAATGGGTCTGCAATGTGCCACTGCGACATGGCAGGAATTTGCTCTGCCATCATCCGTTGCGGGGGGAATGCAGTTTTAGAAACTGATGATCCAGCAATGAACGCAGCTGATATGTACCCTAAAAACACCATAGGAGGCTCACAAGGAGACCCATATAGCCAACAGGCTAAGAGCAGCACTGCCCAGGTATGTGGAATGGTGGGGGAGTGAGATGCTGCAAGCCCTGCCCAACTCAAGGGGAAACTGATCTCCTAAATCTGGCCTAGAGGAAGGCAGCCATCTCTTTACTCGTGATTCCCATACGTGAAGGCTCTCTGGCAGTAAGGCACCCCCAACCAGCCAAATCTTTTCCCCAAGATGACAGCAAGGCCTCTTTTTAAGTAATTACCCAGTGGGAAGAGCCACTCACCTCCATGGTGGAACATCTGCAGGCAAGTCCCACATCCCGTCCCATTAGCCCAGCCCAGGTCATCACCCTGTCATGGGGTGTGCGGTGTGGGCTGCTGTGCCAGCAGCCCTAGAGGCCACATCTCATCCCAGTAGGCAATTCGGAGGTCGTATGAGAAGCTGAACATGGGGTTCCTGGTGGGGCAAAGGGCACAAGGGTGCTGCTGGTATTGTTGGTGGTATGATGACCCGCGCCACCACAATCCGCCGGTTTGTAAGGAAGCTCCTGCACATCTCAAGCATACGCCGAAGCGCCATTGCCTCTGACAGGTCCTTGTAATGAGCTTTCTCTGAATTTTTGTCTCAGAGTTTTACTTTCTGCTCTGTAATGATATGTTGTGATGTATATCCAGATTTTCATAATCTGGTTGTAGTAGCTTTCAATTCCTAGTGTTCAAGCCTGCCACTCTTAGTTTTCTTCAAAATAGGAAATCTGCTTCCTTAGTGACCAAAGTTGAATTGAAATTTAAAATAATTTGCTAGAAATTGGTCTATGACTGAAAGTTCAGAATAATTTACTTCATATATATAGGTTTACACTGCAGTGCTTTCCTTTAAGACATGTGTGTACATGTGCAGCAGGCCATGTTACCAGTATTGTAATTGCCACTACCTTCAAAGACTGTCTCTGTATATGATTACTCAAAAGTATTGAAACTGTTTGCTAGAGTGCCTTGAGAAGTTTGTATAAATAATTGAAAGTGTCCTATTTTAAGGTCTAATAGCTCTTGTCATCTTCAGTTTTATCAGTTAAAAAAGTGTTCTCACTTTTCTAACGCAACATTGTTGATGTGAGATAGAGTGTAAGAGACAGACACTTTCTTGGGTGCTTTGAATTTCTGTGTGCTCTGACTAAGCAGACTTTTTAAGGAAATGCTTAAGGTGTGTTTGGGCATCAGTATGGAAAGACATTTTAACCAGGTTTCATAAGTGGAAATTAATACTGAAAATAAAATGTTATCAGCCGCATTAATTCTATCCAACCTTTTGGCTACACTATCAGAAGTTATTTTTCCATTCTAAATTACATCATAGATATCTTGAAAGGTTTTGGGTTGTTTAATGCTTGCATATCAAGCAACACTGGCAAAATCAAATTTCTAGTTTTCCTTAACAAGTTGGGGTTCTTCTGCTTTGAGTATTGCTTTTAATTCTCTTGTGCTTCTTCAATACTGTATTGCATGACAGAACTAAAAGGAAGCTGAACACTGTTCTGCCCTGCTCTGCCCCTTACCAATAGTTAGCATATGCAGTGATTAAAAAAAAAATAAATCCGGCCCTCCTGCCCAATGGAAACAAATTGGAAATTTCTACCCACTGTGCTACATTGCTGTTCAGATGGGTGCTCACAGGGTACAGCTTTGCTTTATGTCTCATAGCAGTTTTATGGTTTAAATTGAGGAAGATTTGTACACCAGGTCATT
>NW_008825409.1:509051-521540 GCF_000699105.1 Pygoscelis adeliae | reverse complement strand
CTAATGTCAGTACGTCAGTAGGAAAATTGCCCTTAGTGAAATGTTACAGTACAGATGTCTCAGTAGCCTCTACCAGGCTTGTACTTAGTATGCCTCAGCCACAGAAGGGCACAGTTCCTCTGCCAAGAGGTAAAGCAGTCAAAGGCAGTTTTTCTCAGTCTAAATCAATCAAATGACCTTTTGGGAGCCTAAGACATGAAGAGCTTTTTTTTCTTTTCTGGGAAAGAAAATTCAAGACCCATCTTGTCCATGCTGCTTTGATGGTTTTCATTGACAATCAAATAAAGGCCAGTCTGAGCTCTGAATGTTCATTATTTTTGTTATTTGTCCAGTTTGTTTGCTTCCTCATATGTATACATGGAAGTATGAGGCAGCAGGGTGATGAGGAAAGGGGCGACTTCCATTAGGTTCGCTGGTGATTTTTTTGCGGTGGTTCCTTGCTGGTTTGCAGACCACTGCTTGGGAAGCGCCCATGTAAAAGATGTTCTCTCAGCTGGGTTTGAAGTAAAGCAAAGATCAGAAAGGACACTTGTGATCCAGCACAGAGGCTCAGAGACCAAAGCGTGGTTTCCAAACCCGCTGTTTGCTCATGGACCTAAGCCCTCACCTGGCGCCTCCCTGAGGCTGCTCCTGTGCTTGGCTACGCACAAAGCCCTCACTCAGCAAAGCAGCATAACATCTTCTTAAGGTTGTCCTCATTTGGTAAAACCCCTAAGCACATGTTTTGCTTGCTTGAATATGTGCTTGCTTAAGACCCACTGACAGCAGTGATCCCCTGTTTTGGTGAACTGGAGCCTTTTCTTGTCATTTATAAATTTTCTGTAATGGCCATCCCCTGTAGATGCACGTATGTATGCCCACAAGCATCCCATTGAGCCCAATCACACACACTTCTGCCTGAAAACCGCTCATGTGCATAATGTTTGCTGGATTGCAGCCTTGCTTTATAACTAATTTAAAAACTAAATAAAATGTTTCTTCTCCAGAAGGGAAATTCTGCTGCAGAAATATACATTAAGTAGTTGGGGCATTAAAGGTTTTAAAATCCGAACTCCATAAAATGAATTGTTTTATCATTTGCAGAGGATTCATTACTTTCTAAGAGGCCTTTTGTCAAATAAGCATTTTGCAAACGAAGCTAATCAGCTCTGTTCCTGTTTATAATTCTCCCACCACAAATATTTATACATTATAATTTGTCCTTCTGCTTTCCTGCCTATCTAAGCACAAGCACATTAAAATTTTTCTGACATGCCGCTGCATTCAGAAAAGCCCTACAGGTTATAACAGAAAATTATAAACTCTCTTTAGTTTTTTCTTTGTAAGCCATTACAGAGAGTTGAACAGAGCCAGCAGCAGAGACAAAGGGCCGTGCTAACTAGTGCCAAACATGCCACCATACCCCTCCTCGCTCATGTGCTTTTTTTGGCTCCCCCACCTCACCCCAGTGCTGCCAGGAGTGATGCTAGAAACTATACCCCTTGCACTGCTCTTGTGGTTCAGAGAGGCTGGATTTGGAGGGGGAATATTTGGCTTCTTGTGGAAGATAAGACCACCACGCTGTGGGTCTCCGCCATGCTCCTATCTCCAAACTGGCATGCTGGCCCTGTGCCCAGGCACTGCAGGACAGACTGCCATCCAGCACGTGTGCTCACATACCAGCTGGCATGGCAGCCTGGGGCATGAGTCTCATGGGGTGCACCAGGGCACACGTTTGCTGGCATTTAGCGTCTGCGGCTGTCGGTATCCAGAAGAGGTGGCTCAGAGCTGCACACGGCAGTCAGGAGTTGGATGTCAGGGCAGGACATGCCCCAGGAGGGTCTGCCCCATCCTTGCTGCCCCAGCATCAGCATCTCTCTGTGTACATCAGTGGCACTGGGTGGATGGGGCAGGAGGGAGGGGAAGGGACCACCCTCCATGCTCCTCAGCCCCTGTGGTGTCCCCAGCTCTGCTCCCAGCAGACAGAGTTGGGCTGAAGAGGGGTCCTGAGGACTGGGGTCACCAGAGCTTGGGCGGTGGCAGTTGGCATCCCCTGCTTGTAAAGGGTGCGTGGGCAGCCCAGCTAAGATCTTCCTGTCCCATGCAAAGTGTTATCAAGCAGCACAAGACAATTAAGCTTTGCTCGGCGTTGAAAGCGATGCAGGTGACATTGTGCCTGGGGAGCCAGGGGGAGCTTTTCTGATGAAAACAGGAACACTGCTTGTCCCACCTGACTGACCTGTGTCTTAACTGTGCTTGTTGTTTTCAGGCGTTCACGATTCAGGGGCAGTATGCCATCCCTCATCCAGACGTGAGTCCTGCGCACGTAAATTACTCCCTTTTTCTTCCTTTCCCTCTTATTTGTTCTGGGCAACATTTGCTTTCTACAGTTAGCAATAAAGACACGGCCTAAGGACACCTTTCCTGAACAACACACTGTAGAGCCACGTGTTAGCTCAGCCGCATCGCTCAACTTCCGTAATAATTGCTAGAAAGTACAATGGCCCAGGAACAAATGACAGTTATCTTGGTCTTTCTTTGCATGTGATATATTTGAGTTCTTTTAATATGTAATTCAACAGTAATTAGTTAATATTAACAATAGCCATTACATGTAATAACAGTAGAGATGTCATTTATAACCAGTTTGGGTCGTGTTTTTTTTCCTCTACAGTAGATTAGAATGAATGATTAAACCTTTTTTTTATTCCGATATAATTTTAATTAATCCAGTTTTAGAACATGTAAGATGGTTTCTCTGGTCTGAAATAATTCCATTTGATTGGTTAGTTCTAATTTCCCATCCTGCCCTGCAGTTGACCAAGCTTCACCAGTTGGCTATGCAGCATCCCCCCTTTACTCCCCTTGGGCAGACCACCCCTGGTTTCCCTGGTACGTACCCATGATCCCCTGGGGATGTCCTTCTTCTTAACAGCTTTGTTTCCCGTGGTCATTACATCATTTTAATAATAAATGTGGTCAATGACCAGCAATCCTTCTGTTTTTACACATTAATCTCTGTTCTTCCTGCCCCCCCCCAACCCGTGCCTCTGTTACAGTTCCTTTCATCATTGCTAAAATGTGCTTTGTTTGTTACATTTATTTAATCAAAACCGCTTCATTTGTGCCATTGGCTAAAAGCCCTGGGTTTCTTTTGTTCGGTCCTTGTAAAGTTATTATGGACCATACAGTATGTACCAGTTGGTCCCGAGTGAAGTACTTGGGCGTGCATCTTGTCAAATTTCCAGTTTGGTAACATGGTTCAGAAAGAAGCAAACACAGGAAAACAGTATGTAATCGTGGTACAGAAATACTGATTAAAGAAATTACGGCACGCTGAAACTCAAATTCCTTGTAGAGCCAAATGTCTTAAGAGCCTCTGTAATCATCACTGCTGGGACAAGTGCTTCTCTTCCTACTAGATATGCAGATATAGCTACAAAATGCAATGGAAATTTAGTTAAATTAAGGACTGCAAATTTGGTCCATACTTACTAAAGCTGAAGCTGAATTCTTGATTCAAGAGTGAGAAGTCAGTTAATCCTGCAATAAATCATTTTTACTGTACTTCACTACATACATGCTTGGCATCTAAAAACTTCACAAAGCAGAAGTACATTTGTACTGGTACATGCCTTGTATGGCAAATAACATTTTATCACATACATCCAATTCTGTGAGCAACTTGATTGTTTTATATTCAATGTAAAATAAGTATATGCAACTCTTAATTGAATGTAAACATAAGTAAAAGGTAGGTGAGTCACTTTTTTGTAAGAGTATTTCTTTTCCATCTTTTCTAGTCGGAAATGAGTATTTTTGGCATGTCTTTACAGATAATAATAATAATAAACACCAAAAAAAGAGAAAAGGAGAGAAAGAGACATGACATACAAAATATACTTTTGTTTCTTCATGATGTATCTGATAAAATATCTACAAAAAATACTAAATTGCCTTTCCTAGCTTTATATTTTCCTTATTCTTGTCATTAACATGCTGCTCCTTAATCTTTTCCTGGTTATATTTGTGAGATGTACATTTCTGTAATGTTACTGTGTGTTAGAGCAGTAATTCCATTTTTCCTGAGCATTTTCCTTTGTCCACCCAATTTACAAACAAATGTATGCAGCTTAGAGTATTTTGTACATTTCCCTTCAAAAATTACCCTTCCCAACATTTCTTCAGCAACTAGTCCCACATATAATTTCCAAATTTTCCTAGGTTAATTTCCTCATCCTTAATTTATTATTTTTTCTTTTTCATATCTATGTATTTTGTTCTGCTAATTGTTCGTTTGACTTCCACTTTCATTTTCCATATTCTAGAACTCCTGGTAGACAGGTCAAATTTCAGCCATCCATTGATTTCTCAATTGATGTGTTTAGAACAAACTTCAGAGACTATTTTTAGGGGAAACCCTTCATTTTCTAGAAGCTTTTTATGACCCTGTGGAATCTCATGTGACATTTGTTGCTTTGGTGGGTTAAAGGTTAATTAAAATGACTCATTTAAAATTAGTCCAGCCCTCTGAGTTTTGCATTTCTTGCTTTCTTTTCTGTTTCGCTACAAGTTCTCTAGTATTCTTTGCTCCTCTCTTTTTTTTTTTTTTCCTTCTTATTGTATGTTTCTTCTTTAAAATATCCTCTGTTGTGTCTTGCCCTTCTTGCAAACAACTGGCGTAACATTTTCCCTCTGTCCCCTGAATAGGACTGGATGCCACTACTCCAACCAGTTCCCATGAACTTACTATTCCCAATGATGTAAGTGGACCAATAGTCAGTATCACTTTCTCTTCTCTCACTCCTCTGCCACCGGAGGGGAAACCTCTCGGGTTTGGCTGATTTGTAAACACTACTCGCCAGAACAAACTGTACGGCATTTAGTCTGTTGGGGAGGGGTATTAGGGGTTAGTGAAATGCTGGACAGAAGCGGCAGAAGTGACTGTCCCCTCTCGTGTCAGGCCTCCAGGGATGCTGGTTTAGTTGCACGACGGTGCCAGCGCCGTGGTGCTTCGCCGGACTTGTTAAAGCCTGGGTGCCTGCTGCTTACAGTGGTCTGAGATGAGTTACCGAAATTCATCTCTCAGGTGGCACTAGCACAGGCAGTCTCAGCAGAAGGGCTAAAAGGGGTGGAAAAATGTGCAGCCCCGTGTGCTGTGTGCTGGGCTGGAGTCCTCCGTGCCAGGGGATGGAGAGCTTGCCCCACAACAGCTTGCGCCGTGCCAGTCTCCGCTGCACCCCTCACTTAGTCTGAGACAGCATTTTTCCTGAGCAAAAAAGCTACTTCAGTTATGTAAAGGTGCAATATAAGGTTTATCTGAAAAACAAGGGCTAAAAGCTTTCCTGCTCCAGCAGCTCTGGACAGGCTGTGATGGACAGACCCAGTCTCCATGAGCAATATGGTGCTGAATCTTAAAACAGCTACTCAGAATGCCCAACTGATATGTTGCGTGTTGTACAAAAATGCCTTCCCATTTTATTCACTTTCATTGCAAACAGCTGGGGGCGGGGGGGAGGTGTTGGTGGTGTTCAGTTTTCATTACAAATGAGTCACTTGCAAAATGGAAGATTTCCCCTCCAGTAAAAAAAGCTTTCAAGCATGAGTGGGATCACAAATAGCAATTATATTACTTAAGAGATACTTAGAATATTGTGTAAGCCCTATTAAACTCAGTGGCAATGATTTACAGTAAGAAAAAAAATACAGAATAACGAAAAAGCGAAGGTGTGAGTGCTGTGATTTTGTAAGCTTTCTGTTACTTAAAAGATGCCCTGCTGATTTACCAGTACCTGCTTTACAGCCCAATTTATTGTATGTTGAGAATTTTATGGGAGCACCCTATTTATCCTTACAGTGCAAGTTTTTTAATCTCACTTTCAGGCAAATGTTGGTTTTGCAATCAGTGATATAAATCCAAGGTCACTCTTCTGACTCCATTTCTCTCAGGGTTCATAGCGGAGAAAGAGAGGGAGAAAGTTGTCCTTGTGTCCTGTAGTGCAGTAAAAAATTTAAAAAACCCATCATTTTCTCATCCAGGAGGTATGAAATGCCCTGGCTCAGCACTATCCTCTGAAAAGCAAACACACATCTGTGCGTTGTTTCTAATAGAAGATTTTTCTGGCTACGTAGCGCATGCCTTGCTGTTGTTGCCAAAGGAGCAAAACCAAGGCCAAAATGGGGTTAGGCTTAGAAACAGCCTGCAGGAGCTCTACAGGTGGTGAAAGGGAGTTCTGATGTTCGTATGGTGTCAAGGTGTGCATTAAAGGACTGAAAGGCTGCCCACGTGCGCTGCGTGCGTGTGCGTGTGCGTGTGCACCCGGTGCTGCAGTGCTGATGCAGAGGGGAGGAAGGGTTCTTGCATCCCGTCGGGCATCAGGGGCTGCTTGGGAATTTTGCAGGGGGGGAAACAGTTTCCCTGTGCGTCTCCCTGAGGCGTTCGCTCTGCCTGTGCCCTGGGCTGTTAGCAGTGCCCTACCAGGCTGTCCTCAGGCTGCAGCAACAAGAGGGTACCATCCCTGGAGTCTCCTGGCATAACCGTGCGTACAGGTGTCCCGCGGCCCCATCACCGCTGCAGCAAGGCTGCTCTCCGGGCAGCCCAATGCCAAAAATGAGGATGTGAAGGAGATGGAGGGACATAGGTCAGAGAGGGAGCCAGGTGGGGAGGCGCCAGCACCCATGTTTCGTGTGTGCCCTGTCAGTCAGATGCTGTGCACGGAGGGAGGTCAGGGAGGGAGAAGCAACAGCAGTTGTGCAGCAAAGCCTGCATGGGTAATTTGACTTTGCTTTCCCGATAAGCATCTCCTAGTCCTGGTTTTGATGGACAGTCGGCGTGGCACGATGATTATTTATCTGGTTGAAGGTGAAGGAAGCTGCAGGCCCTGGCATGGGCCTGTGGTGCAGCCCCGAGGCTGCACGTGGCCAGTCCCCTGCCTGCCCCGACTCCAGGGGTCCCCTGTGCTGCATGAGTCCCCCAGCTTTCTTACCGCATGTGCTTATGTGTGCAAAAGTCCAGCACACACGAGAAGAACATGAGACTTGCAAATATCTACATGCTCCGCAGCTACCAGAGAAGTCAGTGTATATCTACATGTGCTACACTTATTTTTTAAAACCAAGGTAATGATAAGCACATAAAGCCAAAGCCTCAGTAAGAATCTGATGGAGCAAAACCAGATATAAGGAGAATAAGGAGCTCAGACTTTAGCCTAGTCTACAGCAAGTAGATATTAATAGTCTTTTACAATTTGCATAGCTTCATATTAAATTAAATATTCTTCACTCCCTCTGGCATTAAGGCAGTGACAGAAGTTTTTTTTTCTGTTAATAATAATTCCTGTACCAACATCATGCTGCTTTCTTCATACAGTATGCTGATAATTGCAGCTAACCTGTTGCTCAAGAACAAAGAGATAGCGGAGAACAAAGAAATGCATTTTACAGAAAGTTATTTTCCACATGCTAAGGCTTACTCTCCAAATAATGAATTCAGAAGATTTGCCTTTCTAGGTTTCCTCATAACTTCTGGGTATCTCCAAAAAGAGACCTGAGAGGACATTTCTCCAGGTCCCTCTCAGAAGTCTCTTTGATCCTTATCTAGTATCTCCTTTTCCTCATCAAAACCTCTTATAGGGGTATTTGGTTGCCTTTCTTTCCTTACTAGGATCTTGTCCGGAGCTCCACTGCTGCCTAAGTTACACAATGTAAGTGTGTTTCACATAAATCCCAGAATAAAGTGGCGTTAACAGTGGCAGGTCCTTAAGGGAACAGAAGGGATGGTATCCATGGGTGTAGCTGATTGGGCACAGATAACAGATGTCTTAAGATTCCATGATCCAATCCCCCAAAATGCCCATTGAGAGTAAATGAACAAACCAATAATAAAAAAAAAACTGTCTCATTAAAAATTATGCATATTTTGCATATATGTGGGAGAGGCAGGCAGAGGCAAGTAACAGGAAAACAACTTCCCCCTCAGAAAGCAAAAAGAACATTTTAAGAAAGCTATAAATCTGACCAATACTCCATAGAAACAGAAATGTCAATCCATCCAAGTTTGAAATGGCATACTGAAGAACTACCTTTATTTCTCCATGGAGCCAGAAGTACTTCCCTGCAAACGATGGAGGGGGACCCGCATGTGCAAAATGCTCTCGGAGCAGCCCGCAGTGAAATCCAGCGCCAGCTCCGCGTGATGCTCCAAGTAGGTCTGCGTGGCGCTGCCTCTTCCACCAGCGGTCACTGGGGAGACTGAGCTCTCATCTTTGCAGATCCCCAATCCATCGCCTGCCGGGGGGGGAGAATCGGTGCAAGCCTTTAAGGAGAACATAAGGGCGGTGTCCGACCCTAACTGTGACTTCCAGCAAGGCCACCCACCACCTACACGTTACAGGAAAATTGCACCTCGCCCTCCCTTCAGCCCTATTCCAGAAAAGTCCTGAGAACAAGTGCCATGTTCTTATAAAACTAAGCTGCTGGCTAAGTCCATCCGTGGCTCAGAAACTTTCCAGTTGTATGAAAGGGTTTAAAAGCAATGGTTAGGCAAAGACTTACTAATCCACACAAGACATGCTGGGAAAGGTCCTGCAGTACTGTAAGTAAGTCAAAGCGCTTCTACTGAAGGCAAGGGACCTGTGGATTCAACCTCAATAAATCTACCTTACTGCTGAGAGCCTCCCATGTAACAGGGAAATAATGCCCAGAGCAAAAATACAGAGTTAACCAGGTTCTGTCAATTAGCAATGTTTAAGGGGGTGTGTTATAAAAAAAAAAAATTATTTTTTATCATTTTTTATGTTTGCACATGGCCTGATTTTTGTCTCCCCTTAATCTAAGAAAATGCCATTTGATTCCTCAAGTAGACCTGTCCAGATGAGCTCAAGAATCAGTAGAAAGATTTTGCAGACTTAATATCCATCAGAAGTAAGTGAGACTGTTTGTGGGACAAGGCACCAGTTAGCATTAAAAGTAATTCCCCCCCAGAACTGCCTACTGCTCACTTTAGGGAACAGGATGGGAACTGGTGGTGGGCCCTCAATAAATTGAAATGCACACAAATCTGCAGAGTCATTTGGGTTACACAACAAGTAATAAGAAGGCTCATTTCTGAACATGTTTTCTTAGTTTTCTATATGACTTCTTGCAAAGCCTGTGAAATTATTATAGTCCAGATTTTGCATTATCCTGGCAAGGGAAATAAAGTTGTTTTTTTTTATTATTATTATTATTATTATTATTATTATTATTATTATTGTTTCTTAAGAGGCACAGGGTATTTAAGCATCTCTTTCTAGGCCCTGCAGTAAGTCTGTAAAGAACTGTAATCATACCTCAAGAGATTATTTCTCCCTATAGGGGACTCTGCCCCAGCATTTCTAACTGAAAAAAAAACCAACCCAACCCAAACCTGGAACTAAGAAAGCCTGTATCTTTACGAAAAGCGGTTGAAGAGTCTCCTTCATGATGAGCACCTGCTTGCTCAACTAATGCAGAGGCTTTGCCAAAGCCAATGGATTTGCTCTGGGTTGGCGGTGGGGAACCAAGGGGAACCACGTGCACCCGTGGACAGGTATGATCAACCCCTCTGTTCCGGACAGCAGATACCAAGTTGCAGAGGCTACTTCCTTGGCCCTTTTTACCAACACTACATTCATTATAAGAAAGGAATCTGATTTTTTTACTGGTATTTAAAAGAAAGTGAGCTCCATGCCACTTTTTGTGAGAAGCAGTACTCCGCAGCACTGGACTTGGATAATAAACCAAAACCTAAAAGTCTGATTGTTCCCAGTGCTGCACAGAAGTAATGCAGTGTGATGGACGTAGAGGAACAAACCTGTAGGAAACACCCAGCAGGAAGCTGTTATTATTAAGCTCTGACAATGACTTTAGCATTATGAGGAAAAAAAAATATATATTTAGCATTTATATTTAGCATTATGGGGAAGGAAAAAAAAAATGCAAGAGGTGGACCTGAACCAGAGATGGCATAGTGTATTGGGAGAAACTATCAGCATCGAGTTTGGGGTGGAAAGAATCACAGTAGACCTTCCAGTCCCACCCTTTAAGAGTCCAGACTCCTGATTCAGTCCTGTTTACATTGGTACCAACAGAACTTTGCTGAAGGACAGAGTAAAACTAGAAAAAGGCAAAAAGCAGAATCTATGTTTTAGGGTTGGTTTGTTTGGGGTTTTTTTGGCACGAGGAGGAATGAGGTACACTGACGTGTACCTCACTGACACAAGACAGATTGGAAGTGGTGTAGAGAAAGTGAAAAAGGAACAGTTTTTCCCTGGTGCTCACAGTCCAAGGAGGGGATGTCAGCTGAAATTTTGAGGTGTACGGACAAATGGTGATACACACAACACACGAGTAAGCTCTGCAGGTCATTGCTATGGCCCTTCTTGGGCAGCAGCAGGAGAAACGGGTTCAAAAAGAAATTGTCAGACACATGGACTATTGAGCATAAAGGCAGAGATACCAGCTGCTACTCAGGTAGTCTGTAAGCCTTAGGTGGGAATTTGGGATAACAGTGGAAACTTTGTTTTATACCTCACACTGTTTTTATCCTTTTTGTTGTAAGCGTGTGCTACTGCCACAGTCAGAAACAGGCTGCTGGGCTAGGTGCACGTCTGATGAGAGCTGTTCCGCTCAAGTCTTGAGAGAGTTAAAATATATATTCATACACATACACATATTATGTATGTGTGTGTGTTTGTATGTAAATATGTGTATATTAGATATATTATACATATATATTTATAGTATATGTATTATACTATAGTGCATAGTAGGTTTGGTATAGGCTATAGTAGGTTTGGCTCCTCTCTCACATAGGCCAGCTTTAGCACTTATTTTCTGGAGAATTGCATCTTGATTTATTCCGTAAATGAGAGTAAGGCTCTCTGTATGATGTTGAGCAAGCAGGTGAGCATGGAAAGTAATGCAGCACCTAAAGTCCTTGAAAACAGCTATATGTTTACTGTCCTCCACGTTCCCTAACTCCATCTACTGAGCTTGGAAAAGCAGCGAACCCATGTCTCTGAAACATGCAGCATTGCATGCAAGATAGCAACTTTCAAAGTCTGGGGAAGCTTGCTTTTGTGGTGAGGGGCTTTTGTGGTGAGGGACTTTTGTGGGACTGAATTACACAGAGCCTGCCAAGTCATGTGAAATGGACAGCTACAGAACAACAGGGGGGCAGCTGACAGCATTAGAAAGGTCACTCTTGAAAAGAGATACGTGTTTGGATCCAATTTGACATGGCTTCATCTCGAAGCAAGGCAGCGCAGGTGTTTTTATGTAAAAGCAAATGTCCATGGCCTGATTGATCAAAGGTTTGCAGATGAAAACCAGTCCCTTGAACTTCTTCCAGAACCCATCAGCTCTTGAATATTCAGATGATAGTGCACAAATTTCAGTGTAAGTAATATGTAATGGGAAAGGCACCCCAGAGAGAGCCCAAGCACCCCAGCACTATTCTCCCTGCATGGCAAATGGAGAATTGTATTCTGCTTGAGCTGCAGGTCATGTCATGGCTTGCAGAGCATGTTCAAGTAACCCGTTATCACAGCAACAAAGGATGACTTTGGAGAGCTTCAGACCGACGGTTACCAAACCTCTCTTCCAGATCCTTGTATCCCAATGTCTTTGACCGGTCTGGACTGAATCCTTGCTACCTAATTCAAAGTCAGCTAGGAGACTGCAAATTCTTTCTACTGACCCACCTGGGTCCCAAGCCTCATTGGAGGACCCCCAGCACATACAAGTGGCAGCCCCCTGAGTGACCCAGCAAGTGCCTTCTCAGAGCTGGTGAACCAGGCATGTAAGACTATGTCTCACAACGTGCCTGAAGAACCAGCGGTCCCACGCAGTTCCTCTGCTTTGAATGCCTGTGAACTGGACTGCTTGAAATTCTTCTAAATAATACATTTTTATATATTTTTGCATGTTTTTTTACACCAAGTAATTTTATCAGATTTCCACCCTTCTGCTTTGGGCAGACTGAGGGAATATGTGCAGTTTACATTTTCCTGTTGACACTTAGGACATAATTATTAAAGCAACAAGAAGCATATTCAGATCTGCACATCGGGTGAGAAGTATCAGAGGAATCTGAAGACGTGACGGGCACCATAACAGCTGCTTCACAGAACCTAAATCCTGGTCACTGCTTCATAAGCTCATCAGTAGCAACAGATGGACTCTTGACCCGTCACTTCAAGATAGAATCATAGAATCATTAAGGTTGGAAAAGACCTCTAAGATCATCGAGTCCAACCGTCAACCCAACACCACCATGCCCACTAAACCATGTCCCTAAGCGCCTCATCTACACGTCTTTTAAATACCTCCAGGGATGGGGACTCAACCACTTCCCTGGGCAGCCTGGTCCAATGTTTAACCACTCTTTCAGTAAAGAAGTTTTTCCTCACGTCCAATCTAAACCTCCCCTGGCACAACTTGAGGCCATTTCCTCTCATCCTATCGCCAGTTACTTGGGAGAAGAGACCG
>NW_008825409.1:501776-507945 GCF_000699105.1 Pygoscelis adeliae | reverse complement strand
GAGATCAGGTTGGTCAAGCAGGACCTGCCTTCCATGAACCCGTGTTGGCTGGGCCTGATGCCCTGGTTGTCCCGCTCATGCCTTGTGAGCGCCCTCAAGATGATCCGCTCCATGATCTTCCCCGGCACTGAGGTCAGGCTAACAGGCCTGTAGTTCCCCGGATCCTCCTTCTGGCCCTTCTTGTAGATGGGCATCAC
Source organism: Pygoscelis adeliae (assembly GCF_000699105.1). NCBI lineage: Eukaryota > Metazoa > Chordata > Aves > Sphenisciformes > Spheniscidae > Pygoscelis > Pygoscelis adeliae. The sequence continues at coordinate 507,748 of NW_008825409.1, read as the reverse complement.
ATTGGTAAGCCTCCAGTCATCCGGGACCTCCCCCGTTAACCAGGACTGCTGATAAATGATGGAGAGTGGCTTGGCGAGCTCCTCCATCAGCTCTCTCAGCACCCTTGGGTGGATCCCATCCGGCCCCATAGACGTGAGCATCCAGGTGGCGTAGCAGGTTGTTAACTGCTTCCTCTTGGATTATGGGGGGTTCATCCTGCCCACCATCCCTGTCTTCCAGCTCAGGGGGCCGAGTACCCTGAGGATAACTGGTCTGCCTGTTAAAGACTGAGGCAAAGAAGGCATTGAGTACCTCAGCCTTTTCCTCATCCTCGGATGAGGAATCATCATCGCAAAAACAATTAGATGCTTGTTGTGGCAGAAGGAAATGGTGGCAGCCTCCACTCTTGTTGGCCATTTCAAGCCACTCCAATATCTGGGGGAACAACTCTAGCTAGCAGTCAAGTAAAGATGACGCAAGGTTTTTTCCCCCGCCCTGTGCTCCATCCTGCTTCTGCAGTAGTGAATGCTTCTGACCAGACTTGGGTAAATTGCAGCTACAGTATGGCATGCAAATGATTCACAGGAACAAAATTATGGAAGTCCGTCACCAGGTTGTAACAGATAAGAGTGGATCTAGTGCTGCCAGCTTTGCTGTACAATGATGGACTGGTAGGACTGCCTTTGCTTTCCTCACACTGATGGCATACTCTGATAAAACCCAGAACCCACCACTGGCTGGCTCTGGTGCTACCACCTGTGCTCTGGGTGCTCTTCTCTCCTGCTTCACCTTCACTACCTATGGACCGTGGAGCCCAGTGAGACTGAGGTGTAGGAAGTGGATGCTTAGGGATCCCTGTGCTGCTAACAGCTAGTGTATGCAAGCACATTTGTGTGCACACAGAGACAGGCTAGAGGCTTCCCAGTGAAGCTCACATAGGTCCTTTGCACTGGCACGTGCAGTCACACACTAAGACAGGTCCTCAGGATAAGGACAGGGAGCTCAGCGAGGCCCTCCACTTTGAAGAGGATGGGAAATCCTGTGTGTTTTTCCTGGAACCCTTTCCCCTCCTCACGGGTGCTCCTCTTGTGCTTGGTCTCTGTTTCGGCTACCCGGGTACCTGCTTCAGCTTTCTGCTTGTCCCTGAGGATTACGTTGCGGGGGATTTCTGCTTTTGATAAAATGTCTGGACAAATGTGAATCGGTTTCTGGCAAGATACTCCAAGTACCAGAAAGGATAACACGTCAGGGCCTGAAGCAGCGGGAAGGGTAGGAGGGGAAGGCAGTCTCTGCATCCTGGCACGTCCTTCTGCCAAACTGGCAACATCATCCCAGTGTCAACAGACCTGTAAAGTGAAGTTTCCATTTTCTACCCATTCTGGCCATTGCTGAGCTTCTCAGCACCCATCCTTCCTTAACACTGAACAAAAAGACACACACACCCCCCCCTCACCCTCACAGCATCCAAAACTTCTCAGCCTCAGCTGCCTACTTGGTGCCCACTTGCTCTCGGGGGCTCCTTGTGCCAGAGGAGCAACACCCCGGCACGGCTATCATACTCCCTTGCCCCAGTTGCAGCTGCAGCGGTTATGTGTGCTGGTGACTTTCTTGAGGTCTTGTACACAGCTTCCAAGAGCTTGTGACTCCACCAAAACCATTTAAACAACCTTTAAAACACTGTTAATTGAAGATAACACCCACGCAACTTTACAAAAAAAAAATTGAGGGGATCTAGGGACACACACACACACACACACATCTCAGGCTCAGTTTTATTCACGAAATAGGAGTTTTGGTAAGTTTCTGTAAAGGAACATAGACAAAGTTCAGTCTCTTCCTACACCTGCTTCTGCCTGCAGTTACTGAGCTGTAAATCCCACTGACTTTAATGGCACAGTACCTGGCCAAGTGAAGACCACGTGTGCCCAGGGAGGTGTAGGACTAGCAGCGCACTGGAACGGTGCAGAGCCTCACAGAGGCAGTTTTGGGTGGTCAGCCTGACTTCCAGCTGCTGTTCTTGGCTTGCTGCTGCCACTGGCAAGTCAGGCTGGGCTGTGTTTTGTATTTGTCAGCACCACAGCACACTGTCATTTTCTGCCACTGAAGACAGCTAAATAATCTGATATTAAGTTGACAAGCATGTAGCAGCGAAACTTGATTTAGAGACATATGACCATAAAGCCGATAGACCGCGCTACTTACTCCTTCCAAACAGCACAGCAAAAATCTTTTGTTTTGATATTGAGGCTTTCATAACCATGTTTTTATCAGTACTACAAATTGCAGTTAAAAGTGGTTTTTGCTTGTGTCTGTGGCACTAATCTCAGTCTTTGTCCCGCTCCAGTTAATAGGCTGCATTATTGGCAGACAAGGCAGTAAGATAAATGAAATCAGGCAGATGTCAGGAGCGCAGATCAAGATTGCTAATGCCACAGAAGGCTCCGCAGAACGACAAGTTACAATCACAGGATCCCCTGCAAACATCAGCTTAGCACAGTACCTCATTAATGCAAGGTAAGTTTGCTTTGTAAGTGATAATGCTTCTGCGAGATTGCTCTGCCTGCTCTCCAGCAAATGTCTGTCCTGGATAGATTCAGAAAGTTGCTTTGCAGTGTCCATTTTGCATAGTATTATTCAATTTCTAATGATTTGTAAAGCCTGTATCACTAGAACCTGTGTTTGCTGTTGGTTTATATGGAAAGCAGCTTAATCTAGTGCAATTCCAGGTACCTGTTGAATGACAAAAGCTGAAAAATCTGAATACTCACATTGACATCTGCCTAAAATATAGATGGATAAATTAAATGACAATCATGAATTCTTTAGAAGAAAATACTTTTCACAGACCCATTTTACTCTCCTAAATGGCAAATATAGTGAAACAGATTGCAAAACATATTTAATTTACTAACTGGAAATTGCCACGCGGAGTTGATATTAAATTCACATTTGGTTGCTAAAGGGGCACAGGATTTATTTTTTTTTCAGAGACAGCATCACAAATTTGTAAAAAGCATTCCCTAATGAGATGGGGTGAGGCTATCTGCTTCTCCATTTCTCAGTGCCAGAATTAATGAAAGGACTGGCTGTTTAGCTAAGCCATTGAGATGGCTTAAGTCTCTATCAGTTTTTATATGATTATTTAAAAGAGTATTAAAAGTGATACCACCTTTATTTACAATTATCCTGAGAAGATAGTGCAATGGATATAGTGCTGTCTGATAGATCTACTTGTAAACGGTGGACCGGGGCAATATATTGTGGGGAGAGGGAGTATCTATGTATTTTATTGGGTCCCGTGTCCCCCCCCCCACCCAAGAAAAAAAACTGTGATACGAATCAAGCTTTGTGTTTAACTGTTTGCTGTTAAGGTAGTAGAAAGTATGTGATTTATATGCGGGGGGCTGTAGTCATAGCAGGTCTACAGTCTCTTATGGTCCAACCTCCTCTCCAGCCCAGTTCTGTAGTGCACCACTGCAAGCCACTGTAAATGTCTTAATGGAGGAAAAGGATGTTTGTGCAGCTCTGTGTTACAGCAAACAAAAGTATTACTTTTTAAAATTCAGTTTGAAAGTAGTTTGCTAGGAAAAGTTATATTGAGGGGTGGCGTTGTGAAGCCTAAGATAAGCCGTTTCCAGAATTCTAAAACAACCTACAGATCTTTTGATTTATATTCTTTGTAGCAAATGTAAGTCACTCCCGTAAGCCCTGTAATCAAATAAAAATGTGTTCCCTCCTTTAACCCTTAAGGATATGTTCTTCTCTTGGTGTTCAGGGATTCCCCACACATCGAGACGAGAATAGACCCCTTCATTTTTAGTTGCACAAACACCATATGGCATGCATCTGGATCTCAGAAGATAACAATTTAAGATCTTCAAGACAGCTAAAGCATGCAAATAAAATAATGCACTTATTAATGGAGTTGCAGTGAGCTGCTCACCAGAAACTCTAGTGAACAAACCTCTGTTTGACTCACTTTAGAAAAGCCTGTGAACTCTCACACTTCTGTATATTACTGCTTAATGATTCTTTTGATGGAATGGGATATATATGAGGTCTTTTAACATGCTTTTGCAAAGAAGAAAACTTCTCAGCAGTCATATACCACGGATACTCTATCTGTACCCTGTGAAACCAGAAACAAAATATTTTCTTCCTGTTGAATTTCTAGATAGAAGTCATTTGTTACCATCATCTACAATAAACCATCATATATTATTATGTACCATGTGTTGCAACTGTATTTAGATGAAGTGACTTCATTTGTAAATGAAGACCCTTAAAGTAATGTATAATAAATTAAGCTCTAAGGTAACATAGGACAATAAGGTGGCTTTTTAATTTTAAAAAGTGACAGCGTTCCAGATTTCTCCTTTCACAAGAGAAATTCTTGTGCAGTTAGGTGCCACTGCAGCAGCAGTGCTAGTTTGCAGTCCTACTGGAGGAAGAACTGAGAAACCCTCAGGCAAGAGGGAGGTCTCCTCTAGCTGGGGTTTAGGTGCTTGGGCAGGTTTTCGAGAGGCAGATCTAGGCTGCTGCTGCCTGTGCACGCTGGGAGCCAATTTCAGTGTTCGGCAGTTCTAAACCTGTCACAAGTACTGCCGTCTCTTTTAAAGATGTTGGCATGAAATAAACAGTGTTGGGGAAGAGCTGAGTACAGTGCCTAGGCTGCCCAAGGTATAGTCTGGTATGTCAAAATAATAATTATAATTAAAAAAAGCCATATAAGCATTCAGGATAAGGTGGACTTTCTTTTTCTCTCTCCCACAAGATCTGTCATTCTCGTGGATTTGGTTTCCAGGGCCAGTATTTCTGCAAAAATCAGTGTCTCACAGCAGCATAGAATGTAAGGAAAAAAAAGCTATCCACTGTATTCCTGAAACAATCTGTGTGTATCTTTAAACTATCCTCCAACCAAAGTTGCCATCTATAGAATAATTTACCAGGTTAAGACTTTTATTGCAATCTGGTGTTGAATATGTAAATAATATACTCTAAATTATAGATACATAAATACATTGATACAATATCAAGACAGAGACTTAAATCTTTCTAAAGTATTGTTTTGATTCTGTATTGATCACCCGAGCGCTGACCTCTGTATGAGTAGAACGTGTCCCAGCTTGTTTGCAGTAGAAGTGTCTTTTGTTCCTGTAAAATCTTCTGTCTCTTAACTGGTCTTCACTGTAGTAACTGGATTTTCATTATCCAATTCCATCTTCTAGCTTTTATTAAGAATGAACCGCAGTTTAGGTTTCCTGTGTAATGTTTGACTTTGGCTTATAAATGAATTGTAGCCAGCAGCACTTTCTCCGTGTTAAAGAGCAGTTTCCTGAAGATATTTTTTACTGCCGTTTTGATGACAGGTTCATTGACAGAGCTAACAGGACTGCCAAAGCCACACTCGAGCTTTATTCCTTTCACCAGTTTTGGGTAATGCAGGATGAGGCCTTCGGTGTATATATTCATAAAGTGCAGTTCTTCAAAGGGACAGTGTAAAATTGGCACCGCGAAATTCTGCATGAGGGCTGCCTCATCCCCTTTCACATTCAATCTTGTTGCATCTACAATTGGTTTGGGAAACAGCCGCTGTCACAGGACAGCTGATAGCTAACCTGACGTACTTCCACCTTACACGTTACTACCAGTAATAAATGTGAAGCAGGGCAAATTAGAGCTTTAATTGTACCTGTGCGAGTACACCAGAGACGGGGAGTTTGAGTGGCTGCTACCAACACCAGCATTCAGCCTGTGGGCTCTATTCTCCCTGCTGGTGCAGGAAAAAGCTCAGGCTCAAATATCATCCACATCAGTAGGAGGTTTTGGGTTTTGTTAAATGCAAGGTAGGCAAATTTGGAGTCACTGAAACACTGAGTCCTGCATTATCTTTCTATATGCCTCCCTCCCAGAATAAAACTGAGTTAGAAATATAAGAAAATCCAACTGTATAAACTGAGTTTTTAAAAAAACCTACTAAGGTATCACCGTG
>NW_008825409.1:491196-498699 GCF_000699105.1 Pygoscelis adeliae | reverse complement strand
CCGACGCCGTCCCTCCGCCGGGGCTGCGGCCAGGGCTGGCCCTCCGGCAGCCCCGCAGCGCAGCAGGGTGCCCCCACCCCGGCAAGGAGACACCTGGCGAGAAAGAAAAAACATAAATGAGGCAAAATCTTGACAGCCCGGTCCTGCTCCGGCAATACTGCCTGGCATACAAAAAACGTTAAATCCGTTTGAAGGGATCCTTCCAACTGCAGAACAATTTTCTATGGCAAATGGGCACCTCTGATAATTTTTTCTGTTGCTAGAGCCTGCAAATCTGGCACTTCTGACGATCGCTAGCGCCCCTGAAATCCCACCTGAAGTGCCGGCCCCCCACGGTCACTCTGCTGCTCTCAACAGGCCTGAGGACTCCGGTCTCCCCTGCCCTGACGCCTGCCTGTGAGCAGGAGATGGGGGCTAGAAAGTACCGAACCTCAGGTGCTTCTATGCACAACAAATGAAGCTTTCTGGCCCGAGAAAAACTCCTAAATTAAAATGATTGGAAGACAACAAGAAAAAAAAATCAGGCACCTGTGCCTTTCCACTCCATTCTTTTAAAGGGTGCAAAACTTTTTCTCTGGGTTGGAAAAACGTAATTTTAAGAACCCCGCTTTAGGGAGGGAGAGCAGGCTCCTTTTTTTTTTGCACTCAGATGTTTTACTCTTATATACACACCGACAAAGTACTTGTCTCTGTAAGTACTTAACAGTAGGTACAAACCAGACATGCACAGTCACTATTCTGGTACCCCCTCCCGCATATATTTTGTTCAGCCAAAATGACCATTTTTTGTTAGGTTTCTCTAAATACATTCCTGTTTAACTCACCCCTAACCATGCAATCGGATTGTACTGTAACTACGAATAAAATCTAGTGCTTATCAAAGGAGATCCAAAGGTTGCTGCCTGGACAGGTAACGTCCCTTTAACAAGATCTTAACGATGTTCAGATTAACTAAAACCAGACACCTAATTGCAGCCAAACCGAAGAGAGCTGGGTGATGTAATGGCTGGTTGCTAGCTGTTGGAACTAGTTTTTAACTGCATTTTCTGTTTGTCCATCCACCTTCTTTTTAATTTCTGTTGCATAACTCAGTAATGCAATATTGTTTTCCTCACCACCTCCAAATCCAGAATCCCATTAGCCCGCCACGTTCATCCACTTTGCACTCCTTGGACACAAAGCTTTAACAATTGAACTGTATTCAGTGCATTTTAATATAAACTAAAAACACAATGCAAATGCAATACTTTTTAAAACATGGTATTTCAAAGTGTGTTATTATTATTGTATAGGGCTAAGTACTATCTCAGTATTTTGTGTCATTTCTGTATTCTGTGGGCTTTTCTTCACCTTAGTACCTTTGCACTAAGTTTTGTCACTGTAACCATTTGTAGAACTGCCATTGTTACAGTTTGCACTTATCCAAATGGGGTGTTTGGTTGGTTTTGTTGGGTTTTTTGTTTTGGTTTTTTTTTTGTTGGGTTTTTTGTTTTTGGTTTTGTTTTTTTGTATATAATGAAGGAAAAACTGGAAATAATGTCAAGGTACCTCAGCTATTTAAGAGCTCTAGAAAACTGCTGTAAAATTGTTCTGGACTATTGTAACTGTTTCAATAACTGACATTTAAAACAAACAAACAAACAAACAAACAAACTACCAATCTCTGTGTGAGAAAACTTGCCTGCATTGAAATGCTGTTCTATGCTGGTTGTACTCAAGTGTTATTTTTTTAATAGTGAGAAGATTTTTTTTCTTTTTTTTTTTTTTTGCCTTTTTTTTTTTTTTCCCTTTTCTTTTCCTCGTTTTTGTTCCTACATTTTAGGCTGTCTTCAGAAGTTACTGGCCTGGGGGCTCTGTAATGTATCTCATCATGCCCTAGTGCATTAGCCACCAGACAGGACTTTTCCAAAGCCCCATGAGACAATGCTTTCTATGGACTAATCTACAGAGGAGTTTCTGCCATTTCTAACTTTCTTATTATTCTGAGACATCAAAAGAAAATACTTCTTTTACTCTTTAAGCAACTGTGCTTCCTAACTCTTGTGTTGCTTTCATTACTGTTCCAGTTTTAACACTGTTGTGGCTCATAACATAAAGCAAAGAAAAGTTATTTTCGGGGGTTAATTTTCATTGATGTTCATGCTTTGGCTAATCTGTATAAAAGCATGGGCCGTTAGTGTTCTAAACCACTGTATTCAGCTAGAGACCTGACAGTAAATTAAATGAGACGTTTTTATAAATAAATTTTTTTCCTGATTTAAAAAAAAGACGTGGTAGCTTTGTGCATACAACTGTTGTGTTGTTTAAACTTTGTTCTTTGTAACCAAGTTGCTAATTTGTCATTTGAGAAACACTATTTTATGGATTGTCAAACTAAGGTCATAGACAAATTGCTTGTTTTCATTAATGATTAAAGGTTCATATCATCGCTTAAGGTCACAGTGCTCATTGGGAAATAGTGTAACAACTGTGCAATACTGGCAACGTTAGAAGTACATTAGCCCATTGTCAGGGATGATGAGTCTTTTCATGAGTAGATGGAGCCAAATTGTGTAATTAGTAGAGTAAGCAGTATTTCTGCAAAACCTTATTTGGTTTTTAACAAAGTTGCTCTTGGAGAACTTCTCACGCTGCATAGAAAAGACAGAATCTGGCTTCTTGCTACAAGAAGCCACTGGTTTGTATCTCTCGTGTTTCCCCATACTGATTTTAAGATCAGATACTGGGGAAAGAAAAACAAGAACAAAAGAACAAACTTGGATACCGAGTACAATATTGCTAAGACCCTTTGTATTTTCCCAATCCCAGCAGCACTGTTCAGCGACGAGGCTTCTAGACAGCACCTTTCACCCAGCCAGGAAGCTAGGCCAGCAGCTGGGAGGAGCATTACAATTTGCGTTAAAAAGGGAGAATGGAGAGCTGGCCCAGGGAAGTGTCTCATCCCGCCCTGACACACTGCTTGAGCCATTCAGCTCCTCCTTCGCGTCTGCTGAAGCACTGCAGTCACGGCCTCAAGCTATCCCTTCACAGGAAAGTGAAAGAAAGGGGCTGGCTCTGAGTCCTTGCTGCATACAGCGCTTCTGGCTGCGCTCTGGCCACCTCTCCTCTTAGGGTGTTGGCAATACTTTCACGTTTAATGCTTTATCCTCATGAGAAAGCAGAGTTTTTGGCAGTGCAAGTGAGTAGCATCCTTAATGACGTGAGACTAATTCCACAACCTCCATCCCTACTCTACTAAGGTCTGTACTTGTCTCCTGATACTTTGCTTGGGGTCCTGGTTCCCCTCACTGCCCCGGCTGAGTACTTGTGGGGCATATCGCTATTATTTTCCATGGACTCTAGGGTACAGAGACCTGCTACATACCTTGGTCTCGAGTCTGAGCCTGGAACTACGATATGATCAAGACATGCATACAGACCTGGAAACCTGTAGAAGTCAACAGAGATGCAGCCACAGAGCATCTCTTGACAATAAAGGCTGCCAAGGAAGATTACAGAATGCCTCGTTGCATGCCAGCACCCAGGAAGCTTTACCCGATGTTGAATTAGCTATTCCAGCCCTTCGGCTGGAAGAACTATAGGCTGTAGTACTAACCTTCGCCCTGATAAAAATCTGTGTTATCATTAGTTAAAATATATTTAACTTCTTACTCTTGAAAGGAGAGCTGAAGCTGCTTTCACAGCAGGGACCTCCATATTCTTCATTTCCTAAATAGCAAAAGCTATTTCTCTGGCTAGTGTAAATGAAAAAAAAGAGAACATTATTGCAGCTCAACACTAAGTAGCTCAAGGCTTTGCTCTCCCACTAAAGCTGCTAGGCAAAAGGCAGCAGCAGCTCTGTCGTGTATAGCATCTTTCACATAAATAATTCTCACGTGCCTTGCAGAATCGGCTAGAACAGGCTGAGATTTAAACAAACTAGTGCAGGGGCACATTTGTGTGTGGAATGAGGAGAGCTAAAGTAGACACGTGGACAAAGGAAGGAAAAAGAGAAGTCTTTTGAGAGGGCTTTTGCAAAAAATACAGGCAGAAATGTGATAAAATCTAGGCTAATTGAGGACTCAATTATTTTAGTTGGAAAAGATTTCTGAATGGCAAGAAAAAGTTCCTGGATAGCTTTATCACAGAAAACAGGCAAACAAAACCAACAAAGTACATCTGGAGGGGGAAAAAAAAAAAGTAAAAAATAGTATTATCCAAGATAGAAAACTAAACCGCTCATGCCCAAAGGTAGATAAGAGGAAGCATGCACCCAATATGAAAAGGTCACTGCCCACACAACCGTGAGTTTCCAAATGAAAGATAACACAAGTTCCGCAGCTTTCACATCATCAAATTGGTATCAGAGTTCTGGCAAACATCTCAAATGAATTCAAGAAGCTCTGCTGTGTTTCTCTAGTGAAAAAAATAGAAAGTACAAATGCCAGCTGGAATAGTCAACCAGAAAGAAAACAAACAAACAAAGAAGTTAGAGGTATTCAGCCACATAACCTAGTCCAGAGCGCTTTCTGTTCTCAGACATAGCCAGAAGGCATTTATGGGCCCCAAGGTGCATATTTGTGCCAAGTCAAGGCTCCTAGGAAGCCAACAGCATGGATCTCACTGGTGCCACAAATGTAGGCACCTGGGAAGTGCCCCAGCCTCAGCGGGCTGCATGGGCAAGGTGTTTCTGTGAGGTTTCACAAGACAGTCTTAAAGCATGCACTGAACCTTCCCCACCTGAACTAGGAAGAAATGGAAGCTGTTTTTTCATTTTTAAATACCCAACAGCATCAAAATAAGAGTGCTTCTCCAGGATGGGGGAGATCCAAACCCAGTTTATTCCATAGCCTCAATCTCAGCTGAATGTATTTCAGCACTATTTATGCACTTGGAACAGGACCTACCCCTTCTCAAGCGAGTGTCATGATTATCAGACAAGTCACACACTCGCTAATTCAATCACTTTACAGTGGCACAGCTTCTACAGGAAAGACTGCAATTGTTAGGCTGCTCAACTAGATCAGAGGAACTGTAGGTTCAAAGGACAGCATAGAGAGGAAGGATTTGAACACAGATCTCTTACACCCTCTGTAAGTGCTGTAACCACCAATTACGCAAGGCGTTAGTCCCTCAACTATATGTTTGGGAGAAAGACCTGGCTTAAATGACTACACAAGGGAATTGCTCGCATTTCTTTTCCCAGCTAACAAGCCAGGATAGTTCTAAGTGAAGTGATGAACAGAAGATTAAATGAAGGCAGACAATGAAAAACTGCTTCACACCAAAAAATTTCAATCTCCTGGGCTGAGCGACACTTTCTAGGGATACAAGTACATACTGCCTTTCTTGCCATTGAAGTGTACTTACTCCTTGGTTCCAGGAAGGAACACAGTAACGTTGATTTAAATCAGTTTCTGCATCAATGCATGTGTCCTGTCACTCTACAGACTGGCATATGTCTCAAGACAGTAACTGAAAGAGAAGTGTCAAATTCATCTGATGTTACCTAATGAAAGGGAATTTCTGAAACATTATATACTGATATTATGGTTTCTAATGACAGCTACAGCATGATTCCTTTTGGTCGAGTGTCTGATTTCCTAGTGCAAGGTTTCTTGATTGTAAGAAAAAAGAAAGTATTTTTAAGTGCTGAAAATCTTTGAGTAATATGACTTTCCTTATTTGAGTTATTTCTAGCCCAGCGTTTTTAAGATGATAAAATGCAGAGAATTTAATTACAGTGGCATGTAAGAAGCAGAACTTGTCTCTCCTCAAATTGAATGTATTGGCAGGGGGGCTGACCAAAGCTAATGTTAATGTTCTTTTCAACTACTGTTTGTGATTCCGAAGCAAATTTTAAAATTATATGCTTTAGTGGAGGAATGACAAACAATCATGTTAGCAAATGAGAACATTGTTTTGTTTGCTGCTGTTAGTTTGGTTTGGTTGTTTTTGCGCAATCACTTTTGGGCTCCTTTCTACCAAATACAGCCCTTTTTCCACATCTACTTCTAAGTCATGACAGCAGCAGCTTATTTCTTCCATGGTGGGAGAGAAGTTAGCACACAGATTACCATTTGTGACTGTTTGCACTTGCCAGAGAACAGCTAACCACCAACAACTGGCAGTAGCAGCTATGGTTATCTGCTCCCTGCAGAGCTGCTACTTGGACCTCCATTTCAAACGCACATGCACACGCATTTTGGCCCTTGAAGTCACTTACCAGTTTCAGAAACACTGAGCTGGGAATCACAACTATTTTTTGGTGGCGTGAAATTCCGCAGTTCTTAAATTTGGGCAACACTCTCCATTAGTATTTCAATAAGTAAGGATTACAAATGCTGTCTTCCCCCTTAAATCTGATTCTTCAGTTTTCTTGAAGTCCTGGAGATCAGAGAATTAAAATATTCTTCTGAATTCCACTGTGCCAGAGATTAAAACTTCATTTTTTAATAGTGGCTATGGACAGAGCTAGTTATTAGGACTGCTTTCATCTTTATTGTTTAAAAATAGAATTCAAGAAAGTTAAGAAGTTAGAAAGAAATTAAGGAAGTACATATTTTTAAAAACAATTATTTGCTCTGGTTAATTATCTAGCTCATCAGAAGTTCATAAAATTGTTTTCTAAAACTGAGGAGAGATTTAAAATATAAATTAATTATGCCTATGTTTTTCTAAGACACAGGAGATCATTTACCTTGCTAAATTAGCTTGACTGTTCAGTAAGGTTGAGATAATTCCCTTTTCTCCCTTACAGCCATGCTACTTTCATTGCTAAAAAGCAGGATGATTTCTTGCCTTCTCGACAAAACAGCACATGTACATCAAGGGTCACGTAGGATACAGATAGCAAAGCCACTCCTATCTTCTTCACAAAGCTCTCCGAAAGCTTTGTTTCAAATGAAGAAATGTACAGTTGTACGCAACAAGCTGTATAAAACCTGTATACGACACTGTTTGCGGATCTACGAGATTCCTCCAAGGAAAAAAGCATCAACTCTTAAGCAACAACCAAGAGGGACCAATGCTGCCAGTTACTTCCCCAGCAATACATAACCCGCTGGCTGGTCCCTCGTCTTTACTGTTTCAACAGAAGTTATGCAAAGATAATGAATAGAGTGATGAGTGATCTGGTGTTTATTCCTGCCATCTATTCCTAATAATTAAAACAATGGGCTGCACTGGTTTGGATTTGAATGTACAAGCTCCCTCCACTGTAACTAAACTCGCTGCCTTTAGCTTCTTACCACGAGGTATCTCTAAAGAGGAGGGCAACTGAGCTAAACAGCTGAACCGTTTTAACGCTCACTTCCTTTCCTATTTATCTGCAGTTGAAACCATGATTTGCAGATTGATGTACAAAATGAAAGTGAAGTTACAGATGTACGTACAAAATGGAACTTATAAACTCAGGAGATTAACATTTTTATACTGTAAAAACATGTACGTCCATGACGCTCAGTGTAACCTGACTTTAGTCACATCCGTTTCTCTGACATTACACCAAATGCAGAGAGCGGC